>NC_139594.1:19395643-19920643 GCF_946808225.1 Silurus aristotelis
AGTTTAATTACAATATTCTAGGATTAGCTAGTATTTTAGCAAACAAGGCTAGCCTGCAAACACTCACTGAGAGACTCAGTAATAAAACTTGTAAAGCTTGTTAACATTAGCATAGAGCTGAACTGTTATATGTCAACAAAACCTGTGTGTGTGCAAAATAGCTGTGTGGCTAATGCTATTAGAGTAAATAAACATGGTGTTCTGAGGTAAAAACATATTAGCTGGCCACATCTGTTGAATGTAATGATAGAAGGAAGATAAATGTGAGTGGGCATCACTGGATAAGCAAAAAGAATTCTGATTAAAGCTGAACGAAGAGGGATCTCCAACTGACTCATGCTTGGGGAATCTCTCGACCTCCCTCCATATCTTTCTCTCACAGTTCAAAGCAGACAAATTGACATCCAGCAGAATACCAGCTGCACAAATAGTGACTATATCTCTACAAGGGTTTGGAGTAATGAAAAAAATATATAAGCATATATTAAAAAAAAATTTATGACTAAAATGAGAAAACCAGAGACATGCTTTTAGTGTAAATGTTAAAATGTTAGCCATGTTTGTCAGTAAAAAGGCCAAACTTGAATGAGCAAATGTAAACATGACTTGGTATGTTTACACAACTTTGAGCACTGAGATGAATTCATAATATTTTAATGTTTCAAGCTCCTGATTATTGAAAATAAATACTTCAGAGATTATTTTAGTGTAGCTTCAAAATGAGTCGAATGTGGTCAGAGTTTCAGTATAGTTTATACAGTAAATGGTTGTGAAAATTACTTTTTTCTGTAATTTTTTACACAAATCAAAACCAGTTTGTTTAAGTGCAGCCACTCATGTCACACACTTTTTAGCTTGAGAGTATATAAAATCAAATGAATGGGTGTAAATGGACTCTTGAAAGTGATTCTCTTAGTCAGCATGTGGCTTCTGCACGGTGCAGTTTGTAGCACATTTGTGTGCTGAAGATAACATTCAATTCGATTCAATTCATTTTTATTTGTATAGTGCTTTTAACAATGAACATTGTCGACTGCGACTGTGGCAAGGAAAAACTCCCCGAAGTCAGCATCAGCAAAGGTCTACACACTTTGTGTTTGTGTTTGTGTGTATATATATATATATATATATATATATATATATATATATATATATATATATATATATATATATATATATATATATATATATAGTGAGGAAAATAAGTATTTGAACACCCTGCTATTTTGCAAGTTCTCCCACTTAGAAATCATGGAGGGGTCTGAAATTGTCTTCGTAGGTGCATGTCCACTGTGAGAGACATAATCTAAAAAAAAAAATCCAGAAATCACAATATATGATTTTTAAACTATTTATTTGTATGATTCAGCTGCAAATAAGTATTTGAACACCTGAGAAAGTCAATGTTAATATTTGGTACAGGAGCCTTTGTTTGCAATTACAGAGGTCAAAGGTTTCCTGTAGTTTTTCACCAGGTTTGCACACACTGCAGGAGGGATTTTGGCCACTCCTCCACACAGATCTTCTCTAGATCAGTCAGGTTTCTGGCCTGTCACTGAGAAACACGGAGTTTGAGCTCCCTCCAAAGATTCTCTATTGGGTTTAGGTTTGGAGACTGGCTAGGCCACGCCAGAACCTTGATATGCTTCCTACAGAGCCACTCCTTGGTTATCCTGGCTGTGTGCTTCGGGTCATTGTCATGTTGGAAGACCCAGCCTCGACCCATCTTCAATGCTCTAACTGAAGGAAGTAGGTTGTTCCCCAAAATCTCGCAATACATGTCCCCGGTCATCCTCTCCTTAATACAGTGCAGTCGCCCTGTCCCATGTGCAGAAAAACACCCCCAAAGCATGATGCTACCACCCCCATGCTTCACAGTAGGAATGGTGTTCTTGGGATGGTACTCATCATTCTTATGACCCAAAAGTTCTATTTTGGTCTCATCTGACCACATGACTTTCTCCCATGACTCCTCTAGATCATCCAAATGGTCATTGGCAAACTTAAGACGTGCCTGGACATGTGCTGGTTTAAGCAGGGGAACATTCCGTGCCATGCATGATTTCAAACCATGACGTCTTAGTGTATTACCAACAGTAACCTTGAAAACGGTGGTCCCAGCTCTTTTCAGGTCATTGACCAGCTCCTCCCATGTAGTTCTGGGCTGATTTCTTACCTTCCTTAGGATCATTGAGACCCCACGAGGTGAGATCTTGCATGGAGCCCCAGTCCGAGGGAGATTGACAGATCATGTTTAGCTTCTTCCATTTTCTAATGATTGCTCCAACAGTGGACCTTTTTTCACCAAGCTGCTTGGCAATTTCCCCGTAGCCCTTTCCAGCCTTGTGGAGGTGTACAATTTTGTCTCTAGTGTCTTTGGACAGCTCTTTGGTCTTGGCCATGTTAGTAGTTGGATTCTAACTGATTGTATGGGGTGGACAGGTGTCTTTATGCAGCTAACGACCTCAAACAGGTGCATCTAATTTAGGATAATAAATGTAGTGGAGGTGGACATTTTAAAGGCAGACTAACAGGTCTTTGAGGGTCAGAAATCTAGCTGATAGACAGGTGTTCAAATACTTATTTGCAGCTGTATCATACAAATAAATAGTTAAAAAATCATATATTGTGATTTCTGGATTTTTTTTTAGATTATGTCTCTCACAGTGGACATGCACCTACGATGACAATTTCAGACCCCTCCATGATTTCTAAGTGGGAGAACTTGCAAAATAGCAGGGTGTTCAAATACTTATTTTCCTCACTGTATATATGTGTGTGTGTGTGTGTGTTTGTGTGTATGTCTGGCTTCTATGCATCAGAGCATGATCAGATCTCAAACCAACCTTTAGCCCTCCCTTAATCCAGTCGAGCTGATGTTTAGGATAAAACCCAGCAGAGAGATTAAAGTTTACTTTGCTCGTCATGCTCTCTATGTTGGCATTCCTAAATGGTTATCAGTGATGAGGTTGAATAACTCTTAAAATAGTTGGCACACACGTTTTTTGACTTTGTATGATTTCAGCCAGGGCCGAATTTTAAGGCAGTCTGCAGTCTTTTTCCTTTGATTGGGAGAAAACCTTTGTGTGTGTGTGTGTGTGTGTGTGTGTGTGTGTGTGTGTGTGTGTGTGTGTGTGTGTGTGTGTGTGTGTAAAACTGTGTGTGTGTGTGTGTGTGTGTGTGTGTGTGTGTGTGTGTGTAAAACTGTGTGTGTATGTGTGTGTGTAAAACTGTGTGTGTGTGTGTGTGTGTGTGTGTGTGTGTGTGTGTGTGTGTGTGTGTGTGTGTAAATGTGTAACTGTGTGTGTGTATGAGTACATGTGGGTGGGTATATTACAGATCAGTGGGGATTCCTAGCAGAAGGAAAAAAACAGGGAAAGAAATAAGCAGACACAAAGAAACTCCCTCATGAAGAAGGATTGCTTTCACATCTGGACTCACTAGATCTTTCCCTGGCTGCCCAGCTGCTGAACTACTTTAACATTCCGCTATTGTAAACCAGTTAAAACCTTGGTTTAGGAATAAAATGCAGACTGTACATAGTGGAATTCAAGCAATTAGGGACGTGCATAGCATTTTGCTATATAGCAATGATTATATGTATAAGGTAAATTATCTATTTACATTTGCATATAAAATGATGACTGGTGAAACACAAGCAAGAATTCAAGATAAAATATTTTAGGACACGTTGTTATAGGAAAATTATTGATCTTGAGTCAAAGTCACAATTGCATGTGAAGGTTAATTAAGGTTAACCTTCACGTGAGGTAAATAAGGTTAATTCCTCTTATACTGCAACAATTGGCCAACAATAACATTTTGTTATGAGCCTGGGGTGCAGTAGGCACTCCAATTAGTTCCAATGGTGTTTATTAGGGTTGAGATCAGAGCTCTGTAGCAGGGGATCTTTCACTCCTACCTGTGTAAAGCAGATTTTCATAGAGCTAGCTTTGTGCACAGGGGCTTTGTCATACTGAAACAGGTTTAGGTCTTAGAGAGATGATGTTCCCAGCCTGGGTTCTAATAAACCAGCATTAGAATGTATTTATTGATGGAGACTTTAAAGCACTTTATAAGTCACTCTAGATGTAAATCATCAGGATTGCTCTGTAGTCTGTGTGAGGATGTGATGTGCTGATGGTTGGTTGTGATCATGGTAGTGCATAAGAACCTGCAGTAATTATTAAAGCAAGTTGGAACACATTCTATCAGACAGTCTGATTCACTGTTACTAATCTAAATATAGACTGTTTTATAAACATTTATAAATCCAAGCTAACAAAAGGTCTAAGAACAAACAGGTTTACAGGGAAAGATTATTTATATAACAGTATCTATAATAAACTATACCTAAAACTATACTATACAAAAGCCTGTATCTTAATCAGGTGAATAAAACATGATAGTATACAGTAATTGTATCTATAGCCAATAGATTCCTACTTAATTCTGTCTTAATTCTACTTAAATCAAGTTTATTATGATAACCTGATTTTCTGGGTGTATTTATGTTAAATCACGTTAAAAATCTCTTTCAGATTGATTAATAAAACCCTTTTTCTAGTGCAATGTAACTAAAGTATAATTGAGGACTCTGGAACACATGAGCTATGTGAGCTTTTCTGAGCAAAATATAAACTCAAAATTGACTTTTGTTGTGTAAACAAGTACATGATGGAAAATGTTGTCCCTGATGACATCTAACAGTTTTACATTAAACAGCTCGGTCACATTTTAGATGATGCTGTCTCCTTTAGCAATATAGAATTCAGATTTTGGTTGTGTATTAGACTACAGTATATATAAGTGATTTTGCTCTGAGCAAACATCTCATACTCATACTCATACCAGTGAAGTTTTTGGCATTCCAGCTTTAAGAGCAACTCTCTATGTTGGTATATCATTTTTATCAGTTTTACCGGGGAAACTAGAAAGTTTTTAGCCAGAAAAGAGGAAGAAAGTCTTGATTGCACTCTAGCTGGAGCTAAACCACAGAACCAAAGTCTGGCCTGATATTTTTTTCTTTTTTGCTTGGACACAGCTGACATTGTTTAACACCAGGACTGAGCTGACTCACTCTGTTAGCATTCACACACTGACTGTCTGATTACTATATGTGAAAGTGTTTGAGGTGGAAAGACAGGATATTCTAGGGTAAGATCTTTCCCAGAACTCGCTGACAGAAATGTTAGGATATTTTGTTTACTCCACACTTACTGTTTTAAACAACACTCTGCTTCTGCCAGGGGGCCAATAGGAAATATTCCTGTGTCTCCTGGACATTCCATATTAATTATAATTATTAAAGATTACATACTTTACACTGTCATTCATTAATGAATGTTTCAATTGGAGGTAAATTACACAACCATGTTTTTTTTCCCTCAATCTAGTAATTATATTTGGATAGAATGTACTTTTTGCATTGGAAACTGATGTATGTATATACACTGAGATGTGTAAAGCCAAACAGACATCAGTATCAGATTCAAGCCTTACAAGTTCCATGGTAAAAGTGTTCCATACTTTATGTGTAAAAGTATGAGGACTATAAGATTTGTGTGGGTTTTTTCACAAATCCTTAGGCTTGCCAATTTTTCCTATTTCTAACATTAACTTTGAGGACAAAATGTTCACTTGCTGCCTAATAAATAAATCCACCCACTAACAGGTTCCATGATGAAGAGAGAATCAGTGTTCTTCACTTCACCACTCAGAATGTTATAATGTCATAATATTGTGCCTGATCAGTGTATTTGTTATTGTAACCTTCATCATCTGGGAAGATGTTTCAGTACACACCAGCCCTTTAAAGAGTTTTACAGTGTGAGATCAGGTATGGAATGGATGACAGGCTCAGATAATTCACACTGATATTAGCTTTTGTTTCTGTCTGCTGCAAAAATTCTAAATTAATTCTTTATGGTTAATCTGAAGGGCACACTGCCCACCATTGGTTTTAGTCACAGCTAAACAGTACAAAAATAAAACCCAAGGCAGGGAAGCCTCAGGAAAAATTTTTTTCAAGTAAAGTAAGTCAATTAAGTTGCAAAGACATATGTGAAGTGTTAGCTGCAGTTTTGTGTAGTTACGGCTCATTCTGGCATCTCAAATTAACTTTTGGCACGTTGTTCATTTAGATGCTGAAGAAAAAAAAAAAAAATTGGCAGCGAAATGCTTTACGTGGAATTAATCATCCTTTCATAATAACATTTAGGCACTGAAGGGTGATTACTGAGGCTGGTTGAGAGCACGGAGTTGAGAGAGTTTATGCGTAGGTGTGAGTTGGAGTCAGTGAAAGAGGCTTGCCCGATCTGATGAATAGCCTTCAGTGACTACTCATAATAGAAAACAATGTCCACCAATTAAATAGTTCCAGAGATTATCTGTCCCTTGACATGTCCTTAAACAATAGTCAGCTTTTTTAATAAACAAACTGCTTACAGTACAGAAACGGCTTCCTGATAAACCAAGAATTGGTTCTTCAGATGTCCAACAAATCAACAATAGCTTACATTATTTCACAAATCATATGCAACACCAAGCAGAGGAGAAGTGCACCATTTTGTTTTTCCAAGGTAAACCGAATTGTATGGATTATTTAAGAAAGAGCATTGGGCAGCATTTGAAAAGGGACAGACAGATGAATAGACTTGTGGTTAACATTCTCACAGCTGCACCTCATCAGTACTCTGGATAAAAGGCAATGTGAAGCAGCTGCAATTAAGGACTTCCCCGTTTGAATATATCCACGTCTGTCTGTCTGTCTGTCTGTCTATCTCTCTGTCTGTTTGTCTTTGTCTAATGCCTTTTATCTGACTGTGCTGTATCTGATTTATTTCCTGTTACCATCTGCTCACATCTTTGTGTACAATCACATTATTCCGAGTAGATTACAATGCAGAATTAAAACATAGTCAAAAGTTTGGACACATCTTCTACTTCAGTGCTTTTTCTTTATTTGTATTATTTCCAACATTATGCATTAATACTGAAGACATCCAAACTATGAAAGAACTTGTATGGAATTATGTAGTAAACAAAAACATAATAAAAAAAAAAATAGAGTATAATTTATATTTTCTATTCTTCAAAGCAGCCACCTTTTTATTGATGGCATGTGACTCTGAAGTGTTCTTTTCTGAATTCAACACTATTTGCCCCATTACACTAAATGTTAAATGAATGAGGAACAGTAAGCTTTTTAAAGAGACACTCAGAACTGTGTATCCGTTTCATTATTCACCAAAGTGATGGGATACAACTGGAGTGCCTTTATTGGCAGCATGCTGGTACAGGGATTTAAACGTACACCTTTCGGATTAGAAACCCAAAGCCTTTAACCACCATTCCTCATTCTCTGCTCTTTCTATCTCTGTGTCTCTCTGTCTCATTCCCATGAATCCATGTACCTTGAAAGACACACAGTTAAGCCAGCAGTGTGCAGACCAGCATCTGTTTGTGTTTACTGCCCTACATATAGACGGAGGAAGTTTGGCTCTGTTGTGTAGCCACTCTCCTGAACGCACTGCGCTTTCACTTTGGCCCACCCTAATCAAGCTACACAAGGGACTTTTTGATTCCTGATGCCTGCACAGCACTGGGGGATGTCTGGCAAGATACACACACAGCTTAGGATGTTTTAAATAAAAAATAAAAAAAAAAGACTTGAAACATCAAAGCTGCATTGTAAAGTTGCACTTGATTTGGGTTCACAGATTTGGATATAAGTGTGGTTAGTCTGGAGGCTTCTGCTGACCTTCTCAGCAAAACCCAATCAAACAAAGGGTTCCTTCACAATCATTTGAATGGTTCTTCTTCTTCTTCTTCTTCTTTCGGCTGCTCCCATTAGGGGTCGCCACAGCGGATCATCCGTCTCCATACCACCCTGTCCTCTATATCTGCCTCTTTTACACCAACTACCTGCATGTCTTTCCTCACCACATCCATGAACCTCCTCCTTGGCCTTCCTCTTTTCCTCCTACCTGGTGGCTCCATCTTCAGCATTTTTCTACCAATATAATTCATGTCCCTTCTCTGCACATGTCCAAACCATCTCAATCTCGCCTCCCTCACCTTGTCACCAAAACATCCTACATGTGCTGTCCCTCTAATAAACTCATTTCTAATCTTGTCCATCCTCATCACTCCCAACGAAAACCTCAACATCTTCAGCTCTGCTACCTCCAGCTCCACCTCCTGTCTTTTACTCAATGCCACTGTCTCTAATCCATACAACATCGCAGGTCTCACCACAGTCCTATAAACTTTCCCTTTCATTCTTGCAGATACTCTTCTATCACAAATCACTCCTGTCACTCTTCTCCACCCACTCCACCCTGCCTGCACTCTTTTCTTTACTTCCCTAACACACTCTCCATTACTTTGCACTGTTGACCCCAGGTACCTGAACTCCTCCACCTTCTCCACCTCTTCTCCCTGCAACCGCATCACTCCACTGCCCTCCCTCTCATTCACACACATGTACTCTGTCTTACTCCTACTGACTTTCATTCCCCTTCTCTCCAGCGCATATCTCCACCTCTCCAGGCTCTTCTCAACCTGCTCTCTACTCTCACCACAAATCACAATATCATCTGCAAACATCATAGTCCAGGGAGACTCCTGTCTGACCTCGTCCGTCAACCTGTCCATCACCACTGCAAACAGGAAAGGGCTCAGGGCCGATCCTTGATGCAGTCCAACCTTCACCCTGAACCAGTCTGTCGTACCTACTGCACACTTTACTGCCGTCACACTGTCCTCATACATGTCCTGCACCACCCTCACATACTTCTCTGACACACCTGACTTCCTCATACAATACCACAACTCCTCTCTCGGCACCCTGTCGTACGCTTTCTCTAAATCCACAAATACACAATGCAGCTCCTTCTGTCCTTCTCTATACTTCTCCATCAACATCCTCAAAGCAAATAAGGCATCTGTGGTGCTCTTCCTCGGCATGAAACCATACTGTTGCTCACAGATGGTCACCTCTTCTCTCAGCCTGGCTTCCACTACTCTTTCCCATAACTTCATGGTGTGACTGATCAACTTAATTCCCCTGTAGTTACTGCAGGTCTGCACATCTCCCTTATGCTTAAAGATCGGTACCAGCACACTCCTTCTCCATTCCTCAGGCATCCTCTCCCCTTCCAGAATCCTGTTAAACAATCTGGTTAAAAACTCCACTGCTATCTCTCCTAAACATCTCCACGCTTCTACCGGTATGTCATCTGGTCCAACCGACTTTCCATTCTTCATCCTCCTAATCGCTGCTCTCACTTCCTCCTTACTAATCCTATCTACATCCTGCTTCACCAACTCCACATCCTCCAACCTTCTCTCTCTCTGATTTTCCTCATTCATCAGCTGCTCAAAATACTCCCTCCATCTTCTCAACACACTCTCCTCACTAGTCAACACATTTCCCTCTCCATCCTTTATTGCTCTAACTTGCAGTACATCCTTCCCAGCTCGGTCCCTCTGCTTGGCCAATCGGTATAAATCCTTTTCTCCTTCCTTAGTGTCCAACCTCTTATACAGTTCCTCATATGCCTTTTCCTTGGCTTTCGCCACATCCCTTTTAACCTGCTGCCGCATCTCCTTGTACTCCTGCCTACTCTTCTCATCACTCTGTCGATCCCACTTCTGTTTTGCCAATCTCTTTCCCCTAATGCTCTCCTGCACTTCCTCATTCCACCACCACGTCTCCTTGTCTTGCTCTCTATTTCCAGATGTCACACCAAGTACTTTTCTAGCTGCCTCCCTCATCACTCCTGCAGTAGTTGCCCAATCATCCGGCACCTCTTCACCACCACCAAGCCCCTGTCTGACCTCTTCCCTGAACCTCACACTACAGTCTTCCTCCTTCAGTTTCCACCATCTTATTCTTCTTTCAAACCTTACTTTCCTCCTCTTCTTCTTCGCCTCCAAAACCATCCTACAGACCACCATCCGATGCTGTCTAGCTACACTGTCCCCCGCCAACACCTTACAGTCTCCAATCTCCTTCAGGTTGCATCTCCTACACAGAAGATAATCCACCTGTGTGCACCTTCCTCCACTCTTATACGTCACCCTATGATCCTCCTTCTTCTTAAAATACGTGTTCACCACTGCCATTTCCATCCTTTTAGCAAAATCTACCACCATCTGCCCTTTCACATTCCTCTCCTTAAAACCATACCTACCCATCACCTCCTCATCACCTCTGTTCCCTTCACCTACATGCCCATTAAAGTCTGCCCCAATCACCAATCGTTCTTTCCTAGGTACACCATCTACCACTTCATCTAATTCACTCCAGAATCTTTCTTTCTCCTCCATCTCACAGCCAACTTGTGGAGCATAGGCACTGATGACATTTATCATCATCCCTTCAACTTCCACCTTCACGATCATCACCCTGTCAGAAACTCTCTTCACCTCCACTACACTCTTACTGTACGCTTCCTTCAGAATCACCCCTACACCATTTCTCTTCCCATCCACACCATGATAAAACAGTTTAAACCCACCTCCAATGTTCCTGGCCTTACTTCCTTTCCACTTGGTCTCCTGAACACACAACACATCTACCTTTCTCCTCTCCATCATATCAGCTATCTCTCTCCCTTTACCCGTCATAGTACCAACATTTAAAGTACCAACCCGAATCTCTACTCTCCTACACTGCTCCTTTTCCTGCCGTCTCTGTAGACGCCTTCCTCCTCTCCTTCTCCTCCTTCGGCCAACAGTAGCCCAATTTCCACCGGTACCCTGTCGGCTAACGATACCTGTGGCGTTTGTTGTTAACCCGGGCCTCAACCGATCCGGTATGAAATTCTCATTTGTGATCCGCATATTTGATTTGGCACATGTTTTACGCTGGATGCCCTTCCTAACGCAACCCTCCCCATTTACCCGGGCTTGGGACCGGCACTAAGAGTACACTGGCTTGTGCCCCCCTAATGGCTGGGTTAATCATTTGAATGGTTAATGGTTATAAATTCCTAAATGAGTTACTCTTAAAGCATTTTCAGAAAGGGAAATCTCCATATAAACGTTTCAGGCAGTGACGTACCCAGAAAATCTTTAGGGGGAACCATTAAGGTGTTAAACAGAACCTTCTAAGAGCTAATGGGGTGTTCAGAGTAAAAATTATGGGTCTGGTCTTCTCAAGGCCTTTTTCATTATGTAAGCACAATAATGTTTTTTTTTTTTCTTCCTGCTGCCGTGGACTCTGGCTTACTCATTAGGGATTTAAATCTAATTCTAGGATCCTGTAAAGCTGCTTTGGGACACTGTCTATTGTTAAAATTGCCATAAAAATGAACTAAACTGAATTAAAGATGAAACACTTACAGATAGACATTTAAAATATTTTTTTGAGATTTAATTATGTAGAGTTTTTTTTTCTTTATGTTGTTTGTTAAGTTAGCAAGAGGTCTGAAGCATTCTCGTGGTCTGGTCTGAATTAGCTCAACCTGTGTTGTGTGTTTTGCTGTGTGACTAAATCTTTAAGGGAAGTAAGATAACTTGAATTGGGCCCACTAAAGATGACGCCATCTGCCAAAGAACATCATGTGCTCATTCTTCTTGCGTAGCGAGAGAGGTGAACTATTTCATTCACATGGCTCTTTTCCAGGAAAGCCTCCATAATAACTAGAAGCACTTCAGTCTGCAGGAGCACTTTTACTAGCAGTAAGTTCCCGAGAAATTGCTCGATTTATGGCTTTACTTCAGTGTTTTGAAAAAGGAGAGAAGAAGGAGACAAAAACAATGAGAGCAAAGAACTGAAGTAATGTACATATAATAAAAGCGAGCGGATCATATGAGATAACCAGCAAAAAGAGCGAGAACTTATGAGAGGCATTAAAATAAAAGACATACTGGTGGGGAGATCTAAAAAGTATGTTTATTTCTGGCCCTGGCAGTCTGGATTCGAGTGCTAACTTTCGCTGCTGGCAAAACTCCTAGAACGAGAAAAAGCGTTAATAAAAGAGTGCTGGTCTCGGTGGCTGCCACATCACAACCTCCTCCTGCCTCAGACTGATGTCCTCCTCACTGTCTGCCCACTAAACCCCAGACTAACGTCTAACCTTACTCTTTGAATGCAAATCAAAATAGACCTGAAATTTAATGTCTGAAAAATACATCTGGTATCCAAATGTAGACTGTAACTGTGAGTCATTTACACCCTGCTGGGGATGTGTTGCTAAGCATCATAATGCTCTATTCGGTCATGCATCTGACTATTTTCTATAAGTAAAACTAGAATTGATTGAATTAATTTTTTAAGTAAGTTTAATATTTCATGTTATGCTTTTTTTTATTATTATTTGCTAAACTCTTTCACATAGTCAGCTCTGCTTTCCAGACCTATTTGAGCAAGAAAATGAAAATTGAAACCTAATAGAATTTTTTTTTTTCCCCCAATTTCAGGTTAAACCTAAGAGGGATGATGGTATGAAATTTATTGCAGTGATGAACAATTGTCCAAATAGATTTCCAATGTGTGGCTCTGGAACAATCAGGAAAAGCTTTCCCTTTTGTTCTGACTCCATATTTCTTTTTCCCTGTCATTCTTTGACACCGTAACACTTAATGAGCACCGCATTGGTTTTCTCCTCGAGTCAAAATGTCTCAGCTGTGATCCCTGCGATAAAAATAGCATATGAGATTCTAAAGTGCCTTCTGTCTTAGAACGCCTGTTGTGACGATTCCCAGCAGAGAATGGTTTAATAAAACTCTTTAATGAGGATAATAAATGATCACAGATTCCAAAATGACTGAAGCGAGATGCATGTTGACTTTCTCCACCACAAGCTTTGCTGATTATCATGGAAGTGGAGTTCAAGGCTGCTGCTGAACTGTTCAGACACGGTTTGTCATGCGCTATGGGATTCCACAAGGGAATGATGTCAGGGTCTCATTCCACTTACATTAGGGTTACATCAGACTCTCTCACGGCCCAGCTGGGTCACAGGCAGACAGGATATGATGAAAGCTTAAGGCTTGAGCGCCGGCTCTACTAACTACATTGTTTTGCTCATTAGGAGGTGGTTGAGAGAAAAAGATGCAGCTACATGGTGGCACTAAAATATTCTTTCACCATATTTTTGTGTTTTTTAGGAACAAGATTCAATTTGATGATTTCATTTTCACATTTTTTTTTTAGCAGAATTGGAATTGGCTTGCAGTAAATATACACCAGAATTCAGTGACAGGAGAGAATGAGTCAGAAAAACAACTATGGGAAGTTTTAGCTCGGTGTTTAAGGTGCTGGACTTTTGATTAGGAGGTCATGGGTTCAAACCACCAAACTGCCACTGCTGGACCCTTCAGCAAAGCCCTTAACCCTCACCTGCTCAGATGTATAAATGAGATCATGTAAGGTTGCTATGTGTAAGGGTTTTTGCCAAATGCTGTAAATGTAACTAAAGGCCAAAGGTATTTCTTAGTATAATTTCTCTAACTCCATGCTTGGATTTATGGACAGTGTTTGTGGATTGATGAGCAGAGTTTTTTCCTGCCAGACAGAGCATTTGAATGTTAGTCTCAGTTTAGAGAAACAAGAGACTTCTTAAGGTCTCCACTCAAAGTTCATATTGCTTTTTCTTCAATAATACCATACCTTCTAATCCTCTTTACCCATCCTCTGTCTAGTTATGGACAGATCCTCTTTTAGACATTGACATGGTTTTGCACATCCAGAACTTGCATTGTTGCTTTAATAATGCCCTGTTTATTCCTGATGCAGTTTTAGGTATGTTTAACCAACAAACTCAATGCCTAACAAACTCTTGGCCTTTCCAGGAACTCCTGTGTTTATACTGAGATCACATGACACATTATTGCTCACAGGTCGACTTTATACAACTAATAATGCAACTTCTGACACTAATTGCTTGCACCTGAACTCATTTGAGGATCACACACCAATGAATACTATTGCAGTGACAACTTTTATATTATTATAATTATTATTACTGTAAGGTAATATAGGTTATTTTGTGTATATTAAGGTTGTATATTCGATATAATGTATATGACTGAATCACTTACAGTTTCAAGTTGTTACATAACTGAGTTCAGTACTTATGCAAGCTTTTTATTCCCCTGTCTTATATTTGGCAAAATATTTTTTGGGTATACAGTGTAATTCAATATCACATTGAAAATGATAATAATTAAAAACATGTTCTTTTTGTTTTTAGATGGTCATCACATATGGGAGATGGAAGCCAAAGTTGAAAAGGACTCCTTTAAATCTGTATGTACATACCATGTATACACTACCATCAAAGGTTTTTACACCCATGCTGACCCATGCTTTTACTATTCTACTGACTGTGGTACATCCTGAACTGTTTATTACACACACATATCTAACATGCATATACACTTCAGTTTAAATGTATACACATACACACTGCTTGCCCTTTCAGTGACTGACTGACTCATTCTTCTAGAGCTTAGTGGTCACAGTTTGGGCTTCAGGAGTAGTCACTGTCTGTGTGTGAGGCAGTACACCTGCTCACCATAACACACACACACACACACACACACACACACACACACACACACACACACACACACACACACACACACACACACACACACACTATTAAAGTATGTCTGTCTGCAGGCCCTTAAGCACAAGGCTGTTGGAACAGGCCCATTTTAAACACAGGCAATACCTAACCAGCGGCGTCCAAAGCAACATGGAATTTGCTCGACTTGAATGACTTGAATGAACTATTAGCCTTTTGTCTCTCGTCTGGGAATGTGTCTGAACGGACCTTCTGTCTGAAGCGCTGCTCTTATAATTTTGTAGTATGTGTAAACCAGAGACAAACATTTCCTAATTCTTATACTGAAATTACTTTCTAATTGTATTTTATGGGATGGAATACTTAATATTCAGAACAGTCTCTTCTGCAGATTGCTTTTCCAGCGCTGTACACTGACCCATTTTAAGTCTTATATTTTCGTACAAATTATGTAAGCCACTGAATGTTTTGCATTAAGCTTAACAGTAATGCAAAATGGCATCGCGTTGATCTTTTCTCGTATGCAGTCATTGTAAATCATATTAAGCTGTGCTCTTGCTTTCTGAGATAAAACAGCAGTTTCATTTACTGGCACATTAAATATGAATAATAGTGTCATTGAACTGGGTTAGATTTTTTTTTCTCTCTCCACCTTGGGTTGGTTCATAACTTCATGAAGCTTCCACACCCGTTTCCAATGCTCACCGAGTGAATAAGGACCATCTGCCGGAATGATGTATTAATGTGTAAAACCTTTCTTTTTTTTTTTTAATACAATGCTCGCTTTGATTTCTGCCCTTCCCTCACCCACAGTCTGTACTCTGATATTTTTCCAATATGAGCCATTTTGTAACTTGCCCCAAACCACATGCTTGCTTGTGTCTAATAAGTTGCCCTATGCAGCATGCCAAACTTCTGCTTAGTTCTTGAAGTCGAAGGGATTTCACTTTGGTTGCCTTATTCACTTTCATCTCAGGTAATTTTTTTCTTAGAGAGAGCCATGTGAGGCCAATGAACACATTATTTTAAAGGGGAATGGGAAATGACTTGGGATAAATATTGGAATAGAATTTTGAGTGTTCATCTTGGACTCCATTGGTAGATATAAATTTGACTAGTGATTCTGATAATGAAAATAAGCTCACAAAAAGAAAAAGAGTAAGAAAAAGCTTTGGAGAATGAAGCTGGGTATGAATTTCTTTCTAGCCGTGTGCGTTTCATCTGGCTTCGCTCGGCAGCCATGCTGAGGTGTTAATATAAATAGTGGCAGTAAGCTCACCTGCACATGCCTCTGAAGTCTGCAAGAAGATTGATGACTTCCTCTCTGGCTACTGTTCAGCAGCTCCATCAGTCTGTTCCCAGCCACATGGGGTTCATCTCAGGGTAGAGTGGGTTGGGTGGGTGAAGACCCTTTTAGGGCAGGACTAGTGGTGAGAATTAGTATAGTGGTCAAAAGTTCAGTAGCATCTGAGACAAATAGGAGTTCTTGGTTGTCTTGAGTTCCTGGAAGAACCATCTTCTTGATGCTGAAAGGTATAAAAATAACAGCCAGCTACAGTCTCTTTCTCTCAGTCTCATCTACCCCATTTCACTGAGCCACGAGGTGCCTGTGGTTTTTGGACCCCAGCGATTGTGTGAATTTAAATCATAGCTACAATGCAGTCAGTGTTCATTGGTGGTCAGTAAGCCATATTTATACTTGTGGAAGCCACATGTTTTCACATATTTCAACTCCTTACCTGATCCTCTGAAATGTATCTCCAAAGGTCAATGAAAAAATTATTATTCCTTCTAATTGGACATTTTGTATTTACTAACATGTATTTTTTTTTTTTTTTTTAACAACAGACAGCTTTGCTTGTGGAGATTCCAACTTACCGAAACCAAAGAATATCCAGCCCTGTTCTGGTCAATTTCTACATATGCAACGGCAAACGGAAGAGAAGCCAATACCAAAGATTCAACTACCTACCATGTAACGGTAAAACATTATACTGTCTATTTACTTGTTTCAGTATAACTTTTAACTTGCAAATCAGTTTTGGAACGAGGTCAGTGTTTATATCTTTTCTTTTGACTTCATGAAAATGTATGCAATCCAAGTTCATAAGTCTCACTTGTTCACATTTGTTGGTGAGTCCATGATTAGTGTGGTATTTGTGTACCACTGATATTACACTTACAAATGTGTATGTAGCATGTCCTTTACAGAAACTTATTGATGTATAAAATATACAAAAATCAATATTTGTGTCCCATTAAACTATAACTTCACTTTATTTCAAAAGTAGTACATAAAAACAGCAGATATAGAAATAAGAAAATTCTTTTTTTTATTTTTATTTAGTTGACCCCTGAACATTCACTCAATATGAAAAAAAATATGCAATGTTCCACAGGAAGTTACATCAAGTTGCAAAATACATTTGCCTTTCCTGAAGAAGGTGGGAATTACAGGGAACTGGCTAGCTAAATATCTATCTACACTATATGGACAAAAGTGAACGTCTGACCATAAGAATTATTTGTGTTTATGAACATGTAATTTCACGTTTAGTTCTCATTTGCTGTTCTAATAACCTTCATTCTTCTGGGAAGATGTGCTTAAGGGGATTTGTGCTCATTCAGACACAAGGGTGTAAAATCTGGTAGTGATGTAGGTGAGAAGGTGTTCATGTTCATCCCAAAAGTGTTCAAATGTTTAGGAGCTCTTTAGCAGGAGATCTTCCACTCCAACTTATGCAAACCGTGGAGCTGGCTTTATGCACAGTGGCATTGTCACTGCTGGATCAGTTTTGGGTCTCCTAGAAAAAAAATGATTTGGTTCTATATACGAGGCGTCCTTTACAATCGTGTGCTTCGGATTTTGTGCTAAGTTTGGGGAAGGACCACTTATGGGTGGAAAAGTCAGGTGTCCCAAAACCTTTTTCTTTTTAGTGTAATTACATTTAATGAGTTAACATGAAAAGCCTTAATGAATTTGTGATTCTTTAGCTTGCTTTTTAACATGTGTTTTCTTAGCAACTTGCAACAGTCCTTAAATGAACTTTCTCTATTTTAATATTGCATCAACAAAGAAATGATCTTGCCCTCAATTGCTTAAGCTCTACTGGCTCAACAGGCTTCAACCTGGAAGTTTATTTAAGCTGCTGGTCTGTTTTTAGTTCAGTTACCATAATGCCGGCTCATTTTTATTTAATAAAGCTGAGCCTGTGTGTTGTAAACAGTGTGAAATGATCTATACAGGCTTGGTCACATTTCTAAATAAATAAAGCTATGCATCTATTTGCTGTGACTTGCTATGAAATGTTTTGGAGCTCAAAACAGTGATGCTGCTGCTCATCTTTATTTGAAGATTTAAAACATTTAAATTCAAGATGTTTTACTTATTTACTCTTATTTAGTGAAAGTGGTCATGCTTAAGAGTCCTTCTTATTGCTAAAAGTATCTCAGTAAACATGTTCTTTCCAATACCTGTTAGATTATACAATGTCTGGAAGGGTGACTATGGGTGGAGTTGACTATGTGAATGCTATTATTCAGATGCCAACTGATTGCCAGAAGAAAAACTTTTTTTTCTCTTTTTTTAAGGGCTAAACCACCACTAATTGCCCTAGGATTAGGGTGCCTAACCAGTGGGTGGTTCAAAGTAATGATTCATAGGACGCCGAACTTGGCCCTGCCCTGTCTCTTTCAGCCTGGCCACTGTAAAGCCTCTTCTGTCCCCTCTGACAGTCTTCTCCACAGTCCTCTCAGCTGACACACACAGGACCCTGGGCACATCCATAGCAGCACATATAGTGAATCACAGAAATACAATCAATTACACTATTAGATAATGCAGTCAAATATCATCATAATTTTTTAATTTTACATGTCAATATTCTTCATGTCTATAACTAGAAATCTGATGATTGTGTCCTGTATTAAAATATCAAGTCATCTGGAAAATATATTTTTTTAATAAGTAGTGTAGCTTCGATAAATAATGTATAAGAAAACATCCTTTTAAAGAAGCTTGGATTCGGAATTTGGATTCTTCACTAAACAAAAGACAAATTAATGAAGATATATCTTGAATATTGTCAGATCTGGATCTGAATATTGACTATATATATAATTAATAAACCAAATTCTAGGTATTGTTTAGAATTTTAGCCTTAAAACGTGCTCAATCAACAGATTTGTCTCATTTTAAACATCTATTCTAGAATATCTCTAAGTATCTGCTACAAAAAAGTTTAAATGAATGTACAACCAGGCTAAATAATTTTGTATTTGATTATTAGTAATCTCACACTGAGAAATATCTGCTTACTCACCAAGTCTATTTTAATCTATCATTTAGTATTTAGGAAATAAAAATGCATATTTTTATATATATATATATTTTCACTTTCACAATATTTTTCACAGTGTTAAATTAAAACTACTAATGTAGAGTTTATAAGGCGCCTGTTCATTTGGATTAATTCCTAAAAAAAAACAGAAGCCGAGCTGGTCAGTACATCAATACAATACAATACAATACACGTTTTTTCAGCTTTATTTTTATCTGTATAAATTGATCAAAAAATCCTTGAGTCAAACAAATTGAAAATATTTTTTTTTCAGTGATTTCAAGAGATTTCCAGTGATTTGGGTAATTCTTTGCTGTATTCAGTGATTTATGTGATTTTTATTTTCATAGATTTTTTTTTTTTTTTTGGTGATTCTCAGATATATTTCGATATTTTTATCGATTTTTTTTATGATTTTGAGATATTTTCGTTGATTTTGAAATAGCACTGGTGTGCTATCATAAAATAACTTACAATCTACAATTAAAAAACGAATTCCCGTTAGCAAAGATGGTCTAAGGCTTTGACCTATTTTGACAGCTGGTAAATCCAAGCCGTATGCAGGGATATGACAGATGGGGGAACTAGGTTTTATTTATACTGTATAGGTAACCAATCAGACAGACTTTTTCCTTAAATTTTTAACAGCCTTGTGATGTGTGTGATGTGTAGTTCCTGCTGATAATTTAAAACTTGATGACCCAAGATTTCTTGGCTATCAAATTTTTGTCTACAAAGCATAAATCCTAAGGACGTCAGAGACATCTCTTAGACACTGTCATGTGATAGATGGCTCATTTTTACCTGATGGGTCTACAGTACAGAAGGTGGGTGGGTGCTGAATCATGATTTAATCTCAGAGAAAGACCTTGTGTGTTGCATATTGTGGTCTCTTAAATATGTGGGCAGTGGACAATAGGGAAGTGAGAACTTTAACCACACAGCAGTGGATAGTGTGCTTTATTCTGAGGTCCCACATTCTTTTGATAATCCCACACAAATTCACATAGATTCTCTTGTTACTTTTAGAACCTATTTTTTCAGAGAGGAACGATGAAATTTACAACTGAAAATGTTTATCTATTAGATTTTAAAATAGAAAGTTAAGATGATCATCGATTCATTTATTAAAAGCATGCATTTTATGATCATGGCACTTCTTTTTAATTGTGCATAAAAGACAAGAAAATAATCAATACCTATAAAATATTTCCTTTTAGAGTTGCAGTTCATGTTCAAACAACCCCTAAAGTTCCATTTATGCAAAAAAAAAAAACAGTAGTTTCCTCACCATAGAATGTCAAATGTAAGGCTTAATCTTTCCTCATTTTACATTTTATGTCCATATGTAGAAAAACTTTGTGGTAAAGCTGTGGAAATGTTTGCACCGAAGGCTTGTTTTATTCATTCATTCATTCATGAATTTTCTCCCTCTTATCCGTAATTCGGGTCGCGGGGGGCAGCAGTCTAAGCAGGCCCCCGCCTTCGACTGCTGCCCAGTCCTCACAGCACCGTCCCTTACGGTCCCTCCTGCAGGTGGTGAGCCCACGGGAAGGCGGCCCCACGTCACTCCGACGTCACGGACCTTGATATTTCCCTCGTAAGGGACCCCCGGAGCATGGAGGGTTAAGGGCCTTGCTCAAGGGCCCAAGAGTGGCAGCTTGGCGATACCAGGGCTTGAACCCCAGACCTTCTGATCGGCAACCCAGCGCCTTAACTGCTGGAGCCACCACTCCCCCTGCAGGCTTGTTTTAGTTACATGCAAAAAAAAAAGGGAGATGTAACAGATGTATGTTGAGCTCTAGATACTTTTGAATATAATAGTTACATGCAAAAAAATATTCAAAAGTATCTAGAGCTCAACATACATCTGTTTCCCACTCTGCGTGTTTGAATGTGCTTTTTTTTTCGTTGGGGAAACATGAAACCCATGTAAAGCAGATCTTCATGGAGTTGGCTTTGTGCACAGGTGCATTATCATGCTGGAACAGGTTTGGATTTCCGAGTTCAAGTGAAAGTGAAATGCTGCCACATCTGAAGTCTTATATAATTGTGTACCTCCAACCTTGTGGTAACATTCTGGGGAGGAAGTATATATGGCTGGGAAAGTCAGGTGTCCCAATACCTTTGGTCATAGTTTATTTATATATCTGAACTATATTGTTTGTTTCTTAACATATATTTAAATACATTAACATTAAGTATTTTCATGCCTGCTGAATAACGATAACGCTTTTGGAAATGACGCTTCCTGCCCCAAAGTTACTTATGATACATGCTTCAAGTGTGTCATTGCTAGTTAAAGCTCCAATGAAAATAGTCTCTTTCATTATAGAAACAGATGGAAGTCTTTTGTGGTGATGATTAATCCCTTTTTCCCCTGGTCTTTCTTTAAATATTTTCAGCTGGGCAGAAGTGCAACGCCCCAGACACACGTTCTCATTGATGAGAATGTTTGTTTGGCTGTGGGTCTCCTAGACCACGAGCACACTCGATCACACCAGCTCACGTGACTCCTAAAGAACCAACTGTGTTTGTTTGTGTTTTTTTCTTATCTCATTGGAGTTCCCTCTGTCTAATGTTTTTACAGTTCCCACCATAAAGACAGAGCCACATGATGACTATGAGCTCCCTCGCCTGTGTGCACAGCAGCACTCCTCTGGCATCACCAAGCCATATTATGCTCTGCAAGCTGTGCCTTCCATGATGCCTTCAGATAACAGAGCCTGTGTGACAGCCGCTTACGGCCCTCAGAGACTTACAGCAAAGCCTTTGTCCCTGTCCTGCTCCTCCTCTCCTAGCACCAGTCCTAAACTGCAGGATCTCTCACCCACACACTTCTCTCCTCAGTGCCTATCTCCAGGCTTGGACCCTGGGATTCAGCCAAGTGCCATCCCTCATGTCTCAGCCATCCAGCCCACTCCTGGCCGTTATCAGCAGTCTGTTCTTTACCCATCAGGCAGTGCGTCCTCCTCTCCAGGCTCTCATCCCTCTACCCCAGGTTCAGCACCTGAGTTCATCTTCAGTCCCAGTCACAGTTTGACCCAATCTCCAGTCACAAGTGAGAACACAGAGCTGCCTAAGGTTCCAGTGAGGGGTGGGCCATCTCCTCTCTTACAGGAGGAAGAAGCACCTGCCACACAGGCCATCAGCATCAAACAGGAGCCACAAGAACTAGATCAAGTGTATCTAGATGATGGTAAGTCACAGAGCAATGTACTAGCACATCATGAAAAAATCCTTATGCAGTGTTAAGTATTTATTACTTACTGTTTTTAGATTAAACTTTGCTTTCAATTCAAAAACCTAAAAGTGGGCAAACAGATTTTTACCCAAAATAATACTAAAATAAAATGAGTTAAATAAGATTCAGTTTAATTAAGTTCAGTTCAATTCAAAACAGACAGACAGACAGACAGACAGACAGACAGACAGATATAAATTTCCACAGCTTGGGTATAAACATTATTTGCAAAATAATAATAAAATGTATTATTATGTGCTCAGATCTATACACAGACTGAATGGCATTACAAATGATTTAACCTTTTTTTAAACTAATTATATTTGTTTCATTCTTTTCTTCCTTTTTTTTATTTATTTTTTTTACATATTTTCTGCCAAATTGTTAATTTTCCGGTGCATTTTGAGTCAGTAATGAATTCTTGATAAAACACCTGAGACCGAAGTAAAGACAAAGGATCGTTGTACCCTGGTCCATCCTCTTTATTTAAAAAAAAAGAAAAAATCTGCTTTTAATTACAGAGCTGTCAGGAGCTATAAAGTCTGTAATGTACAATGTGAATGGCGTTCTATATATTTTCATATGGTTCAATTTTAGCAGTTCATAAAAAGTCAGGATATTATACAGACACAAATAAACACATTATTAAGGACTAAGGTAAGTCTTGGAAATGCTTAACATGCATTACTGCATTGCAAATTCTACTACAAGTGTACACAAGTAGTGTGTTTAATCCATTGGGAATTGGAGTCAAAATCCACCATGTGCACAATGCAAGTGGTCAGAGACTTGAAGCTTGATTCTAATATATATATTACAATATGGGGGAGTGGTGGCTCCAGCGGTTAAGGCGCTGGGTTGCCGATCGGAAGATCTGGGGTTCAAGCCCCGGTATCGCCACGCTGCCACTCTTGGGCCCTTGAGCAAGGCCCTTAACCCTCTATGCTCCGGGGGTCCCTTACGAGGGAAATATCAAGGTCCGTGACGTCGGAGTGACGTGGGGCCGCCTTCCCGTGGGCTCACCACCTGCAGGAGGGACCGTAAGGGACGGTGCTGTGAGGATTGGGCAGCAGTCGAAGGCGGGGGTCTGCTTAGACTGCAGCCCCCGCGACCCGAATTACGGATAAGCGGAAGAAAATAAATGAATGAATAAATATTTCAATATACATGTTGTCCTGCTCACAAGTAAACCTTTTGCCTGTGTGTATGTTTTATGAGCCTCAAACTTACGAGTGGAATTTGTGAGCCAATCAGAAAGTTTTTAGAGAAATGTACAATGTACTGATCTGCTAAACTCAGAGATGTGAGGTAATGGAGTACAAAACCATCTTTTACCTCACTTTACTTGAGTTTTAATTTTATTATAAAAAAAAAAAAGTTAGTGTATATAATCTACAATTTTATTTTGAAAGCTTTACATTTGTGGTAACAAGAAAATGGGAGCAAACGATCCCTTGCATTACTTACACAATATGGGGGAAAAATATTGGGACACCTGACTTGTCTAGCTATAAATGGTTCTTCCCCAAACTGTGAAATCAATGTAACAATTTTTTGAGAGAGACTGGAAATAAAGAGGACACATTTTATTACATCTCACAGACTCACACAATAGATCAGGTAGACAGATCTAATCAGTCCTGGACTCAATGTCAGTCATGTCAGATGATCAGACTGAAAGGGCTAGTAAAAGCAGCTGAAATACTACACTGCTGTTCTTAGCCTGTGTCTAAGACAAGATGATAAATTGTGGTCAAGTCCATACAGTGCAGCCCTGCAGAGATCTTTTATGCGTTGGCACTTCAAATCTACAGTAAGAGCATTTTCTGAGCTCTAAGATTTAATACTGCTTATTAAGGTTCTGCAGTTAGTGCATTTTAAGAGATATGGCAAGGTTTCAGATTCTTCGATCATCTTCAGGTTTAATGTTTCTTTAAGAATTTGTCACACACACACACACACACACACACACACACACACACACACACACACACACACACACTATATCACATCTAGAAAAACAGAAGCATGTTAGCTTGAGATTTGGTAATGTATGCTTTGGACTCACTGGTCATTCTGAGACTGCGTATTTAATGTAAATTCCTCTCAGGTGGAAATCCTCTCACACATCAGCAGTGTAAATGTTCCTGGTGAATTAAAGTATAAAGTAAAGTATATTCTTACATTAAATAATGTTCATCACATACCGTACATTTTATGGACAGTCTATTCTTACAGTACCCGTTTTTTATTTCTGCACTAATTCATTTTTGCAGAATTTTTCATCATTATCTGCCATTTACTATTTCTCTGATAAGATCCACTCGTGTCCCTTTGGACACTTGTGATTCTTGGTCTTGTCTTTGCAACTCAGACATGATTGAAAAAAGATACTCAAATCCGTTAGCAATGATCGCAGCAGATGGAAACTCTGCGTGCTTCAGATATTTACAGTTGTAGATTTTCTGGTTTCTGGATGCTAAAAACAGAATACTGCCACCTGCTGGTAAAGAAAATGGTATGTTCTCTTACGCAAGTGCAGAATGTACACGCAGGTTTTGGTGAGTCAGATGCTCCTGTCTAATAATCGATTATTAATTATGCTGGGAGGTAGAGCTCAGTGGTTAAGGTATTGTATTTTGGATCGGAAGGTCACAAGTTCAAATCCCACCACCGAGGTGGCAGTACTGGGCCCTTGAGCAAGGCCCTTAACCTTCCCCAGCTCAATTGTAAGTCGCTCTGGATAAGCGGCATCTGTCAAATTCCATAAATGTAATAAAAAGAAATGCCAAAAATCGGCCCAATTAATAAGTTGATCTCTACTGAAAAGCTAAAATATAATTTATTGTTGCAGTGAATTACTAGATTCTATTTCATATCATTTAAAGTGATTATAAAAACAAATTTTCAAAAGTGTGTTTTATAACAAGGAACAATAAATAATTAACGAAGTGGGGTAGTTTTCTGGGTTATCTGTAATAAAATGTTTATTAGACATTTATTGAAGATATTTTTTGCCTTTAATATTTTTGAGGCATCAAAAAAAAGAGCCAGGATGTTCATGCTGCTTTAAGTGATCGTTTTGCTCATTCCCCAAAATAATTCATTAAATTATAAATGGGTCAAAAAATCTTTTTTTTTTTAATTTTATTTTATTTTTTTTATATATAAATAATTAACTTCAGGATGATGAGGTGTTTTGTATCTTACATACTGGTGCTAGCTCACTGGTTAAGATGTGGAACTTTAGATCAGATGATGCTCTGAATAAGATCAAATCAAAAAAAGAAAAGGAAATGTAAATACTGAATATATACACTGTTTTTAACATTATTTTTTCACATACATTATTCAAGTCATCCAATGTATGTTATGCAAACCTTATGACTGGCAAAATTGTTATTTTCACATACACAAGAGAAAATTGCTATAACAAAAACTCCTAGCAAAGTCAGACTTTAGGATTTTTAGATAATTTAAATACTTAAATATATAAAGGATTTTGGTAACTGTTGTGACCAAGATCATTATATAATTTACCACTGGCATGCAAAAAATGTTATTAAAGGTAAACATGCAGTTATTCAAGATTCATTTGTGTAAAAGAAAACCATTATCAGCCATAGATTATATTTGAAGTTAGCTATGAGATGTTTTATTAACCCCCACGTTTCTGGAAAGATGAAAATCTGTTTAATAGGTTCACTAGTCCAAAGGATTGATGTTAGAGATCTCCATGGAGTTGGCATTGTGTACAGGTTTATTGTCATGCTGGAATAGTTTTGGGTTCTCCTAATTCTCCTAGTTCAGGTTGAATGCTACCACATCCAAACACATCTTGTACAGTTGTGTGCGTGTAACAGTTTGGAGAAGAACCACATATGGCTGGAAAAGTCAAGTGTCTCAACAGTATTTATATATACAGTATATTGTACATACATTCATAAATAGTAAGAAATAAGAAAAAAGTACAGAATGACGAGTCATAAAAATTATTATATTTAAAATAGGTAATAATTAGTAGTAAAATAAATAAATAACGTAATTGTAGCTGTAGACACCAAACACCAGACACCAAACACCAGACACCAGTCACCAGATACCAGACACTAGACACCATAGAGCAGTCACCAGACACCAGACAGCAGTCACCAGACAGCAGTCACCAGACACCAGACAGCAGACAGCAGACACCAGTCACCAGTCACCAGACACCAGTCGCCAGTCACCAGACACCAGACACCAGTCACCAGTCTCCAGACACCAGTCCTGTAAGCAAGTAGTAACGTTGTCCACATTGCTATTGCTAAAGGTAAATAAAAGGCAACCTTGCAGACCAAGGAGTTAAAACTTGCATTAGATGTGGTTTCTGAATCAGAATCTTGGTGCTGTTTTTCTTTGTGTTGTTAATTGTGGTCTTTAATAAGTTCCTGAGATGAAAGTTGAATGTTGTGTGTTTAACACATGAAGGTGTGAGGTGCAGAGATTGTGAGCCGTGATGGTTTTGGTTGTTTATTGAGATGTCCAGCAGTGCTGATTGTTTCTGAGTTTCTCACTCTCTCACCATTTCCTGGAGGTAGACACAAGGTAAGCACTCTATCAGGCTGCCCCAGCTGTTGCTTATCCACATACAGGAAGCAGGTTCCTGGATTACCTCACATCCACTTATTAACTTCCATCTCAGAGTCACAACAGCTCTATTACTTATATTGTGCCATTTTAACAGAATTTAATACTAACAAATAATTAATCTGTTGTGGATTTTTTTTATTCTACTCTTAGAAAGAAAATCGTTGTGCTGATAATGAAGATATTATAATCATGTATTTCCCTATAAAACTTTCTTTCGGCTTCTCCCATTAGGGGTCTCCACAGCGGATCATCCGCATGTTTGATTTGGCACATGTTTTATGCTGGATGCCCTTCCTAACGCAACCCTCCCCATTTATCCGGGCTTGGGACCGGCACTAAGAGTGGCTGGGGTTGGTTCCCTGACCGGGGATCGAACCCGGGCCGCAGCGGTGAGAGCACCGCATCCTAACCACTAGACCACCAGGGGACCATATAATAAATAAATAAATAAATAAATAAATAAATAAATATATATATATATATATATATATATATATTTTTTTTTTTTTTTCATAAACTAAAACACCAGATGAGATTAGTCATATTGCTTCTAATGATTGTTTCTAGATGGCAGCGTGAAGACAGATCTCTGATATTGACTTGTGAAATTCCATTTGGCTTCATCTACTGTAGCTGCTCAGTGAGTGCATAAAGAGGATTTAGAAGCTGATCTTTGACCATCATTCATGGCAAAAGTGAATAAATTGTCAGTTTGACAGCTTAACCTAAAATACAACCTATAAATTCTTACATTACAGCTTTATTTATCCATCCGAAGGCTTTTCATTAGATCCCATCTATGAAATCTCACAACAAAATATGATATATGTCATGGTAACTGGCAGCACAGTGGCACAGTGTAGTGCACCCAAACCCCATACCACTGGACTCAAATACACTATATGGAATTTAAATATATGTGCTTTTTTCCCCGAACTGTAACCACAGTTTATTGGAGATGCACAATTGTATGTCCTTATGCATAAAGCCAGCTCCACAAAGGGTTATGGGTTAAAGTAAAAGATCTTGAGTAACCTGCTGTAGAGCTCTGACCCCGACTCTACTGAACACTTTTGGGATGAATGTGAATTCTGACTGAACCTCAGGCCTCTTTACCTAATCTACATCAGTACCTGACTTTATTAACACTCTTGTAGTAAATGAATCTCCACAAACACACTCGAAAATGTAGTGTAACATTTTCCCAGAAGAGTAGAAGTTATTATATTAGAAAATGGGGACTAAATGTGAATAGCACAAAAGGTAAGTAAGTGGCAGCACATACCAATTAGGTGTCCACAAACTTTTGCCTATATAGTGTATCTCTATTCAAGGCCCAGAACACAACATTCCCTGAGCATGAGCAGTCAGGATGGGGAGGACTATGAATCATTATAAATCCTACAAATAAATGTTGGGGCCTGACCCAAACAGAATAAAGTTATTTATGAGCCACATTTATCAGACTGGATACAAACAAATGTATTTGCAAATAATTTGTAAGAGCATTTGCACATCAAATGTGGTACTTCACTTATTCGAGGAGAAGCGTCTCCTTTCCTACCCACCAGCAGTTCATATATAATGTAAATTCTAATTTAAACAGAGTCTCACTCCTATGAACTTTAATTAAAACTTTCTTTCGGCTTCTCCCATTAGGGGTCGCCACAGCGGATCCTCCGCATGTTTGATTTTCCCCATACTGATTACACTGTCAAGTTTAAACTGAATACTTTTTTTTGTAGTTGTATGGATTGAATAAATATTTTGTATTCACATGCATGAGTTAAAAAATTCATACATTTGGATAAATAAGACTTGTAACCCAGCCATTAGGAGTGCACAAGCCAGTGCACTCTTAGCACCGGTCCCAAGCCCGAATACATAGGGAGGGTTGCGTTAGGAAGGGCAGGGAGGAGTGTGTGGAGAAGAGTGGCAGGAGTGATTTGTGATAGAAGAGTATCTGCAAGAGTGAAAGGGAAATTTTATAGGACTGTGGTGAGACCTGAGATGTTGTATGGTTTAGAGACAGTGGCATTGAGTAAAAGACAGGACGTGGAGCTGGAGGTAGCAGAGCTGAAGATGTTGAGGTTTTTGTTGGGAGTGACGACGATGGACAGGATTAGAAATGAGTTTATAAGAGAGACAGCCGATGTAGGACGTCTTGGAGACAATGTGAGGGAGGCAAGATTGAGATGGTTTGGACATGTGCAGAGGAGGGACATGGGGTATATCAGTAGGAGAATGCTGAAGATGGAGCCACCAGGAAGGAGGTAAAGAGGAAGACCAAGCTTAATGGATGTGATGAGGGAAGACATGCAGGTAGTTGATTTGAAAGAGGCAGATGTAAAAGACAGGGGGGAATGGAGACGGATGATCCGCTGTGGTCCTAATGGGAGCAGCCGAAAGAAAGAAGATTATTAGACCAGTTTGGATTGGAAAATTTGCACACACACACACACACACACACACACACACACACACACACACACACACACTTTGCTAAAAGAGTGAGGCAGAATGTGAAGAAATCTTTGTAATGTATGTTGTTTTTTTTCAGTGTATTGACACTTTAGCTGATAAAATGGATTGTGATGAAAGTTGGAGTTAAGCCACACCGAGTCTCGAGCAGACTGAACCAGACTTATTCTTAGTACTCAGTGGACACACATGGCAGATGTTAAAGAGAGGAAAATGGCCATAGCAAGGATCTGCTTTGAAAAAGCATATAGCCAAAATTACAGAGCAGGCCCTGATGAGTCCATACACAAGTAACTCGAGTCGGAATGCATTATTTTCACCAAGAGATTTGGATGACCGTCTGATCACATGCAGCTCCAAGTGAGTTTAAAGCCAGACATGGTTGTGAGCAGACCGAGTTTTAGTGACTCAAATGTACAACGGACACACGTGGCAGACATGAAATGGAATAAAGAAAAGTCATATTGAATCTCTACAATGACCTAGACATATAAATGACTGGTAGAGTTTCAGAATAATCAGCAATGTAATAGAATAATAAATATTCTGTCTTTATTATAGAATTAAAACTGTATAAATATGGAGATACATTTTTCATGACTTCCCTGCTGAGAAGAGTGTGATTTTATTAAAACTTCCATTGCCATCTGCTTTATTTCGATTCAAGTATCTACACCTGCAGGCCATTCATCCGTTACTAATATCTAAATGATGAGTTTGGAGACCTGCAGATTTGCAATAAATTCTCTGAATGAAAGTTTAGTGCACAGTGACACCCAGACAGGTATTTCTTCCTGAACACATCATGTTTAAACAGATGGGAGCATTTTAAATGATCTGCATATTGATTCAATTCCCATGGACATATCCTTGCAAATTACTCCTGCAGTCAAAGGCGTCTAATTGTTTCAGCATGGTCTGGTGTTTCAAAGATGAACATGTGCGATTAGCTCCTTATAATTCAGCCATCAGGCTAATTTTTTTCCTGCGCAAATATTAGCAACAGGCGATTAAATCCAGTAGCTCGTAAATGGAGAGTCTAAGAAATGTGAGGTTTTAATATTTACGACATGCCATGAGAAAACTCCTCCTCTTGATACTCTGAAAGGATTTGATGCTGCTTTTCCTTACACATGACTAACGAGGTTTTTCAGTTTTATTATTAAAGTTCATAAGGTTCTGTTAGTTTTATGTTCATGTGGTCGATTCTGCTGCCAGTTAGGGATATTTTTGTCTAATTTCTGGCTAAACATAAACACTTTTGTGACCCTTCCTGGAGTTCTGTAGTCGTACACACCCTATCCGTTTACAGGGGGACGAGAGGTTTGCATTAGGATGCACTGGGCTGTTGGTCAGACCTCGGTCAGGTACGGCGTCTCCTTTACACCACATCAGGAGATGAAAGGAAGCCTGGGCTCTATTGTTTCATAGGGAATGTCAGCAATCTGGACTGCTTCTTGGTCTCCGAGGCTGCTTTGTGGTGGGAGCGCCAAGGCCACGGGTCATTCGGAGGGAATTCCTCAGCAGGCTTCCTGATCTTGGCTGGGAGGAAACCCACAGCTTCCAGCTCACGTGGCTCCCCCCCCCCTTTCTTTCCTTCTCTCTTTTTCTTTTTGGCGCCGTTTTTTCTTTTCTTCACTTCGTCCAAAACAACACATTTACTGCAGTCTTGACTTCAACATTTTATTATAAAATAAATAGATAAATCTGCATTTATTGAACAAGTTAAATTTGGCACTGTAATTTGTTTGCTTGCTTGGTTTGTCCCTATGTGGAAACTCTGAAAGGTTTCATGCAGAACCTCTTTATGTAGTAAAAAATAGAAGTACAATATGGACCCATATGAAACCTCTTTTTTTTTTGGGCATTTGTAGCATGAGGAATGTAGTCGGTATGGTGTTTGCTCCATTCAGACCAAAGGTTGCCCAATGTAGCACCTTGTTTATCAGTAACATCAGAAATATTGATCATAAAACCTTATGAAGCTGTTTCCCTTAGCTGTATTTTAGTACGTAAAATAAAATAAAGCTAAAGGAAACAGTTTTTAAAGGGAAAGGATTACAGCTTAATTATTAAAAATCAAGCTATAATCCTTTTTAACAACCAGCGATGAAAATCTTCCCCATATGTGTAATTACAAGTTGCACACAGTTGTTGGTGTTATTTCCAAATGTAGTTAGTAAAACGCAGAAAGGTATAATACAGTGCAAATCTATCTACAGTGCTTCTCAGGGTAAATAAGCGAAGAAGGCACCAGATGCTGGAGATGTCTGCAGGTGAGGAATGCAGCCAACTGCTGCTGATCTTTCACCCCGTCCATAGCAGAAAAGGAATGTGTTGTTTTCAAACAGTTACTGTGTTATTCAGATACTGTAGGTGTTCTAGTCTGTGCGCCTGTCATCCCGTTTAATGCTGATACCAGCAAATAGATAAAATAATTCATGTCACTAAATGCACATGGGAATCCTGTAAGATAACATGTCTACTGCTAAAATGCTAACACACTGACTGGACATCCTGGGCTTATCCACATGTCCTTGCTATCACTCTGCCTAGGAAGGCCTGGAGTTGTTTTAGGTACGAGCCATGTACTGTCACTTCCTATGTCAGGGCCAAAGTACATAGCTGATGGGGTGTAAGAGAAGTCCTGACTGTGGGAATGCCATGAGACACAGCAGGCAGGAAGGCAGTGGACACAAGAGCACTCAGGTCTTCTGCTCAGACAGCAGCAAAGCATCTCTCTTTCTCACACAGACTTTTGCATTCATTGTACACACTGCAAGTTTCTGATGTTGGTTTATTTATTGTAGAATTGATGATTGATTGTTTTGTTGTAAGGTGGATTCATTATAGAGTTCAGTTTAGTTTTATTTGTACAGCACCTTTAACAATGGGCACTGGCACAAGCAGCTTCACAGAAATTAAAAAATATATATATATATATACATAAAAGATTAATAAATATGTCCATAATTAGCAAAACAGTGGTGACAGTGGTGAGGAAAAACTTCCAGAGATTTCATAAGGAAGACACCTTGAGAGGTTAATGAAGTGAACCGTGTCCATCTGGGTGAATTATATGTATGTGTTATATAATTCATGTGCTGTCATGCTAAATCCTGGTTTTAGGATTACCCTGTAAGTCACACTAATTTTCCTGTTTTTCTGCAGTCAATGAGATCATACGAAATGACCTGTCCAGCATCTCTGTCCATACCCACGCATAGCGACGACAAGACGTAACTCGCACAGGAGCAGCGGACCTTTTAAACATGTTCATCCCAAAAATGTGCCAGCGTTTATTCTGCTTGCAATAAAACAATGTGTGTGAACTGATGGACCAAGTCCCTGTGTATGGTGCACCCCCATAACATAAGCCCCTGTGTATGCCCCCCTCACACACACACACACACACACACACAAATACAAACACATACATTTTCTAATGTGCACTCGTGTAGCTTTTTAAATTATCACCCAAGTGCAATTTGTTTCACATTAATATTTTAATGTCAACATGTTTATAATTATGCATATGTGTCAATAAACCTTTAAATCAACAACCTTGGTAAAGGTGAACATTGTACTTAGACAAACTTAAGGTAATCAATCATGTATTAATATTCAATTCCTTCAATTCCTTCGCTTACATTGGAATTCTGTCCAGCTGTAATGAAACATATAACTGGAATAGCTTTTTTTATATTTATATATATATATATATATATATATATATATATATATATATATATATATATATATATATATATATATATATATACATTGCATATTTATTGTCTATACCTGAGCTGGAATGAGTTTTATACATGCAGCCTGTATTATGGCAGGTTCAAATTATAAATGGAACGAGCAACATTTCAATCATTTTTTCAAAACCAAAGAATTTTTTGTTGTTAAAATTCAGGTTAGATCTGTTTTCTGAGCTGCCTCTGCACTACCTGTATATCTCTGTGCATCTGTAAACATTGTATGCCTATGTCCCTGACATGACCACAGATTTCTGTCACTGCCTAGTTGCATGTTGAAAAATGAAAAATGTTATAATCATTATATTTGTATCTAGCCCATGACAGGAAAATGTTTTTTTGCCACATATGGTTTTTTTTTTTATATATAGTATTGATGCCAATGTTTTGTAGATTATTAGCTAATGTATGCACTTTACTTTGTACTTCTCCTTAATGACATTTTGAGGAAAAATCACAACAAAAGAATTGTTTTTTGTTTTGTTTTCCAGGGGAATCTTGAACACACCTGGATACTAGTTTCTTTTTCTTGCCAGCATTTTGTATCCCAATTAAAATTATTAGTATTTGCATTAGCAATAGCAAAATATGCACAAATAAATACCTTATAAAGACCTTATGAAGTGTAAATGGGAATCATTTATTGAAAATACATTAGTGTTATGGCTCCTTTAGGAATAGATTTATGATCTGTTTGTGTGTTCTTCATCTAAATGATATAAATTACAATAATATACTGTGTCAAATATATCAGAAATATCTCAATGCATTATGGGGTGAGTTACATATTCAGGTTGTCTGTTTGTCTTTGATTTCAATGATCAAAATCTTGAATGCACTAAGAAACTGCTATATTTTATATTTAGTTATGGCACAATGTTTCCTTTTCCAGAGCAACTTGCTTTGAAGTCTCCAATAATAAAATACATTCTACAACTAGTTAGTTAGGATACAGACTAATTATTTTTTATAGTTCAGCTTGAAGATTTAAGCCTTCAAACATTCTATGAGGTGTTCAGGAGACAGGAGGAAGTTCGTTGTACTCAGTGCCTTAATACTGAAGAGTCTGGAAGCATGTCTTTTTTTGTCTTGTCTTTCTTCTCACCCAGAGAGATGGTGGGACCAGTTGATGACAAAAGCACGGTGCAGCACAGGGTGAGATTAGAACGGTGAGGCTGAAGGTGCTGGGCTGTTTTAAATTTTGTAGGTGACTATTAGTGTTTTAAATCGGATGCAGGCAAAAGGAGGCCAGTATAGTTGTTTATATTACAGCTTTGTCCAAGCTGCAGGACATTCGCCAATATCTACTAACCAATTATTCTGGAGACGTCAACAGCACTGTGGTACTATTACTATTATTAATATTTATTTCCACCCTCCTTTTTGTACCATCTGAACCCCGTTACCTTAAACCTGTTCCTAAAAAGATTTTGTAAAGAGTTTCCCACATAAACTTCAGCTTCTGGTTGCAAACATACACAAGCACACACAATGTACAACACAATAACTATAAGAACAAACATTGGGGGAAAAAGAAAATCCAGCTCCCGTCCCCTCGAGAAAGTGCCAGAACTCCTCTATCACTACTGTGCCATCTCATGGCAAACTAATGTGTCATTATTGTGCAGTAGGAGAGAAACATCTGATCCCCAAAGATCCAGGAGAGAGAGATTAGGAGAAGTGCAGTAGCAGAAAAACAGCTGTTGAGCTCCAGCTCTGTGCCAAGACTCCTGTGACAGCTGCTAGGACCGAAGGCATATTTTCCATTGGCATGAATCCCCACTGTCCCACGCCATGGTGACAGAACCTGCCCTGACTGTGTTATCATCAGAGCCATGCCCCAGAAATAACAGTGCTATTAGTAGCTTGTATCAGGATCAGCAGTATGGCCTTGTTTCCTGCTTAGTTTGAGGAGGATGAGGATGATGATGATCATTGTTATTATGAAGAAGAAGACATGTAGCGTATATATAGAGTAGATTGCTCCATTGTATATATAATAGATAAAAAGATTTTTATATTAAAATGTAGATCAGCTTTCCACTTCAAAAATTAAAACTGACACCAAAATGAAGTCTTGAGTTTCAGTTAATCCTTAAAAAATCTTCTTGAGTCAATATTCAGCATAAAGCCTTAATTTCAATACAGTAACAATTATAGAAATATCCATACATACAGTATTTGTCCACACTTAACCATTCTCTTTGGGACAGGTGAATCTTTCATTCTTTCTTATTTATTGTTTATCTAGTAATATACTGTAAGAAAAATCTAAGTAAATAAGTTCTTTCTGCTGGATTTATTACACAAGTTACAATTATCCTCATACATTTTGACCTTATCATTTAAAACACCAACTGAACTCTAAATCATCTGAATAGAGGAATATTAAATATGTAGACATTGCCACCAACTGGCCATTTTGTCACAATGAATCATTTCAAAGCAGAAAAAGAACACATGAATAGAATAGACTTTATTTGGCACATTTACGTAACAGCACAGTAATTTTTGTTCTTCACATATCCCAGCTTGACAGAACCTGCCCTGACTGTGTTATCATCAGAGCCATGCCCCAGAAATAACAGTGCTATTAGTAGCTTCACATATCCCAGCTTGGGTCAGAGCGCACGATCGGCCATGATACGGCATCCTTTTAAACAAAAGGTAGGTAGGCATCCGTGTGTGTGTGGAGGTGAGTGAGTGTGTAAGTGTGTGATTGTGTAAGTGTGAGAGTGTGTGTGTGTGTGTGTGTGTGTGTGTGTGTGTGTGTGTGTGTGTGTGTGTGTGTGTGTGTGAGTGTGAATGTGTAAGAGTGTGAGTAAGTGTGTGAATGTGGAAGTGTATGTGTGGAAGTATAAACTGAAAAAAAGTTAAATAAATATTTTACATGTATAACAAATGTTCTAAACACATAATTTATTGATAAAATCTATTACAAAGCAGATTATATTGTACAAAATTATTTTTTATGTAACTATTTAAACTATTTATACAGCCAGAGAAATTAATAAAAAGAAATACAATGTAATGCTGTATATCAGTTTTCCATGTTGTAAATTATTATTTTCCATGAGCATCCCGGGTCCCACATTGTGCATTCTGACATTAGCACCTGGTGTTACATGGGTCTCCTGAAGAGAAAAAATCATATACATTGACTAAAGGGAACATTATCAAGGCTCCCATCAGTGAACCCAGCTGCACTACTGCACCACACCACACGAGAGCGCCGTGCCCTTCATCACGCAAGATCACAGCAATGATCACCTTTACATAGGACAAAGTGAGAACAAAAAATGTCCAAGCGGCCACCTGTTGGGAAAATAATTCAGTATAAAAAAAAAAAAATACAAACTTTCTCCCTAAACAGTGACTTTTATAAACATATTGTCCTGAATAAAAGTTAAATAAAATAAATCCACTGAATGTCCTTTTGAAATATCCATACAGGATATTTTTACCATCTGAACCATGGTGAACCTTGTCTTGGCTGTCTCCAGATGATCAAACACAGTAATGCATCCAGTATGACTGCTAACACCTTGCTAGTGTGATTATCTCACAGTAAATACACATTCTTTTAGCCTCCCATTGGAGAACTACAGTAAGGGCTTTAGCATAAGAAATGTGTTAAACAGGACTGAATAAATAAATCTGTGATTATTTTCCCACTGATTCACCACTGAACACTTATCAGTTATCAGCAAAGTGATGAGACAGCAATGACGCCAAGGTCAGAATGATGGAGATGACTTTTACCTCAGGCAGTGAGACAGAGAATGATGATGAAAAAAGTTATTTTCTTCATTTTCACTAATCAGATTTGAATATCTTATTAAAATATTTGCAAATCAGAAACACATTTCAGTTCAGGAATGTTTGTAGATGAGGTAGAGTTGAACCTGACTTTAGTACTTTAGTTTCAAGTCTACTTCATGGAAGACATAACTTACCATCAGGATGGCTCCAAAAATGTGGTTGACCAGCAATGGACAGGGACTCAGCACTGCCATGGTCATGATATAAACACCAATCACAGAGCCAAAAGCAGTCAGATACCCCATCAACAACAATGACCTTTAAATATGGAAAGTATTTAGACTTAAGGCTTTAGTGTTAGATTCTGGACATTTATGTAGATAGAAGTTATGAGCTCAAAAACTCTTCCATAAACAAATACTAAAAAACTTTTTAAAGTGGTCACTCACCTTTGAGCAAAAAACATGGCAATGAAGCAGGCCAGTGGGTTTGCCAGTGAGGCAATAGTGGCAGACCAATGATACGTGTTGTTTCCATAGGGCAGACATGAGTAGGACTGAACAGACAGTAGCACTGAATTGGTCAGAGCATTCACCCAGGCCAGGATTATGAAAATGTATACAATTTGTGCCCAGCTGTAGGTTCCCTTTCCAAACATCCCACTGAACCTCTGGATGATATTTGTGGAATTTATCATGGGTTTCTGTTCGGAACTTTTCTTCTTTTTCTTTGCAAAATCCAGATTTCTGATAGCGCCTTTGTATTTGAGGCTGACGGAGTGCTCTTTAGCCACTACCGGGAGCTTGTTCAAAAGAAGGAAGGCTACCAAACAAACAAACATCATGGCTGCCAGGAATAAAAAGAAAGCCTTAGCTGAGAAATTGGCTGGTAAGTAGTGTGGTATTAAATAACTAGTCAAGTCCAAAGACCCATTTATTGTTTTATTAGGATTGAAGTTTTGGGTGCTGTTGACACAATGCATGATGCCTACTCCTTGAATCAGAGCCACTAAAGCAGGGATTAGCCCACTCAGACCTTCACCCACATAATAAGTGGTGAGATACTGTGGCTTGAGCTGCATCATAAACGGGAGAAAAGTCACAGACGATGTGCAGTCCACAGTGGAGATAAAGAAGGTCAGGATCAGAAGATAAAAGCTGCACTCCACTCCTTGAACCACAACAGTCTCCTTCCAAAAGAAAGCTAAGAGGAGGCTTGAGAGGGTCCCGAAACTCACAATGAAGTAAATCACAGCGGTTTCATTCAGCTTTCCCGGGTGGAATCGGTGCATCAGTGTAACAAACAAAGGTCCAACATTTGCAATCTGGGTCAGGATGGAGAGATAGGAGGGAAGGTACCAGCCTTCAGGCACCCGAGGGACAATAAGGGGCAATTCAACCCATAGCCCACAAATGGTCACCCAGGAGCCCATTCCAAACAGGCAGGCTAAGATGTGTGTAATAAGGGACATGTTCTTGATCTATGAATCTGGAGTCTCTAATAGATAAATAGTATAGAAAAGGGAGGTTTATAGGTAAGTAAGTTATATACACCAAAAACAACCCTCCTCAGACAAAAAATAGTGAATTATTAGAAGTCTTGGTGAATTTTTAGTCCCCTATGGTTTACTTTATAACTTTTCAGCCAGGAAACTCTTAGTCTTCAATCATCTATTCATTAATTTGTTAATTTTCCATCCAGAGAACCCATTTTTATTGTCAATAGATTCCAGTTGTCATTGTGATATCTAGCCATGATAAATGTGGAAGTTCTGAGTTGTTGTTTCCATCTCTGTACAAAAAGTAAGCAGACTGCTAACCCCTCGATTCGACAACACATTAGCACGAGTAGTGCGTTTAGAAATAAACTATACTCATGCTCAAAATAGGTAACAGACCATATAGAATTGGAAGACACAAAATACATTTTTTGTTGTGGTAATGTGGTTCTCAGAAGTGAAAATTCCAAAACCCGATCTACACCTTCAAAGATATTTGGTGTTATTGTCAGTGGCTCAACTTAGAATAAGTTCATGCTTGTAATGTAGTAATATGTCTTGTTGAAAAACAAGTGAGGTGTATTTTCTTTAAATTTTTCCCCCAATTGCAAAGGCTCTATTCTCAGTCTGATACAACAAACTACTTCATACTACAAAAACTGAAACTTCAGAATCCTTTCTGTTTCCATCACACATTCTATATCCACTTGCAATATAAAAGCACAAAGTAAATATGATTAAATATTGACACAATTGCTGGAACATGGAAATGCTTTAAATAACTCTGCACTCACTTTTAACAATGTCAGGAAGATGTGTTTATCTTAACTGGAACTGCACCTATTGTCTGCAAGCTTGCTTGTCTGCTTATTCAGGACAGCAACAGTTGGGGAAATAATTATTTGATACTCTGCTGATAGACTCTGCTGTAAGTTTACCCCCTTACAAAAAAATAGACAGTCTAGAATGTTAATGCAGGTTTATTTCAACAGATCCAAAACAAAAAAAATCCATAAATAAAAATGTATTTGTATTTGATGGAGTGAAATAAGTATTTGATCTCATACCAACCAGCAAGATTTCTAAATCTCACACACCCAAATTAGACCTGAACCTATAAGAAAGTTTTACTAATATCAACTCATTATGTGTTTAAAAGACACCAGTCACAGGATCAACCTCTTCTATTCAAACCTCTCCACCACCATGGGAAAGTCCAAAGAGCAGTCAAAGGATGTCAGGAACAAGACTGTGGACCTGCACAATCTTTTCTAAAATGTTTCTAAACTCTACTGACCCATAGAACACTTTTGCTAGTGAAAATAAAAGATAAAGACTGAGGGGATTATATACTCACTTCTTAGTCAGCCAGTCAGTTGGTTTCATCTAGTGACTGAAGTGTGTGTTAAATCTTTGCTCTAGATTGTAGGTGTGTGTCCGTTGACCATGATGACCTGCCTGTTGATGTTTTATTAAAGGTTCACACACTAGATTATACTTCCACTGGAGATTAAAACCTTCACAGATTAATATTAACCAAGAGCACAGATATTTCTGTAGAAAACATCAATATAATAACATTAGTGTTTACTGAAGTCTTTTAAACTATCACTGTGAAAATTGTTGTAAAAAATGTTCTGACAGTAACATGCTGTTTATTTCATTAAAACAGTAAAATCTCCTATAAAACAAATTAAATCAACTGAATTAAAAGAGGGTGATTAAATAACTCCAAAAAAACAGCATTACCTGCTTTAAATAATTACTTAAATAATTAACAAAGGTTTATATTTGATTAAAAATGTTTTGTTTGACCTGGAGATCAGTGGTTGCTTTATTTGGGCTTATTTATTTATTCTGGCTGTTGTATCTGTGTTTATAAAGCACATTTGTTATGACAAGGAGAAATTTGTGGTTTTGTTTAACTATTGATAGTGATGTAATAATTATAATCATCATAATCATCATCATTTAATGACCTTATTTACTAATCTTAATCAGCATAAAATCTTTAATTGTATGGCCATTATTATTAATTAATAATAATATGACTCTCCAAAAAAAACCTGAGGATTTTGCTTGCACACACACACACACACACACACACACACACACACACACACACACACACACACACACACACACACACACACACACACACACACACACACACACACACACACACACACTTACACACAAACACACACAGAATCAGCACAAGTAACTATTAAGAAACCAGAATAGTACGAAACTCCCAGCATGCATTACAGCATGAAGGTTTGTTTGTTGTTCATCAACAGATTCTGTCCAATTACAATAAAAGTTTCTTCACAAATGCAAAAAATACATTATTATGTTTTCACCAAACTGATTACATCCTTTACTTTTCATTATGCACACACTCAGTGAAGAGCGAATATCAAGTGTCACAGTGTCACAAGATATTGGTGGAAAAAAACCCACCAGATTTTAGGACAATCTTTACACAGTCATTCTGTTACATTAATGATTATTTAAGAAGCAAACCATTCACTACAGTCAGCTATTACAGAGTAAAGTTCAAACAACACCAAAAAAACTTCATATCAGATACACAACTGTTGTAAACCTTTATATATTAGAGAAACTATTTTAAACCATTTGTAGCCAGCATTTTTTTAACTACTTGTCATTATGCAAAAAAACAAGATAAACAAACTATTTTTATGCAGTATAACATTTCTAAACAATCAATTTAACCATTGGTCAGCAATAGACTACAATATGTATATAATGTACAATGTTGAAAAGAAAAATAAAAAACACTAAAGGAGAGGGTGTGTGTATGTGTATATAATAATATATATATATATATATACATATATACACACACACACACACACACACACACACACACACACACACACCTTCTCTTCAGTGTTTTTTTTTTTTTATTGTCCGTTTAAACATTGTACATTAATGCAAACTATGAAAGAACATGTACAGTATTTTCTTTCATTTTGTAAAACTTTCTTCCGGCTTCTCCCATTAGGGGGCGCCACAGCGAATCATTCGCATGTTTGATTTGGCCCATGTTTTTATGCTGGATGCCCTTCCTAACGCGACCCTCTTAATTTATCCGGGCTTGGAACCGGCACTAAGAGTGGCTGGGGTTGGTTCCCTGACCGGGGATTAAACCCAGGCCGCAGCGGTGAGAGTGACTCATCCTAACAACATGAAGAAAAAGTGGGTTAAAAGCCAAAGGTCTTCATCTTGAATGATTTTTCGTTTACAAATGTGTCCTGGCAAGAAATAATTTATGACATTTCTTCCCTTCTTATTGTGCTTTGGAGCATCAGTTGTCTTGTGCAGTGGAAAGGGTGAGTACAGTGAGTACAGCTTCATTAGTGCTACTACAACTACTGTACAAATCAATATTATGGCCAAAAAACATCTATGTAAAGAGGAAAGATCCATCAATACTTTAGGTAAGACATTCTGAAAAATCTCAGGAACTTTAAATGTATCCCAACACCATTAAATGCTAAGATGAAACAGGCTCTCATGAGGGCCATCCATGACCGACAATGACCCCAAACACACCTCTAGGTTATGTCTGAGCTACCTGTCCTAATAATAGTACAATAGGAACATTTATAAGAAGGTGTTTCCAAACTTTAGACTAGTACTCTGTGTGACTACATATCTATATACATTACATTATATGGAAGTTTTGGGACACTTGACTTTTCTAAACGTATATGGTTCTGACCCAAGCTGTTACCACATTTTCCCTTCTCAGTCTAGGAGACCACAACCTGTGCACAATGCACAGTCCATTAAGATCTGCTTTACATGGGTTGGAGTGGAATATATTGAGTAGACTGCTATAGAGCTCTGACCTCATTATGAATGACTAATAAGCAGACAGATAGATAAATCACTTTATTTATCCCAGAGGGAAACTCACACATTTGTTTAAGATGGAAAAAGTTTGCACAAATCTCCAAAATCACATTCTAAAAGTGGATAATTTTCCAAGAACATCTGGAGGTGATGGCAGAAAATTGGACTAAATGTGGAATGGAATGTTAAAAAATATGCTGTAAATCACATGTGGTGTCCACAAACTATTGTGCATATAGTATGTGGTCCATATTGTGTGTATATAGAGAAACAAAAAGTAACTAATTTCACTCTATAAATCATCATATATTAGTTGTATCTTATTATTTTTGTTTAAATAATAAAATTCTTGTCATTGTCCATACAATTCCATTTGATATTCAAGTTAAGAGTCCTGTTTATTCAAATATATAAGGGTTAATAGCAAACAATAATCACGTTAAATAAATGTTCTGATAAAATTCAAGCAAATTCATAAACCTAAGTTAAAAAAAATGCAACAATCTATAAACTGACATCTGATTAAAATTAGAGTGCAAAAATCTATTGCAGATTGGTCACTATTAAAGTTTAATATGTAGTAAAATAATAATCTATATAATAATAAAAATTATGAATCAAACACACCACTATGGAATGATGCAAAATGTCCTGAACTGTTTACACTTATGACTTTAATAGAGTTGGGTATTTTCTAATTATTTTATTTAAAAAGGTAGAACAAAGTCTTCATTTTTTCTAAGCAAGTTAGTGATATGAGATGACACTGCACAGCTGGCTGAAGTAAGCCTGTATAGAGTATATAATGGTCAGCAATGTCCCAATAATTTAGCATATTCCTTTTAGACTATGGAAAAGTTTTAGCTGTGACCTATAAAATATTTAATATAACACATAAGTGAGATGTGGGAGGGGAGGGATTTGTTGTGGTCATGTGTTTCCCATTAACATCCAGGTCTGAAATTCCAAAACCCAAGATGTTTCATACTGCTTTTGGAATAAATTCATTTTAATTATATATATATACAGTATATATCTTGTTAAAACAAGTGCATGTGTATTTATTTTTAGTATTTTACAAAGGCTTATTTTCCTAATTAACTAATTAATATTACAATTACTGAAACATTACAATCCACTCAAATTCCATCTAATTCCTGATATAAAGGCACAAAGTGAATGTGATTAAATGTTGACACTGGCGCTAGCTGCAGGTGTTCACACAGTCCTGAGCTCGCTGAAATACCTGGTACACACTGACTAGTGGGAACATTGTGAGTGCGCCGATGAGAGAACCAGCCTGGATGAACACTCCACACCAGAGCAATGCAGTGTGTCCTGCCTCATGAAGAAGAGTGCTGACTACCACCTTTACGTATGAGAACAAGCCGGTGAAAATTATCCATGAGATGATCTGCAGAGAGAACATAAACTTCATCATCCAGGCATCCATTTAATTTAACACCATAATGTTGTCATTTCTCACTATAGCTTGATTGGACGTGGATTGGATAATATTATAAACATCATTGTGGTTGATGTACTCATTTAGTCTTAAACAATGTTTTAAAGTTTTGCTCCTTATTATGCATGAAGATATTTAATATAATTTGAAGGACGTATAAGGGGAGTGGTGGCTCCGGCGGTTAAGGCGCTGGGTTGCCGATCGGAAGGTCTGGGGTTCAAGCCCCGGTATTGCCAAGCTGCCACTCTTGGGCCCTTGAGCAAGGCCCTTAACCCTCTATGCTCCGGGGGTCCCTTACGAGGGAAATATCAAGGTCCGTGACGTCGGAGTGACGTGGGGCCGCCTTCCCGTGGGCTCACCACCTGCAGGAGGGACCGTAAGGGACGGTGCTGTGAGGATTGGGCAGCAGTCGAAGGCGGGGGCCTGCTTAGACTGCTGCCCCCGCGACCCGAATTACGGATAAGCGGGAGAAAATGAATGAATGAATGAATGAATGAAGGACGTATATGTGGTTCTTCTCCGAATGGTAACCACGAAGTTGAAGGTACACAGTTGTATGGGTAGGAGTTGTATCTTTGGATGTGTTAGAATCATATTCTTCCTTCATTTGAATTAGGCGACCCAAACCTGTTCCAGCATGACAAATATGTTAAAAGCACTATACAAAAATGAATTAAAAAAAAAAAAGTAAAAAAAAAAATCTACATAAAATAACTTACCACCATAGCCACTCCTGCATAGGTTCCCAAGAGGGGTGGGCATGGACTAAGAGCAGCCAGACACAGCAGATAGACAGCAAACAGCCCTCCTCCAAGAGACATAAAACTAAGGCCAACACCAGATCTAGAACATTAGAAAAACATATAAATTTACATTTACACTTGTGCTGAAACATCTATTCATTAAACTGATGGATAGACAAAAAAAAAAAAAGTCTTACAGAGAAACTGAAAAATATCAAATCATATTTTAGAAATCAGACTGCACATTTCTACTTTGCAAGCCTCCTTCCAAGATTATATAAATGTCTCCTTATGGAAAAATCCCAAACTAACACTATTTTTCTTGTAAACACCACAATTTTGGTCATTATTATGTGGTCTGTTAAATGCACAAGTCCCTTTGTGTGAGATGTTCATGATCATTTATCTATACAAAAATGCAGTAATTCAACAGATCTGTAGTATAATGTTAACAGACTAATTAACACTATTTAATATAATATATACAGTATAATCAGAAAGCAGTTTATCGCTCAACAATAATAGAATTATAATAAATGGACATTCAGTTTAACCAAAACAAGGATGGTAGCATGGTAATAGATATAAAGAGCTAGACACAATCTATATGATTTAGCTTTATTTCAAGTTTGCATTTTGAAACTTTGGCAGAAAACAAAGCTAAACATTTTCGAGTACGCACCTTAACAGAACAGCCATAGCCACAAAGCACGCCAGAGGGTTTGCGATGTTTCCCAAGACAACAGAGAGGTGAAATGCCATAGTGCCGTACGGCAGGCAGGTGAAACTCTGAACAGATGGCAACACTCCATTAGTCAGAGCAGTAGAGATTCCAAGCATTAGGAGTAGGTAGATATTGCGTAAAGTCCAGAAGGACACAGCAGGGTTCTTTTTCTCTAATTCTACTCGTTCTTCAGAAACTGGTGTCTCTTCATTTTGTAAAGGGTGCACTTCCTCTCCTTCATAATTCTCCATCTTTTGCTCTAAGTCCTGACTGCTCTCTTCTTTAATAGATGTTACAACCTTGTAAGTCAAAGCCAGGAAGGAAAGTGAAGAGATGCCCAGCATCACAAACAAGAACCAGAAGAAGTCCTGTGCTGGAAAGCTTTCACTGAGATAATGAGGCTGTGTTCTGTTTTCTGTCTCAACACACTCAACCTTTCCCACACCCTGCCCGAGTGCCACAATGCAGGGGAAAAGTGACCCGAGCCCCTGGCCTACAAAAAACGTGCGAATGTACTTTGAAGGGTAACGGAACATAAAGGGCAGAAAGGTGACGTTAGAGGTACAGCATACGATCGACAGCACCACTGAGAGCAGCAGGAAGGCCACAGACCGTTCTTCCCCGGCAACTGTAGCCACTTCAGACCAGAAGAGGGCGAGAAAGGCTGATGCAACCACTGCCAGGACCTGTAGAACATGAATAAGTATGCGCTCATTCAGACACCCAGGAGCGAAGTGGTGGGTGAGGGTGACAGCCAGTGGACCCACATTACCAAAAGCAATGAGCACTGAGAGATAAGCTGGCAAATTCCACCCTACAAACAGAAAACAGGAATCGTTTTTTTTAAGTGCGTGAGCATATTATTACATTTAAATTTATGCTACAAATAAATAAATAAAAAATACTCATATACATCATAATTTAGCAGTTATACATCGACACAAATGTTTACCTCTACAGTATTTATTATTATGCGCACAATCCATGTGCACAACCTTCCGTACCATACTGACCAGCGCTACAGTCTCACTTTGTCTTCTGTTTTATAAACTAAATATTGCACATATGCACTTTGTATTGTTTGTTCAGAGTTCTGTGTAGTTCTGTTTTCCTTTGTTAATTTATGTAGTTTGATGAAGCACCTTGGTCCTGGAGAAATGTTGTTTTGTTTCATTGTGTACTGCACTGTCTTGACTTGACTTGTGCAAAGCCAGGCATAACACAAAGCCAGTTTATCAAGACGCAAGATCTATTTGATTTAAAAACACGATTCATGCAAGGAAGTGGTTTACCTTCAGGCAAAACTCGTACCACCACAGGTAGTTCAACCCAAAACGAGTTTACGGCTATCCATGATCCCATTCCAAACAAGGCGACCAAAATGTGCGTGACAACAGCATGATTCCACCACATATCTGCCCTGTAGCTGTATTCTTCTGATTTAAAAAAAAACAACAAAGTGGCACCAAATGGTCAATAAATGTCCTTATATCAGAGTTAAAATGTGTTAATTCATTCTAAATTTATAACATGACAAAATTCCTGACAGAACAGATGAAATGAAACATTGCTTTCCATAAATATATTCTTATATTGCAAAGTTTTTATTAGTTTTATTCAATGTACTTATTAAAATATTAATTGGGAAAAAAACACACATGCACAAAACACAATATACACTATACATACACAGACTTTTCCAGCTGTATGTGATTCTTCCATGAAATGCAATTGCAAAATTGGAGGCACACACTTGTATAGGACGTCTTTGGATGCTGTAGAACTAAATTTTCTCCTCATTTGAACTGAAGACCAAACCTGTTCCAGCAATGTCAATGCCCCCTTCTATGAAGATCTGCTTTACATGGTTTGGAGTGTAAGATCTCCTGCTATAGAACTCTGACTTCAACTGTATTAAACACCTTTGGGCTGAATGTAAATGCTGACTAGACCCCAGGCCTCCTCACCTACATCAGAAAAAGTTGTGACATCAACTACTTGCTACGACTTTACTAACACACCTGTAGCTGAATAAATTTCCACAACCACAGTCCTGTCCTGCTCTGACTGTGGAACATCTTCCCACATGTGTGGAGGATATTATAACAGCACAGTGTGGAATGAGATGTTCGAAAAGCACCATCCAACCATATGGTCGGATATCCACAAACCTTTGTCCTTATAGTGTATGGATAAACTATTTATTATTTGTTATTATTTATTTTTGGATACATTTTTTGTAATTAGATAATATAATTACAAAATCATCATAAATATTTGTTTAGATTCATTAGTTATAATATGTATATTATGTATAAATATCACCATTATTACAGAATATACAGTGGCATATAATCTAGATAAATAAGATTACCCCAATTGTAAATTACCACTTTAGCACCATTTCTGAGATTATGTAAATGGATCATTTAATAAACACATTTATATTTTATGAATATTTCCTGTAAATACAAATAAAGTTAATTAATAAGGTAGATTCCTAAGTGTGCACCAGAGTTCTATCACAATAAGCTGAATCCAAGCTGCTTCACTTCAAATTTCCATTGTAAGTGCTATTGCTAATAAAAAGTGGGATATTTAAAGATCATTGAAATACAAATCTGTGTCACATGGTGAACCTTGATCCACATCATTTTATGTTATTCTTGGCATCAGTGACTTGTAAAAGCCAGAGGTTAGGCAGCTGTACTGAGACAGCATGAAGAGGCTGGTGAGGGTTGCTCAAGCGCATGAAAACACCATTCCTCTGCATTCCTTTGCATGGGTGTGTTAGACTAGAAATTGGCAATGATATGGGTGAATTCCTGACAAGTTTTTATGAAACTTGCAGTGCAAATGCTTCTATCTCCCACACACACACACACACACACACACACACACACACACACACACACACACACACAAACTCACCTCTATTATAGTTTGACAAACAAGACAAGTATAAAACCTTTAAAAAAAAAGTATATTGTTTGGTGGCTATTAACATCATAGAAACAAAGAAACCATGAAAAATCAAAAACATTTCCAAAGTGGAATTAAAATAAACGTCTACATCACTTTCAGAAATAATATTATGCTTTCTAATCTATTCCTATACAAATATATACCGTCATTTCCGGACTATTAAGCGCACCCAAATATAAGCCGCACCCACTGAATTTGACAAAGGTTTTTATTTTGAACATAAATAAGTCGCACCTGTCTATAAGCCGCAGGTTCCTACATTAAAACTAATGAACTTTACACAGGCTTTAATGAAAGACAGTGTCTGTTACACGGCTTGTATCTAAACAGTAGCCTACCAAGAAAGTCATTGTTCACTGTCTTCCTCCTTCCTTTCACAACTATTTATCTCGGGAGTTTATCTTTTGGCATCGTCGTGTGTTTAAAAATCACCATCGGTGAATCTTTTCTCCCGATGCCGTGCAGCTCAGAACACAGGTGAAGTGTGTTTTCATGCCCGGTTGTTTTCAGCGTGACGAATGATTCGCATTTCCTGTAGACAGTCCGAGTGAGCGGCAGGTCGAAAGTCAGAGGAACATCATCCATATTTATGATGTGGTGCGGCCCGATTTAGTGGGAGCGCAACTTTTTTTTAACTTAAAGTTTGTGAAACCCGGGAAAACCCAGGAAAAATCCATATATTAGCCGCTTCATTGTTTAAGCCGCAGGGTTTAAAGAGTGGGGAAAAAAAGTAGCGGCCTTATAGTCGGGCAAATACGGTATATTATATATATATATATACATACACACCCACACACACACACACACACACACACTCACACCTATAAAGGCTGCAACAACTACTCGATAGGATAACTTTCGATAATTAAATTTGTTGTCAACTAATGCCGTTAGGATTAGTTGGGCTGCTCAAGTTGACAGTAAGGTACACAGCAGCTTGCAAAATAGAAAAATGAAACACACTGGTGTCACAGATGAAGGCGAAACATCAGCACGGTGAGCAGAAACTGTTTAATCCTTATCATGTGTAAATGGTGTAGTTTAATTAAGTGCTATTGTGTAAACTGTGTGTTTGTAACTCCGGGAAAGTCGCACTGGATCTGTTATGTCGGGACTTGTGAGCATCAGGTCACACTATCAGTTCGCTCACGACATCGTGATGATTCAATTAAACTGGTGCAAACAAACACTAAATCTAAAGCAGCAAATAAAAAAAGCAGTAAGCGATCACATTTTTACTCCCTGCTGTGGGTTTCAGTAAATGCTTGTGCAGTTGTACACCAATGTATATTTTTTCTTTTGTTTTAATCAAACCTGTTCGCTTGCTGCGTTTCTCCATTTTCAATCATGATTCTAACCCTAACCCTTTACTATACGTTGAAATGCTTGTTTTCAATATTTAAATAATACATTTATGCATATATCATTTAATTATTACAAAAAATCTAATTCATTATATTGTAGATGCTTATACCTTCACAGCTAAACAAAATGTCTGTATTTGTTTTTTAAAGTATGGCTGTCAACTTGCCATCTGCTATTATCTTTAAAAACAATACAAATGTTGATTTACACAATTTACACCTTGCATACTCAAATGCTTTTTTGAAACAAGTCAGTATGAGTGAATTTGTTCAAAGGAGAAATCTCCCATTCACTCCTCAACAAGCAGCACTATGAGCTTTAAAATGTCTAAAATAAAGATAGTTACCTCTGTATCTGGCTTTTGCATTTTTTAGTAAGTTATACTTATTTATCATCAAGACCAGGACCTCACGCCACAAGAAGTTTCTTCCCCACTGCAGTCAGCCTGCTGAACAATGCCCCACTTACCCCCAGATGACTGCAAAGTGCTCTTTGCCGAACCCTTTGCTGTACCTGTCAATAAAACCTTTTCTGAACCATTTCTGTCAGGTGTCCAAACACTTCTGTCCATATAGTCTCATGGTGTCCTATAGTCTTACCTCAAGGTACATACATACACACATCATTGAAACAAAACTTACAATGATTTTCATAGTGCTTTTACCATTTTGACATTAGGTGGCACAAAGCAAGCACGAACACCCAATATGGAAAAGGATTCAAAGCTATACATAAAAATACACAAACTACATCAAAAGTCAATGAAACAAGTGTTTATTTATAACCAACAGTGGCAAAAGTGAGCTATAAAAATAAAGACACATTTTACACACACTTGAACTGAACAGATGTACTAAAAAGGTAAAGAGGTCAGAGTGAAGAATTTATACAATAAGGAAAATAAAGATGGAAATCTTGAAAAAAAAAAAAAAACAGGAATCTATTAAACATTCTGGCAACGTTCAAACTTATTTTACTAATTGAAATATTACACAGTTGCCCTCATACTTTACATCTATTTTTGTTGGTAAAAATGGTCAACTCATTGTAAAATACTTTGATTTGACATTTTCAGTCTCCTTGGTGATTTGTGGACTGGTCCTCAGGCAAGATAGCTTTTAGTTTGTTAACTAGGTCTGACAAAGAGAAGCCCAAGCGGTCAAGCCGTTTGTCTCTACATCCAACAACAAACTTTTGGAAGTTTAACTCGCAGCGGACTGCCTCTCGCTTTTGAGCGTGGTGCGCTCCTTCCATTCTCTTAAGCAACTGATCGACATCTTGAGCTCTTTTGCAGGGGCCTCCATTTTTTGTGACTGAAGCGATAATCGTTTTTTTGTAATTTTGCTCTTTCAGCTTTTGTCGCCTTTTCTTTGCCAACTTGCTTAATCTTGTCTTTTTTATTTTAGTCAACGGACGCAGATTTGCTCTGTCAAATGTGACGTAATGCTGTAAAACTGAACGTGTGTCAACACCCTTTGGAGAAGAGGCAGCAGAATTGCCACGCGAAGTGTCAGCTACGCTATCTTTGTTCTGTACTTGGACTTTATCAGGTCTGTGTTTGCTGTAAGGGTACGCATGACCAAACGGGTACTCGCCCATCAACTGGGACAAGGTGCAGCTCGTAAACTGTTCCATGAGTTCCCTAGAAGGATCTTTGCAGTACAAACCTCCTGGTAAAAAGTCCTTCAGATTTTCCTCAATTACAGATGCAATGACCTTCATCATTCTCTGTAAGCATTCCTTAATTAGTGCCCCATACTGGGTATTTACATTTCGGTGACAGAAAGAAAACACCCCTGGAAAGTTTTTCTCCTGCATTGGAACCTGGAGAAACACATTAGTCACAGCCTCAGGTTGCAAGAGAACAGATGCATCCCGGGACCACTCCAGAAGCTTCTTATAAAGGCAAAAAAGATATTTAGGGAACAACACATAATGTGTTTCACTCTTCAGAAGCTGCCAAAAGGGACCCAAGACTTTACAGTACACAATGGCCACAACACAGACAAGAGCCTGTAGGGCCTCATCGTTTGCATCAGAATTGATGCTCTCTAGAAAAATATTTGCGTCATCTTTTAGTAGCTGGAGGTCTGACACGAACAATGCAACATCGCTGTAATGGTGAACAAGTGCAGCTGCTGCCTCAAAGTAGTTAATAAACCTATTAGACTGATTGACAGGTAGCCGAGAAGGGTCATTTCTCTCGATGCAAAAGGCAAGCCAGTGCTTCCTGTAATTATTTCTGCTTTCCCCTCTTGGACACAGGATTTCACAAGCCATGCTGATGTATCGAGTGACAGCACTCTCTTCAAAGTTTAAAAAACCTTTGAATTTAGGGTTTTTGTCACGCCCAAGCTTGTCCCCTGTAGTGTTCTCAATTTCTCTTTCGAAGGACATTATTTGCTTCTCAATGGCGTTGATTAAGTTGAGAAGGAAATGAGTGTTGCAATGAAGAAAATGTAAAGGTGGCACCACTGGTTGGTTTTCGGGCGAGTTATAGGCCAACACCTTTTTGTTTAGGGACTGCATATTAAAATCTTCTTTCAACATCAGAGCAAACTGATTTTTGAGAAGATCCACAGACACCAGATCTGCACCATCGGTCCTCCCACCGTACATTTCTGTAAGTTTTTGCAAAGACAGCACCGAGATATCCAAGATGGATAAACAGTCACCTGTATCATCTTGGGTCTCGTCTTCAGTGTCAAATGTTGACTCAACAGGCTGACAGTGATAACTGTCTTCTTGTTTCACATTTCTTAAGCTAAATATTTGGTCATTTTTGCATTCAAGCTTACAGGTGTTTTTTCTATGCCTGAGTAAAACATCAAAGTTTTGTTTGTGTTCTGTTTGCATGTCTGAAATATCAAAGGGTTCATGTTCTTCTTTAATCTTGGGCGATTGAAAATGCTGGTTCCTCTGGAGTAATTGAAGTTTTCTTTTCACATGCCCTTTGACTGTCGACACCCTCCTGAATTCAGAGTCTTCCTCTGGATCAGGGTTTAGATCAAATGGACTTCGGAGGAATTCCTCATACAGTCCATTGCTCCGGTTTCTTCTCGTTTGATTTTTTCGGCACTGAATCCTGAACCTATTCAGACTCGCCTGAAGGATTTTGTTGGCTTTGTGGATTTTGCCATCACTGCAGAACGCAGAGTCGAAGTTATAAAGCCACGATACTAGGACAACCGGGTCGATTTTTTCTCTGTCAATAAAGCTGGTCAGTTCTAGTATTAAACCATTAGTCACATCTGTTAACTTTGCACGGTCAGAAAAATCTGACATTTCGAGCAAATCCGTTCTGCTGATGCCAATGCTATCACATATGGGGCCGACAAACTCAAAGTTGGCATTCGACCCTAAAAAGCTTTCTCTGGCATCTCCAGTTAAGCTCATAGCCGTTTTTGTATTGCTTTCAATCAAACCTCGGAAATCTGCCGACTGAAACATGGGAAAAATCTTCTGAAGCCATTTCACTACATTCACCCATGAAACATTGTTATCTTCTCTCAACAGGCCCACTTGAACCAGCAGTCGGTTTGTGCATGGGATTTTATCCAAATCCAACGATTCACCAGTCTGAGAGCCAAGGAAATCATCCAGAAGGTTGAAGTAGAAATCATCCTCTGCAATAAAACATATTGCTGAAAGCTTTAAGACCAAAATGTTATACAAAAAAATTAAATTTTCTTAAAAGGAAAAAATAGGTCAATAAATTAAAATGAAATTAATACACTCATTATAGACATCATCTAAATACAAATCAATTTAATTAGCCTCATGATAATTCAACTATTACACACAGTAACCAAAACCTTATCACACTTAGCAGGGGGAAGTGGTAACCCTGTGGGTTTAATGCAGAAGGCCATGAGTACAAATCCCAGCATTAACAAGCTCTTGATCAAGGCCCCTTACCCCTCGCCTGATCAGCTAAGATCAGATAAGAGAGTGTGCCGCGTGCAGTAAATTGTGTATTCCCCACATAGCAGTGTGTTCATCATTCCTATGGGGAAGCATCTCAGTGGTAAAGACATTGGATCTAAACGTTGCAAGTTCAAATCATCATGCTGCCACTGCTGGGCCCTTGAGCAAGGCCCTTTACCTTTAAATTCTTAAATAGTAAGTAAAATAGTTATATGTTGCTCTTAATTAAGGAAGTCTACCAAATGCAATAAACAGCAGGGAAGTTTGGAGACTCATTCTGGAAAGTGAAAGGAATCCAGAACCAACAAAGCTTTCATTCCATACTTCAACACTGTCTGTCTGGACTGCAGCTCATAGGAACTGACGTTACCATACAATAAGATGATGAACCGAAGTGCACGTCCAAGCTCTGTAAGTGTTATTTAGAGAGTAAACTGTCATCTATCATGGAATGGCCTGTCCTGTCACCTTAATCCTATTGTACTGTTCTGGGATAAACAGGATCACAATATCAGAAAGAAATCTCCAACTAGTGAAGAACATCGTTGGCAAGTTTTACAAGACAGGGTATTTACAAAGTATTTCAGCTGAATGTTTGGAGAAACAAAGTTTGAAAGTGTAAAAGCTATTCTTTATAATAAGGGAGGATTTTTCAATGAAAATAAACTGGAACATCTGGACATTTACAGATTTGTTTGGTCAAAGTAAATCTTCAGACCTGTATATTACTGAGTGTGTTACATAGAAACTAAAGGAACTTGTCTCCCAAAAACCTAAAAGACTACATGTTTCCACACTTTTGATAGGTACTGTACTTGTGCCTTAGTTCTGCCGCAGCAAAATCTAATAGGCTTCCCAGACTGCTTCACATTTATATAAAAGACACATTACATTACAAAAGGTAAAAACCTACTCACTCAGTTCATCTGCGATATTAATGGCACTAGGGACACCGAAACTGGAGTCTTGAAGGTCCTCCATAGCTGCACCACGCTGCACACGGTAATAAAATAAATTTTTATTACCGACCTCAACATGCATTACAAAGAGAGTTGGGTTTAAGTCCAAAAGGGTCAAAGTACAATGACAAGGGCATAAAGAAGAACATCAATCTACTCAAAGTGTGTGAAAGGTCAGCTGTGCCACACCACTTCTCACACTGAAGCTACAGTTGTAATAGATCTATATTCCTAATGAAATACCCCCCAACTATCTATATCAGCAGCCCAAGTATGAAAAATGAAGTAAGAAAGAAATAAATAATAAATATTACAGGGCAGGCAGCCCTGCCGGATGACAATGGAGACTCTCATTTTATAGTGTTGTATTCCTGTATAATGTGTAAATAACCAGCTTTTTTGTCAAACTCCTAGTTACATTTAATTGTGTGAAAGTCTGTGAATTAGTTATGTTATTACTTAGTTGTAGAAGCTTTAAACAGTCCCTCCATTATGAATGCCTATTTATTTTTGAATTGAACAAACCACAAAAGAAGCATGTCATGAGAAAGCAGGAAACACTACAAAATATGAATACTCTGCAGAAAAATTACTTCTGTTAAGTTCTGACAAACTGAGGCTCCTTTCATAACTGATTTGGAAACATCTCACTATAACTCAGAACTTAACAATTTCACTGCTTATAAGATTTGATTAAAAATAAATTTATAAAAATGTATTAAAAGGTTCAGATAACATCAAAAGTGTGTTTTATATATACACAGGTATTCCTCTACTTATAATGGAGATACGTTACGACGTCCCCATTGTAAGTAAAAAATATCGTAAGTAGAAGATGGTGCTGTGACTCTGACAGTCTTTACTGCTTCATGATGATTTATAATTTTCATTTTCGGCTCTAAACTGATGGCTTTCCTCTTCTTTTTTTCACCACAAGGAGGACACATACTTGGGCGCTTGGAATACATGCTTTTACCACTAAAATAGCTGTTTGAAAAAGAAACAAATACACACTTAGAAACTTTACTCTGTTAAACACTAGCGAGAGTGGGGCATCTCACAGGGCGAGAGATTCGCTCATCTCAGCTGCACGTCCGACGTTTCCTACATCGTACGCTGCGGCCTGTTGCGTGAAATTGTAAATATGTTTACAATTTTGTCGTATCACTTTGGTCATCGTACCTCAGGGAATTACAAATTTTTTGGACTGTGATTTTCCAGCTGTATGCGTTTTCTCCCTATCAGTTACTAGAAAGTTGGACACAATTGTGTAAGACGTCTTCGGATGCAGGAGAATGAAATTTTCCCTTCACTTTAACTAGGAGAGTAAAATCTGTTCCAGCATGACAATGCGTATGTGCACAAAGCCATGAAGATCTGCTTTACATGGGTTGGAGTGGAACATCTCCTACTATAGAGCTCCAATCCAATTGAGCATCATGATTGTGAACACTGACTGCCAGCCAGGCCTCCTCAGCTCACCTCACCAGTACCTGATTTTACTAACACCCATTACTTAATGAATCTTCACAAATCCCCACATGTACACTCCAAAATCTAGTGGATCATCTTCCCAGAAGAGTGAAGGTTATTATAGCAGCAAATAGGGACTAAATGTGGAATGAGATGTTCAGAAAGCACACAGCAATTTTATAGTCAGGTGTCCATAAACTTCTGCCCATATAGTGCATAATATATGCAAAAATATGTGATTTGAATCACAAGCAGCACTAGTGTTCTTTTTCTAAACGTGAAGAATAAAACGTGAGACGTTCAAATTGGATTGGAATATTCTTCCAAAAATATTGTTTACATAATGATACGTTTGCAGCATGTGTGTGTGTGTGTGTGTGTGTGTGTGTGTTAGCTAGCTAGTGCAGGTCAGGATTAAGGGCGAGGGACACCCCTTGTTCCCAGCTTAGTTCCTTCCCACGTTTTTTGGGACAGATTGTAAAAGATCTTCTTTATGTTAGAATTTATTTTGTTTTTATAAAGTCGTGAATTCGAGTACAAATGAACACGTGATCACGCGTACTATTCATCAATCAGTAAAACACACCAGATCGTTAATATCTAATAATAATGATATTAATAATAATAATGATAATAAATCTTACCTGGCTGTTTTTGTGCCTCGTGCCAGTTATGAGCATTTATATTCTCCCTGCATTTCCAGGCAAAAGAAGAACGAGGGGCGGGAGGGGAATTCAGGTCCCGGCATGTGATTGGCTGATGATTCCGAGGTCTCGTACCTGATTCGGTGGAAACAAACGCGATTTGCAAAGCATTATGGGAAAACAGGAAGACGCAGCAGAGGGAGTCTGTGGGTTATTGAGCGCTTTTTAAAGTAGTTTTTAAAATAAATCAAGCTTAGGGTCCATTTTTTTGCGATAACAAAGAAAGTGTGTAATCAGGTGTGTGATAAAGATTCGTGCCGGCGAACACGCAGCGGATTTGTAGAAACAGGTACGTTGTGGTCGTTAATACTGAGACTGTTTTTACTGAAACACACACGTTCCATTTATTTCTATGCAACAAACTCGGTAATGTAACGGTATGAAGATTTACTTTGATTAAACAAATCTATAAATGTCCAGATGTTTATTTTCATTGAAAAATCCTACTCTTATCATGAAGAACAGCTTTACACTCTCAGCATCCGGACACTTTTTACTGCGGTTAAACAGGCCACACTTCTCTTTGTGTTGCGCGTCTAATCGTACACTTACGGTATGGGTGGCGAGAGCGGTCAAAACAGATGTAAAGACGCTTGAGAGGCGTTTCCATTATAAAAATACATAAAATAACAATACATTTTGTTTTCATCAAAGCACAAACAATACAGTTTCTTGTTTGTGGTGTAAAAAAAATGGGTCTTGATTTTTTTTATTATATATGTGTATATATGTGCATGCATGTGTGTGTGTGTGTGTGTGTGTGTGTGTGTGTGTGTGTGTGTGTATATATATATATATATATATATATATATATATATATATATATATATATATATAAAAATCAAGACCCATATTCAAACACTTTAAACATCTTTACTGTATGATGTTTGAGACTGTATTGTGTTTGACCTTCCTTTAATAATTTAATAATAGTTTAATATTTCATTTAATTATTCTTTACTCAGTGACTATCACTGAATTCATTTTCAGCTCGTTCTACTGTACAATTTTTAAGAAACAAAAAATCAGTTCAACTCATTTTACTTTTTTTTACTCATTTTATATTCAAACACTCATAAAACATTGTCCTTTATAGGTTTACTCATTCTTTCAAATAATTAGTTCTAGTAAAAGTACTTCCATCTTATCTGAGTTGAGCAGAATTTTTAAGCTGATCTCTCTCATCTGGCTTTGCTGAACTCTTTCAGCTGTGTATCATCAGCATAGCAATGGATGCGAATACCATGTTAATGTATAATTTCACCCAGAGACAGCAGATATAAAGAGAAAAGCAGTGGGCCTAAGACAGATCCTTGCGGAACTCCAAACTTTACCTTAGAGAGGGTGGAGAACTCACCATTTACATCAACAAACTGATCAAATAAGAACTACGCCAGGAGAGAGCTGTTCCCTTTATTTCAACAAAGTTCTCAAGTCTAGCAACCAGGATAGTATGATCAATGGTTTTAAAAGCTGCAGTAAGATCAAGGCAAAACCCTGATCAGAGGCCTAAATCCTGACTAATACATTTTAAAAATGTTATTCCTAAGTAGATGTGAGCAGAACTGCTGTGCTGCAACCTTTTCTAGATTCTTGGAGATAAAGGAGAGGTTTAGTATTGGCCTTTAGTTGGACAGCTGACAAGGGTCAAGGTCAGGTTTCTTAATTAGGGGGTTGATAACTGCAGTTTGAAGGATTTAGGTACATAACCAGTGCTAATGGAAGAGTTCATTCATTTTAAAGCAGGTTCAATTACCTCTGGAATTATCTGTTTGAAGAAACTTGTAGGCGAGGGATCGAGAATGCATGTTGATGATTTTGATGAGGAAATAAATTAAATGAAGGGATTCTCTTGAATAGGAATAAAACTTTTTAATTGACTGTCTGTTATAATTACACTTCTGTCTTCAGCAGGGGTGTCAAACTCAGGCCCGCGGTGTAATTATATTTGGCCGGTGAGATCATAACAAATGTGTATTCGAGCTGCCCGCCAGTGTATAGCGCATATACCGCTAATACTACAAATCCCAGAATGCTTTGTTAGTGCGTTGGCTTGTCAATCGAGACCGCTGAAAAACTCTGCCTACTCAGCGCTCAATTTACCCGCCGATTTACCATTTTTGAAGCCCAGAAATGCAGATTTGAACTGCTCAGTAATCCGTTTTTTTGGTTGATGTGGAAAGCGCACCAACCAACCTCCAAATGGAGCTGATTGAACTCCAGTGTTGAGACACGCTCAAATCAAAGTACGACTCTGTGGGTGCTGCACAGTTTTCATTTTTCTTCCCTAACACACTGCTTCAACTCCGTGCCCAAGCTGCTCAAACGCTCTCTATGTTTGGCAGCACATATCTGTGTGGGCAACTGTTCTCTTTGATGAAGATGAACAAAGTTTTCAATAAATATTGAGTTTGGCCCGTGACAGTTTTTAATTTTGGCCCACTGTGAATTTGAGTTTGACACCCCTGGTCTATATGGTTATTTATAAAATAGTTTGGATTTATATTAATTATCTGGATTTTTTTGCCTGATGTTTTCAACTTTAATATTAAAAAAGTTTATGAAATCATTACTACCTATTGATGGTGTGCATGTGAGTGCAGTGCTTTTATTTCCTGTTAATTTTGCTATCATTTTGCTGAAAAAAAAATTAGTTCCTTGTCTCATTTTTATTAGGAATGGATAGTTCTCATCAAGAAATATCAAATTCAGAGGAACACGAGACACCAGATAACAGTGGTCCATCATTCCAGCATGTGGCCACAGGGATATATCAGAAAAATACCATAGTACACAAGAGAAAAGCAACCGGAAAAAGGACAGATAATCCAATCAAAGATGAGCGGAGCAAGAAAAAAAAGAAGTTCCAACGAGAGCAGAGACCCAATTACACAGTACAGCATGGTGAGGATATGCTTCTGCTCATATCAAACGTTAGTCAGTTTGATAGTGTAAAAAAGCAAAAAGGTTGCAAGAGGAAAAAGGCCAAAACAAAAGCCACATCAGTGAGGAAGAAGAAAGAACCTAATAAAGTCTCTAAAATCACTGAAGACGTACTAGGGAATAATGGTTATTTGAAAGAATCAGAGGCAGCTTTAGGTTTTGCCTGGAGTCAGAGAATGCCAGTGGAAGTTCTAGTTAAGATTTTTGAACTGGTTGTTCTTCAGGATGGTGCCATACCTTTTCTCTGCAGGTAAGATGTATTTTTTTTTTTTTACTTCTTGTATATTGAAATGTTCTAAATGTTTTCTGTCTACTTTTTTTATTTAGCATTTTGGGTCATTTATTCATTGAATCGTTATTTTTAAGGGCCGGCCGAGTTTGTCGTCTGTGGAATATCGCTGCTTCTTCACCAGCTCTTTGGCACAGTGTGTCCATTGGCTACTGCTGGATCGAACCTGGTAAGAGTCAGTTACCTGGAACTGAACAGAAGATTAAGAACACTGTAGACTGGCTAACGCAGAACAGGTCAGTGATAACAGAAATTAAACTTAAGCTTTTTAACTTTTTTTAACAGCCGCAAAATCATTGTCACCCAAAGTAAAGATGAATTTTAAAAGGTTATGTTAAATATCTTTGTCATTAATTCTCTCTCCTCTCTTTGTGAGCTTAGTGAATAACCTGAGAACCAAGCACCAGTAAGACCAATCTTTCATAGTGCAACTTTACTGATTCTAGGTCATCCTTTTATAGATGCTTATTTTCAGGATTATGATGAGTTTAGGTAAGGAGACTTAAATGCTCATGACAAATACTTGATTCTCTGGTCATTGAAACATTTCTGTGACCAAAGTTGAATCATTGTGAGACCGGGTTTCACACTACCACCCAGCTGTAGCTTCTTGACAGATCAGTATAGATCCACCACCAGACTTTCTTTGTTTTATCTATTTCGTCATACAACATTTCATCGTACAACAATGCACCTTCCAAGTAGGTTCTTGACATCATGGTGAATGTCTTATGTACATTTTGAGATTCTGATTTAGTTTCTGTGTTGCCAGACAGTTATACTCGATTGAAAGAAAAAGTCGAATAAAAGGTGGAAATATAAGAAAAGTGTGCTTGCTCATAAGAATTTCTGAGGGCTCTACTTGTGATAAAATGGTTAAATAATAAATACCTTAAAATAAATATAATAGTTAAAATATTTTTAATAAAGGTTAAATAAATAAAATGTATTTAAAATAAATGAAATGTAATTTTGCATTTTTAATCAGTGTTAGAGATATTTTTACATAACCATTTTATCCATTTTTATTTTTACCATGGGTGCCTTTGTCTTATGAAAACTTCTCAAATTCTATATTGTATGTTACAATCTAAGCTGTTCACATTTTGTTTTCTCAAGGTTCTCACAGTTGAGGAATTTCAAGCTTTGTCACTGGAAAAAACATGTGAACTATGTTATACAGGTATTTTTTCCTGCCTAGTGCCAAATGTTAAACAAAGTTTTAAATAATACTACAGTAATGAAATATTTCACAACAGTCAGTTATAACTAGGTTTGCAACTATCGATTATTTTGATAATCGATTTTGTTCTTTTCGAATAAATAGGATAAAATAAAATAAAAAAACATTTAAATAAGCTGTTCTGCTTATTATAACTATATAGAACCATAATCCAGGGTCTTTATATATAAAAGTGTACCAGATATTGAGTTTAACTATCTTCAATTTAGACATTTTAAAGCTTATTGTGGCTGTTTGTTGAGGAGTGCATGGGGGATTTCTCCTTTAAACAAATTCACTCCTGCTGGGTTGGTTCTTTTTGTAAAAAAAAAAAAAAAAAAAAAAAAAAAAAAAAAAAAAGTGCATTTGAGCATGCAAGGTGTAATTTGTGTAAATCAACATATGTATTGTTTTTAGTGATAATTGAAGATGGCAAGTTGACAACCATACTTAAAAAGAAAAAATAGACATTTTGTTCACTTGTGATGATATAAGTATCTAGATCAATATAATTATAATTACATTTTTTGTAAAATAATTAAATGATTTGCATAAATTAAATATAAAAACTTTAAAAACTGTTTTAGTAGACAAGTGCTATAAAAATAAAATGGAAAGGGGAAATGCAGCAAGCTACCGGGCTTAAAAAAAGGGGGGGGGGGGTCAAAAAACACATCAGTGACAAAAAATTTTAATTGTTTGTTCGCACCGTTTGAAATTGAATCCTTCACAATGTCGTGAGCGAGATGATCGCACAACGTCACTACAGAAGAGATCCAGTGCGACTTTCCCGAAGTTACAAACAGTTTACACAATAACACTTCATTAAACTGTGCCATTTTCCCAAACACTGATTGGAAGGCTGTCCCATAACTGAGGGGCTTTATAGGAGAAAGATCTGCTCCCTGCTTCATTATTTGAGGTACCAACAAATAGCCTGCACCTTTTGATCTAAGTAGGCGTGATGGATCATATTGGTACAAAAGTTCACTCGGATACTGCGGCGTGAGAACATCAAGTGCTTTATACGTCCGTAGTAGTATTTTATAATCAATGCGAGATTTGATTGGGAGCCAGTGTAGTCTGATTAAAACAGGGGTGATGTGGTCATATTATGGATATTTTCTAGATCTAGTTCGAACTCTTGTTGCTGCATTCTGAACTAACCAAACATCTAATTTATATACATTTCTTATATATATATATATATATATATATATATATATATATATAAATAAAATATAATATTTCTAATTTTAGCAATATTTCTAAGGTGAAAGAAGGCGATCCTGGTGATTTAGCTACTTTGGACAATCTAAAATATTAAGATACTACATAATTCCATACATGTTTTGTCATAGATAAGATTTTTCAATATTAATGTACAATGTTGAAAATAATAAAAATAAAGAAAAACATTCCTCACCTTCAACTCTTTGTATGTATTTTACATATTCAGTTGCACTTTATTAATTTGTTTTATGCAGCTCTTTGCACTTCTGGTAGATGCATAGATGCAAAATGCATTTTGACTACATGTACAGTGCCCTGACAATACATTTGTATTTTGTCTATATTTGTAAATACATTTATATCTGTCTATAGACGATCTCAAATGCCTGCTTAAGTCTCCAGTCACTAGAGCTATTTTTCTGCCTGGGTGTGACAAAAGAGGCCTTTCAAAATCTAGGAGATGCATGTCAGTATCTTGAGAGCGTAAATGTGCAACACACAGAGGTATGTATGGAATGACTGCTTGTTGAAACTGCTTTTCAAGACCAATAATTCTGATGTAATGGTTATGGTGCTCTGGTACCACAGCAACAACACTACTACTTTCGTATTTATTTTCTGTACTGGCCCCCCAAAGCTGCATCAAGAATGTTTACTGTGAATTGTATGTACACTGAACAAAATTATAAACACAACACTTTTGTTTTTGCCCCCATTTTTTGAGCTGAACTCAAAGATCTGTTGTGGAGATGTGTTGCACTGCGTGAGGCAAATAGTGGTCACACCTGATAGATACACACACACACACACACACACACACACGCGCACACACACCCTTATTGTGGCCAGCCTAAGGCACACCTGTTCAGTAATCATGCTGTTTAATCAGCATCTTAATATGCCACACCTGTGAGGTGGATGGTCATCTGGGTAAGAGAAAAGTGCTCACTAACACATATTTAGATAGATTTGTGAACAATATTTGAGAGAAATAGGCCTTTTGTTTACATAAAAAACATAGTCTTAGATTTTTTTTTTAGTTCAGCTCATGAAAAATGGGGGCAAAAAAAGTGTTGCGTTTATAGTTTTGTTCAGTGTTTTTATAAATGTATTATATATTTTGCAATATAGTTTCTGGATGATGGTCTGCTGTCTTTCCTTGAAACCTCTGGGCGTCAGCTGAGAAAGATTTCCTTTACCCGCAGTTCAAAAAACGACAAACTTCTCAACGCTTTGTGTGTAGGCACATTTTTTTATTTGTCACGATGGAAACATTTGAGTACAGTGCAGAATTAGAAATTACATTGTGTTGAAAGTAAGGAATAATGTTATTGTTTTTATTTTAGAGGGGTTCATGTCCTGATCTCAGGTTTTTGGAGATCAATACAAAGTTAGACAGTGGATATTGCCCCCTTCCTATTTGTGTACAAGCTTTACAACTTGGCTGTCCCAAACTACAGGTATGCTGTTTTTTTTGTTTAGTTTTTTAAGCATTTCACCATGCATGCCAGTCAAAAGTAGTTAATTTTGCCTGTGATGAAGAAATACTAAATTTCTGTGATGAAGAAATACTAAATAGGGGAGTGGTAGCTCAGTGGTCAAGGTTACTGACTGGAAGGTCAGGGGTTCAAGCCCCAGTATCACCAAGCTGCCACTCTTGGGCCCTAGATCAAGGCCCTTAAACCTCTGTGCTCCAGTGGCACCATATCATGGCCGACCCTGCGCTCTGACCCCAGCTTCTAAGCAAGCTGGGGTATGCGAAGAACGAATTTCACTGTGCTGTAATGTATATGTGACGATGCTATATGTGATTAATAAAGGCTATTCTATATTCTAATGCAATGGTAATTACCTTTAAAACATAATTGTAACCAGTATACAATAAAAACTTTTTGCTAACTCCCAAAATCATTCAGATTAATTAAACCCATTTGCACAGTTTAAACACAGTCCATAGTACTTTTCAAATAAATGTAGTAAATTAAATTACATTTTAAATGAATTTTTAGTCAAACATTCTTGATGATAGTTCTGATTATTAAATGAATTTTAATTTAATGCTCTAAATTCTATGCTACAGAGTTAAATTTTGATTCAGGCTGAATTAAAGCATTATTTTTTGTGGATTTTCTCCCATGTAGACTTTTAGGTTGATGAACATTAACCCTGTTCCTAAAATGATTCGCAACACACCCAGTTCCACACTTGGCTTCCCCATGCTAGAGGAGTTGTGTATAGCCTCTTCATCTCATTCCTTTTTGAATGACCAGGACCTGCTTAATTTCCTGCATGGCTCTCCCCATCTGCGGGTGCTAGATCTGCGAGGATGCTCTCGCATCACAGCCTCTGGACTGCATATGCTGCCTTGTGAACGTAAAAATCTTATACATACTGTTTTATTACAGGCATATAATTTACTAAATGTATAAAAAAAAATACACTATGTACAAACATTTGTGGATACCTGACCATAAGATTGTTTTTTTTTTTTTTTGAGTGGGGGTTCCACATTCTACATTAATCAGGATGATAATAATAATCAGCTTTACTTCCATATATTGGTTTATTGTGTTCACACAGTAATTTGTTTCCAGCCTATAATTCATTCTAAGTCTCCTTTTACTGTTATAATAACCCCCACTCTTATGAAGAGATGTTCCACTAGATTTTGGAGTGTGCTTGTGGAGATTTGCACTCATTCAGCTACAAGGTTGTTTGTAAAGTCAGGCACTGATGTAGGTGGGGTGAGAAGGCCTGGGGTGAGGTCAGCATTCACATTCATCCCAAAGGTGTTCAATAGGGTTGGGCCATAGCATGAGATCTTCCATGCCTACCCATGTAAAGCATTGTCATTCTGGAACAGGTTTGGGTCTCCTAGTTCAGGTGAAGGAAAAATGTTATGCTACCACAGCCAAAGACGTCCTATACAAATGTTTGCCTGCAGCTTTGTGTGGGAAGAATCACTCATGGCTCAAAAATGTAGGTGTCCAAATACTTTTGCTTATATAATGTGTTAAACAAGCAAATATAATAATTTTTCGTGTATAGTGTATACACAAGTACACATGTATTTCGTGTATAGACATTTATTGATAATGATGAATGAGGAAAATGAGAGAGAGAGAAGGTTGGATGGTGTGGAGTTGTTGTAGCAGGAAGTGGACAGGATTAGTAAGGAGGAAGTGAGAGCAGCGATTAAGAGGATGAAGCGTGGAAAGTCAGTTGGACCAGATGACATAACAGTAGAAGCATAGAGTCATTTAGGAGAGATGCAGTGGAGTTTTTAACCAGATTGTTCAACAAAATTCTGGAAGGCATGAAGTTATGGGAAAGAGTAGTGGAAGCCAGCCTGAGAGAAGAGGTGACCATCTGTGAGCAACAGTACGGTTTCATGCCGAGGAAGAAAAGTATGTGAGGGTGGTGCAGGACATGTATGAGGAAAGTGTGACAGCAGTAAAGTGTGCAGTAGGAACAACAGACTGGTTCATGGTGGAGGTTGGACTGCATCAAGGATCCGCTCTGAGCCCTCTACTGTTTGCAGTGATGATGGACGAGGTCAGACAGGAGTCTCTGTGGACTATGATGTTTACAGATGATATTGTGGTGATCAGAAGCAAACTATAGTCCTGAGTCAGTGTAGCAGACTGTTGACATTAACTACAGTCCAAATCCATCCTCAAAGTTCTTACTCTGGAATTTCATTTGAGAAACCGTCCCCAGCTGGACAGAGAGCCCTCCAATTGAAGAGAACACTATTGTTGAGAAATTCAGTTTATAATATAATGATTATAAATATAATAATTTATAACATAAAATAATAAAAACAGCAATAAAAGTAAAAAAGTCGGGTTTATTAGCTTTGGTGAGTGCAGGTGCATCATGCACTGTGAAAAATTAAGTCATAAGTGATGTATGGAGCTGCCTATGTGGTTAAACACCTTGGCTATGTGGAGAAAACAGAGAGACCGCATGACGTCTTGACTCATCCTGCATAATAGGGTGCATAAAGTTCACCCATGTAATTTTACTTAGGTCAGCTTCAGCTATCAGTAGTAAAATCTAGTAATAAATAATATCATTTAGCAATTTGCTTCAGATAACATAACATCGCTTATATTAGTTTAAATTCAAGCTTAATAGATATAACCATTACATAGCATTAATATAGTATAATACTCAGCTTTGCACAGAACTCGATGTATAAAGAGAGTTCAGACAAAATCAATAATCATGCTGTAGAGCAAGGGTCACCAACCTTTTTGAAACTGACAACTACTTCTTGAGTACCGATTAATGTGAAGGGCTACCAGTTTGATACCCACTTCTGAAATAACAAATTTGCTCAATTAACCTTTAATTATATGTTATTATTAATAATTAATGATATTCATCTATGTGAAGACACTTATCATGTTAATGATTTCTCACAATAATTATCAACAATGATTTAAGATGGTAGGAAACAGATAAATATCAATGTGCCAAACTTTATTTCTATAAATCTCTGTAGGTTTTGACATTTTCAAATGATCACTTAAAAATTTTCACTAGCCAATAACAATTTTTAACAAATCATCCACTACGTTGCATCATGTTTGTACAGATTATAAATTACGTAACAAACAAAAATCAACTTTCAGATTTTACTGAATTTATCACCAAATCTGCAGCATTTTAAACAAAATTATCATATCTTACATTTAACAAACAAATTAACATTACAAACACATTTACATTTACACATTTAGAAAATATTTGTCCCCTGCTAAACCATCGGATTTCTGTCATCATAGGTCACCATATTCAGCTGACCGCTCCTCCTAAAGCACCCTGAATGTTCTGTGCTGTTTAGCTCTGGAGAGGATGCTGTTTATGATTTTCATGATGGGACTTGACGTGCCCAAAGCCTATAACCTTTGCACATGGTAATGCATGAATTTTGGAAACTCTGGGTTACCTTTACAGTGAGCGATGAAGCCTCTATTTCAGCCGATCATAGCAGGAGCCCCGTTGGTAGTCACTGGCTTTTCCAATCGCACTTTTTTCTCTGCGAAAGACTCCTTCACTAGAGTGGAGATTACATCCGTTCCATATTTCTTGTCTTTAAGCACAGTTTTTGCAATTATCATCATTGTTTCTTTGAAAACCTCCCCTTCTGAAAATGCCTTATTTTTCTTAATCAAGAAATGTGTAGCTCTAAATGAGGCTTCGATTACTTATTTTTTTTCGCTCATAGTGCGCTGCACAGTGGGTAGTTAGCATGGTAGCTTGCGTGACATGTTCCGAAATGTCTCTCAACATTGTGCCATCGCCACAGTCGCCCCAAAATTGAGACACACGTTTGAGAGTTAAAACAAAGAACTCTTCCTCCCATTCACTGCGAAAATTATATGTTTTCTTTCTTCTTTTCTGCCATGTTTTCGGGGGTAAATCATCTCCACTTTCACTGCGCTCACTAGCTAGTCTCCACTGCGGCTAGGCCAGCTAGCTCTAATCTACTATGAAACAATTTTTTTATCTAATTTACTATGAAACAATTTTTTTTTTTCAAATTCACACCAATGCAAGTGTGATTTAAAAAAGAATAACAACAAAAAAACTTTTGATGTAGCTCAGTGGTGCTATGGTGAGCTATTTTTAGAAAAGGCCCATGGGCGACTCATGTGGTCCCGCGAGCACCATGTTGGTGACCCCTGCTTTAGAGTAAAGTTTAAAGTTTAGCATACATTATATAATCAAAATGCTTGTAAATGTAACACGTTATAAAGGCGAGTGAGCAGATATGGCTGATGGATTAGGTTAGGGAAAAAATTAGGTTAAATCAAAATGATATTTTGAGATTTTTTCAGACAGGAGTCTCTGTGGACTATGATGTTTGCAGATGATATTGTGATTAGTGGTTAGAGTAGGGAGCAAGTTCAGAAGAGCCTGGAGAGGTGGAGGTATGTGCTGGAGAGAAGAGGAATGAAAGTCAGTTGGAGTAAGACAGAGCACATGTGTGTGAATGATACTTTTTCCTTTTTCCCTGTCATTTCACATTATTACACATAGCTTCATTTACGGACATCTTTGGTTTTAATTATTTAAATTCTTGGTTGTAGGTCTGGAGTGTTTATACTGGGGGCTGTATTTCAATAGTAAAGTCATGGTGGCATCAAACAAAGGCATTCCCATGCTCACACAGAAATGGAGCCATAGCCTTCAGGAGCTGGATCTCACCAACCAGCCTTTCTCAGAAGAAGACATGGAGATTGCAATGGGACATCTAGCTCATGGTACTGGAGCAGATTTCTTTCATTCTTTGAATCTCAGTGGGACCAAGATCACATCGGGTGCAATCAGGTATAATTGCAGTAGCAAGCAATGAAGAAATGTTTTCAGCACTTGTAGAGTATATCAATTGGGTACCTGGTGGTCTAGTGGTTAGGATGCGGAGCTCTTACCGCTGCGGCCCGGGTTCGATCCCCAGTCAGGGAACCAACCCCAGCCACTGTTATATCCCAAGCCCGGATAAATGGGGAGGGTTGCGTTAGGAAGGGCATCCAGCGTAAAAACCTGCTAATTCAAACATGCGGATGATCCACTGTGGCGACCCCTGATGGGAGAAGCCGAAAGAAAGTTTAAAGAGTATATCAATTGGAATTACATGTGAACTTCCCCGAGCAAGCAAGTTTTTAAATCCCTGTTTGTTCTTGATCATTTTCGGTTTTGTGTTCAACATTTCCTGTTAGATGACTAGCAATGTACAACAAGCTACAAATGACACGTGTATCTTTTATAAATATATACATTTCTTTTACAAATGAGAGGTAACATCGAGTGTCATTTTTACAGGTTACTAGTGGGCCAGTCTACAGCTCTTAGCTACTTGAATCTGTCATCATGCCGTTACCTTCCGCGGGGACTCAAACGAATTTATCGTGGACAAGAAGACATACATCAGCTCCTGGACAAGTTAAATTGATGAATTGTGTTGTTTTTTTCATGCTATTGGAATGCATTTTATGACCTATTCTTAAAAATCTATGTTTAACATATGCTGTCTGCATTTTTTTTCTTTTTGAACACAGTTCTGAATCACATGAAATTTTTTTACAAGACTTTGGTATTCTATGGAAGGATATAACAGGTAATTTTCAAAAGGAATTGCAAATTGTATTGGAGGTAGTTGGTGAAATTGTGGAAGACATTATGGTTTGCTCAGATACTCCAAGCAGCCATGACACATGAGTAATACATGGTAATTAATATTGTTATTTAAAAAAGACATGGTCATAACTTAAGACAAAGGAAATACAGTTGCAGACAAATGGACTGCCAAATTTCGACTGGAAAAGCAATCAATGAATGAGTCCACATATGGAAAACGCTATTGCAAATTTGCAATTTCTTTTGAATTGCTTCCGTAGTATATTTTAAAAAATAACACAGATTAAGAAATTATAACACAACATAAAGTTGGCCAGGTGCCAATTTGTGAATGGGGGTGAAGGAAACAAGGTTTATAAGGCATCTGTATCATCTGAGCAATAATGGAATTGTCTTCAGATAAATGTTCCACATGCATTGCTATAGCAGAATAGATAAGGGGGTCAAGTCGAGGAAGCTTTTATTGTCATTTCAACCATATATAGCTGACGCAGTACACAGTAAAATGAGACAACGTTCCTCCAGGAACCCTGGTGCTACGTAAAACAACATAAAGCTACATAACAGAAAACACAGAGCTCAGGACTAGTAAGTGTCCTCTCCACATAAAGTGCATCGTGTGCAACCTGGTGCAAACACTGCAAGACACCGTGCAAAGACAACACAAGAAAAATACACAAAATAGTGCCGCCAGTAAATCTACTGTATATGTTACAGTGCAGTGTGCAGAGAGAACTAAGTACAGGAGTGAACGTTGTAATTAAACAAAATGTAAACAAAAGGGTTTGTGCAAAGCAATAGCAGCAGTCAAAAAGATGTGCAAAAACAGCATGTAAACAGTTTGTATTAATTCAGTGATATGGGTGGTGCTGAAGACATGGATGTGTGAAGTGAGTACGAGTGTGTTGAGTCTGGGTTGTGCAAATCATCATACACGTGTGAGAGTTTCAGTTCATTTCTGTGTTGTTGAGGAACCTGATGGCTTGAGGAAAGAAACTGTTGCACAGTCTGGATGTAAAGCCCAAATGCTTCAGAACCGCAATCCTGTTGGCAGGAGGGTGAAGAGTGTGCGTGTGGGGTCGTCCACAATGCTGTTGGCTTTGCGGATGCAGCGTGTGGTGTAAATGTCCATGATGGAGGGGAGATGATGATCTCTGCCGTCCTCAGGGTCTGCCGTAGGGTCTTGCGATCCGAGATGGTGCAGTTCCCAAACCAGGCATTGATGAAGCTACTCAGGATGCTCTCAATGGTCCCTCTGTAGAACATGGTCAAGATGGGGGGAGGGAGATGAGCTTTTCTCAGCCTTCTCAGGAAGTAGAGACGCTGCTGGGCTTTCTTGGTGATGAAGCTGGTGTTAAGCGTCCAAGTGAAGTTTTCCGCTAGGTGAACACACAGGAATTTGGTGCTCTTGACAATCTTCATGGAGGACGCATCGATGATCAGTGGAGAATGGTCACTCTGTGTTCTCCTGAAGTCAACAACCATCTATTTCGTTTTGTCAACGTTCAGAAACAGGTTGTTGGCTCTACACCAGGCTGTTAACTGTTGCACCTCCTATCTGTAGGTTGACTCATTGTTCTTGCTAATTAGACCCACCACGGTCGTGTCAACTGCAAACTTGATTTGAGCTGTGCATTGCTACACAGTCGTAAGTCAGCTAAATGAACAGCAGTGGACTGAGCACACAAACTCAGTGTAGTGGTGCTGGAGATGCTGTTTCCAATCCGGACTGACTGAGGTCTCCCAGTCAGGAAGTCCAGGATCCAGTTACAGAGGGAGGTGTTCAGGCCCAGTAGGCTCAGCTTAGTGCTACGGGATGATTGTGTTGAGATTGGTCGCCGTCTTGAGGCATGTAGGGACAACGGTGCTGCTCAGGGAGCTGTTAAATATGTCAGTTTAGACATCCGCTAGCTGTTCTGCACATTCCCTGAGCACTCTGCCAGGAATGTTGTCTGGTTCAGCATACCTCCGTGGGTTAACACTGCATAGACTTTTTCTCTCTTCAGCTGTGCTTAAAGGCTTAATTGTTAATTAAGGCTGATTTGAAGCTGGCATAATTCTTAGTAATATCACATTTACATTTACATTTGCGGCATTTAGCAGACTCCCTTATCCAGAGCTACATACAAAAGTGCTTTGAGTCTCTATCACTATCACGATTGCCACTGAAAGTTTTCAATGCCTCAAATAATAACTCAGAAAATGTGACTGGGTGCACTCCTTTCACATGTCAGCTATTTTATCCCAGTTAACTGACATCAGCCCGAACACTTCAAGCAGTGCCTGTTTTCTCTCTAACTTATTTGCAGTTCTGTCCTTTACCCCAGACCAGGGTATGTCCCTAAGGTGCCCTTGGTCCTCCCACAACCTGTTATGTTGCAGGCATTCTATCCTCATTTTCAGGCCCCTGACCAGGAAAAAAAAATTCTTCAATTCATGTTTGTATTGCAGTTTTAACGATAAACATTGTATCAAAGCAGCTTTACACAGATAATGTAGTGATAAAAATGAATAAGATGTTCTTTATAAGTGTAAGTTTGTCCCTGACAAACAAGCCGGTGGTGACTTTGGCAAGGAAAACTCCCTGAGATGGCATAAGGAAGAAACCTTGAGAGGAACCAGATTCAAGAGAGAGCCCATCCTCATCTGGGTTGCACCAAATGTCCATTTATTACAGATAAATGATGTTGCGGGGTACAGTGATGGTGATCAGAAGCAAACTATAGTCCTGAGTCAGTGTAGCAGACTGTTGACATTAACTACAGTCCAAATCCATCCTCAAAGTTCTTACTCTGGAATTTCATTTGAGAAACCGTCCCCAGCTGGACAGAGAGCCCTCCAATTGAAGAGAACACTATTGTTGAGAAATTCAGTTTATAATATAATGATTATAAATATAATAATATATAACATAAAATAATAATAACAGCAATAAAAGTAAAAAAGTCGGGTTTATTAGCTTTGGTGAGTGCAGGTGCATCATGCACTGTGAAAAATTAAGTCATAAGTGATGTATGGAGCTGCCTATGTGGTTAAACACCTTGGCTATGTGGAGAAAACAGAGAGACCGCATGACGTCTTGACTCATCCTGCATAATAGGGTGCATAAAGTTCACCCATGTAATTTTACTTAGGTCAGCTTCAGCTATCAGTAGTAAAATCTAGTAATAAATAATATCATTTAGCAATTTGCTTCAGATAACATAACATCGCTTATATTAGTTTAAATTCAAGCTTAATAGATATAACCATTACATAGCATTAATATAGTATAATACTCAGCTTTGCACAGAACTCGATGTATAAAGAGAGTTCAGACAAAATCAATAATCATGCTGTAGAGCAAGGGTCACCAACCTTTTTGAAACTGACAACTACTTCTTGAGTACCGATTAATGTGAAGGGCTACCAGTTTGATACCCACTTCTGAAATAACAAATTTGCTCAATTAACCTTTAATTATATGTTATTATTAATAATTAATGATATTCATCTATGTGCAGACACTTATCATGTTAATGATTTCTCACAATAATTATCAACAATGATTTAAGATGGTAGGAAAAAGATAAATATCAATGTGCCAAACTTTATTTCTATAAATCTCTGTAGGTTTTGACATTTTCAAATGATCACTTAAAAATTTTCACTAGCCAATAACAATTTTTAACAAATCATCCACTACGTTGCATCATGTCCCCTGCTAAACCATCGGATTTCTGTTATCATAGGTCACCATATTCAGCTGACCGCTCCTCCTAAAGCACCCTGAATGTTCTGTGCTGTTTAGCTCTGGAGAGGATGCTGTTTATGATTTTCATGATGGGACTTGACGTGCCCAAAGCCGATAACCTTTGCACATGGTAATGCATGAATTTTGGAAACTCTGGGTTACCTTTACAGTGAGCGATGAAGCCTCTATTTCAGCCGATCATAGCAGGAGCCCCGTTGGTAGTCACTGGCTTTTCCAACCGCACTTTTTTCTCTGCGAAAGACTCCTTCACTAGAGTGGAGATTACATCCGTTCCATATTTCTTGTCTTTAAGCACAGTTTTTGCAATTATCATCATTGTTTCTTTGAAAACCTCCCCTTCTGAAAATGCCTTATTTTTCTTAATCAAGAAATGTGTAGCTCTAAATGAGGCTTCGATTACTTTTTTTTTTTCGCTCATAGTGCGCTGCACAGTGGGTAGTTAGCATGGTAGCTTGCGTGACATGTTCCGAAATGTCTCTCAACATTGTGCCATCGCCACAGTCGCCCCAAAATTGAGACACACTTTTGAGAGGTAAAACAAAGAACTCTTCCTCCCATTCACTGCGAAAATTATATGTTTTCTTTCTTCTTTTCTGACATGTTTTCAGGGGTAAATCATCTCCACTTTCAATGTGCTCACTAGCTAGTCTCCACTGCGGCTAGGCCAGCTAGCTCTAATCTACTATGAAACAATTTTTTTATCTAATCTACTATGAAACAATTTTTTTTTCAAATTCACACCAATGCAAGTGTGATTTAAAAAAGAATAACAACAAAAAAACTTTTGATGTAGCTCAGTGGCGCTATGGTGAGCTATTTTTAGAAAAGGCCCATGGGCGACTCATGTGGTCCCGCGAGCACCATGTTGGTGACCCCTGCTTTAGAGTAAAGTGTAAAGTTTAGCATACATTATATAATCAAAATGCTTGTAAATGTAACACGTTATAAAGGCGAGTGAGCAGATATGGCTGATGGATTAGGTTAGGGAAAAAATTAGGTTAAATCAAAATGATATTTTGAGATTTTTAAGCGATGAGAAAGAAAAAAATAAACTGTAAAAATGAAATGCCGATTTCATTCTGATATACCTCGGGGTGAAATCTGGTTTAAGGCAGACAAAGATCATACCTGTAGATGATTTTGCTAATGAATGTTCTTTGTTGCAGTGAGTGGGGAAGAGGATGAAAAGGGAAGACAAAGGTGCCTTTAGAGTAAGAGAGACATTGAGCTGAGTGTATGTATAGGTTTTAAACACAAAAAAAGTTAAAGTATATGCAAAAGCATAATTGCAGGAGAATAAAGCTGTTTTTATGGTAATTTTAGACCCATATGTACAGCCATAATTTTTTCCTGTTTCATTTTTGCTTATTAGATATAGCTTTTTAATAGATTTTAACTTAAGATTGCATCAGCTGTGTAGAGTTCTTAAGTGAATACAAATGTGTGGTAAAAATATTAGAAAAGAAGAGAATATATTTATAGCCTCAATTTGGATATTGAAAACACAAGATAAGTGTGTGTGTGTGTGTATATATTACACAATTACTATAATACATATTGTAGTAAAAAAAGAAAATAGTGGACAGCTGGGTTAAAAACAAAAGAATGTTTATTAGTGTTGTAGATTCTAGCCCTCTTTTATCAAAAGACAAATATAGACAGTTTTATACAAAGTTTTAAAGATAGTTATAATTGTATAGCATTACCATTCCTTGCAATATCAACAATGATTTCCTTAGTTTTTGTCTAACAAAGATTTAAAAATGATTATGAGATCTGAAATTGTTAATAGGCTCAAAGAATAGCAGCGACACAAAGTTTTATATATTTATTTGTAAACTTTTTTTTTTACTTTTTATTGTGTGTATGTGTTGTATGTATGTACACACACACACACACACACACACACACACACACACACACACACACACACACACACACACACAGTCTTGTGTTGTCTTGCACTGTCTTGTGTTGTCTTTGCACTGTTTTCACCAGGTTGCACATGATGCACTTTATGTGGCGAGGACAATAGTCTTTAGCCCTGTGTTTTCTGTGATTGCTGTTGTATGTAGCACCAGAGTTCAGGAGTAATGTGTCAGCTATTGGTTGAAATGACAATAAAAGCTTCTTGACTTGACTTGACTTGAATATATACACTGATTTTATGTCCAATGATTGATTTTGGATGATTGTCCAAAAAAGTCAGACACATCAATATTTCATTTGACCCCATTTAGCTTGGATTACGGCATGCATTCGCTGTGGGATTGTTTCGATAAGCTTTTGCAATGTCACAACATTTATTCCGGCCTAGAGCTGCAGTAATTTTTCACCAAGATCTTGTATTGATAATGGGAGGGTCAGATTGTTGCGCAAAGTTTTTCCAGCACATCTCAAAAATTCTCAATGGGGTTAAGGTCTGGACTCTGTGGTGGCTAGTCCATGTGTGAAAATGATGTATCATTCTCCCTGAACACTCTTTCACAATTATAGCCCAATCAATCCAGGCTTTGTCATCTTGGAATATGCCTGTCCCATCATTAAAGAAAAAAATCCATTGAGTGTGAGGAAATTCTCTTACTTTCACTACTAAACATAGCCAGTTTCAGTTTTTTTCTTTTACAAATTGATTTCACCAAATGTGTAAGTGAGTGCCGATCACGATCATTCAAGCTTTTTCCTGACAACATTTATTCCTCGAAAATTATGATTTCTCACTATCCTTCCAGTTTTTAACAATGTGAATATGTACAGTATGTAGGTGTTTATTAATCTTGTACTGTGGGTAGTGCGCTAGGGTGAGCATTTGAATGTGTTAAATGAACATTTAAATGTTGTGCTTGAAAAGAGAGTTTTCCAGACACAAAGAGGCAAATACAATAATTAAATGATAAAGCACAAGCAAACTTTATAAAAGAATGGCCATGTAGAACGATAAGTTAAGGTCTGTAGGTCTGAACACCAATATATAACAAAGAAATTTTGTTTTTGTTAAAATTATTTCAGTTGTTAAAATATTTTTTTTCATTTCTGTAAGATCAATAAGGTAAGGCCAGTTTGTGGGTCTTTCACACACCTGTCGAGCAGTTGCAAGTAGGTGAGGTTTTCCTGTGTGTTTGGGTCAAAGAAGCCCTTGGTGTCATCACCTGGGTCAGAAAGAATCTGGTTCATTTCTTCATCAAAATATCCTCTCTTATAAGCCACCTCCACAGGCACACGATGGCTGTGCACTGGATCAATGATGCCTCCCGTCGCAATCTGTGCTTCCAAAAGACGAATGCCATGATCTTTGACGATGAGATCTTTTTTCAAGGCCTGGAACAATGAAATGGTGTCTCCCGTGTGAGGGTCAGTGTAGCCAGTGACAGCCTTCTCTGCAGAAAGTAGCTTGTTTTTCAGCTCGAGCCCCACGACTCCTTGCTCCACAGCCTCCTCCACAGAGAGTTTTTCGTTCCTCAGTGGATCAATTATGAAGCCAGTAGCAGCCTGAGCCTCTAATAAAACCAGTGACGTTCCAGGTGTCAACAGGCCTTTGGATTTGGCTTCATAGATGCTCATAGTCTGTTTGGCGGACTGCACAAACACTCCTGCAATGCAGTCGGTTCCCTGCAGGTACTTGCGTACTGAGTCCATATTGCTTACTTGATCTGCCGTGACTTTACCAGTGCTAAGGTCTTCAAATAAGGTCTTGTCAATGATTTGAGATTCAAACAAGTTCCGGGCTGAAACTTGCTTTTTGATTCCCCGGAAGGTGGGTTGTTTTGTCGTAGTTGTGGTAGTAGTTACGGTCACACTGGAGGTTTTCTTGTGTACAGTTGTTAGTACATGCTCCAAGAAGCACTCAATTGTTATAGTGGCAGTCTTTAATTGCTGAACCAGATCTCGTTTCTTCTCCTCTTCGATGTAGTCAGAGTTTATGAGATCCCACAAGGAAACCTCCTTTCCTTGGAATTTCCCCCCTGCTTTATTTGTGTTAGTGGATTGGAGGATTCTCTTTGTTTGTTCATCGATGTAGAAGTAAAACTCTCCCTTCTTCACGACAACGAGCAGCCTTAGGCCAGTTTGTGGGTCTTTCACACACCTGTCGAGCAGTTGCAAGTAGGTGAGGTTTTCCTGTGTGTTTGGGTCAAAGAAGCCCTTGGTGTCATCACCTGGGTCAGAAAGAATCTGGTTCATTTCTTCATCAAAATATCCTCTCTTATAAGCCACCTCCACAGGCACACGATGGCTGTGCACTGGATCAATGATGCCTCCCGTCGCAATCTGTGCTTCCAAAAGACGAATGCCATGATCTTTGACGATGAGATCTTTTTTCAAGGCCTGGAACAATGAAATGGTGTCTCCCGTGTGAGGGTCAGTGTAGCCAGTGACAGCCTTCTCTGCAGAAAGTAGCTTGTTTTTCAGCTCGAGCCCCACGACTCCTTGCTCCACAGCCTCCTCCACAGAGAGTTTTTCGTTCCTCAGTGGATCAATTATGAAGCCAGTAGCAGCCTGAGCCTCTAATAAAACCAGTGACGTTCCAGGTGTCAACAGGCCTTTGGATTTGGCTTCATAGATGCTCATAGTCTGTTTGGCGGACTGCACAAACACTCCTGCAATGCAGTCGGTTCCCTGCAGGTACTTGCGTACTGAGTCCATATTGCTTACTTGATCTGCCGTGACTTTACCAGTGCTAAGGTCTTCAAATAAGGTCTTGTCAATGATTTGAGATTCAAACAAGTTCCGGGCTGAAACTTGCTTTTTGATTCCCCGGAAGGTGGGTTGTTTTGTCGTAGTTGTGGTAGTAGTTACGGTCACACTGGAGGTTTTCTTGTGTACAGTTGTTAGTACATGCTCCAAGAAGCACTCAATTGTTATAGTGGCAGTCTTTAATTGCTGAACCAGATCTCGTTTCTTCTCCTCTTCGATGTAGTCAGAGTTTATGAGATCCCACAAGGAAACCTCCTTTCCTTGGAATTTCCCCCCTGCTTTATTTGTGTTAGTGGATTGGAGGATTCTCTTTGTTTGTTCATCGATGTAGAAGTAAAACTCTCCCTTCTTCACGACAACGAGCAGCCTTAGGCCAGTTTGTGGGTCTTTCACACACCTGTCGAGCAGTTGCAAGTAGGTGAGGTTTTCCTGTGTGTTTGGGTCAAAGAAGCCCTTGGTGTCATCACCTGGGTCAGAAAGAATCTGGTTCATTTCTTCATCAAAATATCCTCTCTTATAAGCCACCTCCACAGGCACACGATGGCTGTGCACTGGATCAATGATGCCTCCCGTCGCAATCTGTGCTTCCAAAAGACGAATGCCATGATCTTTGACGATGAGATCTTTTTTCAAGGCCTGGAACAATGAAATGGTGTCTCCCGTGTGAGGGTCAGTGTAGCCAGTGACAGCCTTCTCTGCAGAAAGTAGCTTGTTTTTCAGCTCGAGCCCCACGACTCCTTGCTCCACAGCCTCCTCCACAGAGAGTTTTTCGTTCCTCAGTGGATCAATTATGAAGCCAGTAGCAGCCTGAGCCTCTAATAAAACCAGTGACGTTCCAGGTGTCAACAGGCCTTTGGATTTGGCTTCATAGATGCTCATAGTCTGTTTGGCGGACTGCACAAACACTCCTGCAATGCAGTCGGTTCCCTGCAGGTACTTGCGTACTGAGTCCATATTGCTTACTTGATCTGCCGTGACTTTACCAGTGCTAAGGTCTTCAAATAAGGTCTTGTCAATGATTTGAGATTCAAACAAGTTCCGGGCTGAAACTTGCTTTTTGATTCCCCGGAAGGTGGGTTGTTTTGTCGCAGTTGTGGTAGTAGTTACGGTCACACTGGAGGTTTTCTTGTGTACAGTTGTTAGTACATGCTCCAAGAAGCACTCAATTGTTATAGTGGCAGTCTTTAATTGCTGAACCAGATCTCGTTTCTTCTCCTCTTCGATGTAGTCAGAGTTTATGAGATCCCACAAGGAAACCTCCTTTCCTTGGAATTTCCCCCCTGCTTTATTTGTGTTAGTGGATTGGAGGATTCTCTTTGTTTGTTCATCGATGTAGAAGTAAAACTCTCCCTTCTTCACGACAACGAGCAGCCTTAGGCCAGTTTGTGGGTCTTTCACACACCTGTCGAGCAGTTGCAAGTAGGTGAGGTTTTCCTGTGTGTTTGGGTCAAAGAAGCCCTTGGTGTCATCACCTGGGTCAGAAAGAATCTGGTTCATTTCTTCATCAAAATATCCTCTCTTATAAGCCACCTCCACAGGCACACGATGGCTGTGCACTGGATCAATGATGCCTCCCGTCGCAATCTGTGCTTCCAAAAGACGAATGCCATGATCTTTGACGATGAGATCTTTTTTCAAGGCCTGGAACAATGAAATGGTGTCTCCCGTGTGAGGGTCAGTGTAGCCAGTGACAGCCTTCTCTGCAGAAAGTAGCTTGTTTTTCAGCTCGAGCCCCACGACTCCTTGCTCCACAGCCTCCTCCACAGAGAGTTTTTCGTTCCTCAGTGGATCAATTATGAAGCCAGTAGCAGCCTGAGCCTCTAATAAAACCAGTGACGTTCCAGGTGTCAACAGGCCTTTGGATTTGGCTTCATAGATGCTCATAGTCTGTTTGGCGGACTGCACAAACACTCCTGCAATGCAGTCGGTTCCCTGCAGGTACTTGCGTACTGAGTCCATATTGCTTACTTGATCTGCCGTGACTTTACCAGTGCTAAGGTCTTCAAATAAGGTCTTGTCAATGATTTGAGATTCAAACAAGTTCCGGGCTGAAACTTGCTTTTTGATTCCCCGGAAGGTGGGTTGTTTTGTCGCAGTTGTGGTAGTAGTTACGGTCACACTGGAGGTTTTCTTGTGTACAGTTGTTAGTACATGCTCCAAGAAGCACTCAATTGTTATAGTGGCAGTCTTTAATTGCTGAACCAGATCTCGTTTCTTCTCCTCTTCGATGTAGTCAGAGTTTATGAGATCCCACAAGGAAACCTCCTTTCCTTGGAATTTCCCCCCTGCTTTATTTGTGTTAGTGGATTGGAGGATTCTCTTTGTTTGTTCATCGATGTAGAAGTAAAACTCTCCCTTCTTCACGACAACGAGCAGCCTTAGGCCAGTTTGTGGGTCTTTCACACACCTGTCGAGCAGTTGCAAGTAGGTGAGGTTTTCCTGTGTGTTTGGGTCAAAGAAGCCCTTGGTGTCATCACCTGGGTCAGAAAGAATCTGGTTCATTTCTTCATCAAAATATCCTCTCTTATAAGCCACCTCCACAGGCACACGATGGCTGTGCACTGGATCAATGATGCCTCCCGTCGCAATCTGTGCTTCCAAAAGACGAATGCCATGATCTTTGACGATGAGATCTTTTTTCAAGGCCTGGAACAATGAAATGGTGTCTCCCGTGTGAGGGTCAGTGTAGCCAGTGACAGCCTTCTCTGCAGAAAGTAGCTTGTTTTTCAGCTCGAGCCCCAGGACTCCTTGTTCCACAGCCTCCTCCACAGAGAGTTTTTCGTTCCTCAGTGGATCAATTATGAAGCCAGTAGCAGCCTGAGCCTCTAATAAAACCAGTGACGTTCCAGGTGTCAACAGGCCTTTGGATTTGGCTTCATAGATGCTCATAGTCTGTTTGGCGGACTGCACAAACACTCCTGCAATGCAGTCGGTTCCCTGCAGGTACTTGCGTACTGAGTCCATATTGCTTACTTGATCTGCCGTGACTTTACCAGTGCTAAGGTCTTCAAATAAGGTCTTGTCAATGATTTGAGATTCAAACAAGTTCCGGGCTGAAACTTGCTTTTTGATTCCCCGGAAGGTGGGTTGTTTTGTCGCAGTTGTGGTAGTAGTTACGGTCACACTGGAGGTTTTCTTGTGTACAGTTGTTAGTACATGCTCCAAGAAGCACTCAATTGTTATAGTGGCAGTCTTTAATTGCTGAACCAGATCTCGTTTCTTCTCCTCTTCGATGTAGTCAGAGTTTATGAGATCCCACAAGGAAACCTCCTTTCCTTGGAATTTCCCCCCTGCTTTATTTGTGTTAGTGGATTGGAGGATTCTCTTTGTTTGTTCATCGATGTAGAAGTAAAACTCTCCCTTCTTCACGACAACGAGCAGCCTTAGGCCAGTTTGTGGGTCTTTCACACACCTGTCGAGCAGTTGCAAGTAGGTGAGGTTTTCCTGTGTGTTTGGGTCAAAGAAGCCCTTGGTGTCATCACCTGGGTCAGAAAGAATCTGGTTCATTTCTTCATCAAAATATCCTCTCTTATAAGCCACCTCCACAGGCACACGATGGCTGTGCACTGGATCAATGATGCCTCCCGTCGCAATCTGTGCTTCCAAAAGACGAATGCCATGATCTTTGACGATGAGATCTTTTTTCAAGGCCTGGAACAATGAAATGGTGTCTCCCGTGTGAGGGTCAGTGTAGCCAGTGACAGCCTTCTCTGCAGAAAGTAGCTTGTTTTTCAGCTCGAGCCCCACGACTCCTTGCTCCACAGCCTCCTCCACAGAGAGTTTTTCGTTCCTCAGTGGATCAATTATGAAGCCAGTAGCAGCCTGAGCCTCTAATAAAACCAGTGACGTTCCAGGTGTCAACAGGCCTTTGGATTTGGCTTCATAGATGCTCATAGTCTGTTTGGCGGACTGCACAAACACTCCTGCAATGCAGTCGGTTCCCTGCAGGTACTTGCGTACTGAGTCCATATTGCTTACTTGATCTGCCGTGACTTTACCAGTGCTAAGGTCTTCAAATAAGGTCTTGTCAATGATTTGAGATTCAAACAAGTTCCGGGCTGAAACTTGCTTTTTGATTCCCCGGAAGGTGGGTTGTTTTGTCGCAGTTGTGGTAGTAGTTACGGTCACACTGGAGGTTTTCTTGTGTACAGTTGTTAGTACATGCTCCAAGAAGCACTCAATTGTTATAGTGGCAGTCTTTAATTGCTGAACCAGATCTCGTTTCTTCTCCTCTTCGATGTAGTCAGAGTTTATGAGATCCCACAAGGAAACCTCCTTTCCTTGGAATTTCCCCCCTGCTTTATTTGTGTTAGTGGATTGGAGGATTCTCTTTGTTTGTTCATCGATGTAGAAGTAAAACTCTCCCTTCTTCACGACAACGAGCAGCCTTAGGCCAGTTTGTGGGTCTTTCACACACCTGTCGAGCAGTTGCAAGTAGGTGAGGTTTTCCTGTGTGTTTGGGTCAAAGAAGCCCTTGGTGTCATCACCTGGGTCAGAAAGAATCTGGTTCATTTCTTCATCAAAATATCCTCTCTTATAAGCCACCTCCACAGGCACACGATGGCTGTGCACTGGATCAATGATGCCTCCCGTCGCAATCTGTGCTTCCAAAAGACGAATGCCATGATCTTTGACGATGAGATCTTTTTTCAAGGCCTGGAACAATGAAATGGTGTCTCCCGTGTGAGGGTCAGTGTAGCCAGTGACAGCCTTCTCTGCAGAAAGTAGCTTGTTTTTCAGCTCGAGCCCCACGACTCCTTGCTCCACAGCCTCCTCCACAGAGAGTTTTTCGTTCCTCAGTGGATCAATTATGAAGCCAGTAGCAGCCTGAGCCTCTAATAAAACCAGTGACGTTCCAGGTGTCAACAGGCCTTTGGATTTGGCTTCATAGATGCTCATAGTCTGTTTGGCGGACTGCACAAACACTCCTGCAATGCAGTCGGTTCCCTGCAGGTACTTGCGTACTGAGTCCATATTGCTTACTTGATCTGCCGTGACTTTACCAGTGCTAAGGTCTTCAAATAAGGTCTTGTCAATGATTTGAGATTCAAACAAGTTCCGGGCTGAAACTTGCTTTTTGATTCCCCGGAAGGTGGGTTGTTTTGTCGCAGTTGTGGTAGTAGTTACGGTCACACTGGAGGTTTTCTTGTGTACAGTTGTTAGTACATGCTCCAAGAAGCACTCAATTGTTATAGTGGCAGTCTTTAATTGCTGAACCAGATCTCGTTTCTTCTCCTCTTCGATGTAGTCAGAGTTTATGAGATCCCACAAGGAAACCTCCTTTCCTTGGAATTTCCCCCCTGCTTTATTTGTGTTAGTGGATTGGAGGATTCTCTTTGTTTGTTCATCGATGTAGAAGTAAAACTCTCCCTTCTTCACGACAACGAGCAGCCTTAGGCCAGTTTGTGGGTCTTTCACACACCTGTCGAGCAGTTGCAAGTAGGTGAGGTTTTCCTGTGTGTTTGGGTCAAAGAAGCCCTTGGTGTCATCACCTGGGTCAGAAAGAATCTGGTTCATTTCTTCATCAAAATATCCTCTCTTATAAGCCACCTCCACAGGCACACGATGGCTGTGCACTGGATCAATGATGCCTCCCGTCGCAATCTGTGCTTCCAAAAGACGAATGCCATGATCTTTGACGATGAGATCTTTTTTCAAGGCCTGGAACAATGAAATGGTGTCTCCCGTGTGAGGGTCAGTGTAGCCAGTGACAGCCTTCTCTGCAGAAAGTAGCTTGTTTTTCAGCTCGAGCCCCAGGACTCCTTGTTCCACAGCCTCCTCCACAGAGAGTTTTTCGTTCCTCAGTGGATCAATTATGAAGCCAGTAGCAGCCTGAGCCTCTAATAAAACCAGTGACGTTCCAGGTGTCAACAGGCCTTTGGATTTGGCTTCATAGATGCTCATAGTCTGTTTGGCGGACTGCACAAACACTCCTGCAATGCAGTCGGTTCCCTGCAGGTACTTGCGTACTGAGTCCATATTGCTTACTTGATCTGCCGTGACTTTACCAGTGCTAAGGTCTTCAAATAAGGTCTTGTCAATGATTTGAGATTCAAACAAGTTCCGGGCTGAAACTTGCTTTTTGATTCCCCGGAAGGTGGGTTGTTTTGTCGCAGTTGTGGTAGTAGTTACGGTCACACTGGAGGTTTTCTTGTGTACAGTTGTTAGTACATGCTCCAAGAAGCACTCAATTGTTATAGTGGCAGTCTTTAATTGCTGAACCAGATCTCGTTTCTTCTCCTCTTCGATGTAGTCAGAGTTTATGAGATCCCACAAGGAAACCTCCTTTCCTTGGAATTTCCCCCCTGCTTTATTTGTGTTAGTGGATTGGAGGATTCTCTTTGTTTGTTCATCGATGTAGAAGTAAAACTCTCCCTTCTTCACGACAACGAGCAGCCTTAGGCCAGTTTGTGGGTCTTTCACACACCTGTCGAGCAGTTGCAAGTAGGTGAGGTTTTCCTGTGTGTTTGGGTCAAAGAAGCCCTTGGTGTCATCACCTGGGTCAGAAAGAATCTGGTTCATTTCTTCATCAAAATATCCTCTCTTATAAGCCACCTCCACAGGCACACGATGGCTGTGCACTGGATCAATGATGCCTCCCGTCGCAATCTGTGCTTCCAAAAGACGAATGCCATGATCTTTGACGATGAGATCTTTTTTCAAGGCCTGGAACAATGAAATGGTGTCTCCCGTGTGAGGGTCAGTGTAGCCAGTGACAGCCTTCTCTGCAGAAAGTAGCTTGTTTTTCAGCTCGAGCCCCACGACTCCTTGCTCCACAGCCTCCTCCACAGAGAGTTTTTCGTTCCTCAGTGGATCAATTATGAAGCCAGTAGCAGCCTGAGCCTCTAATAAAACCAGTGACGTTCCAGGTGTCAACAGGCCTTTGGATTTGGCTTCATAGATGCTCATAGTCTGTTTGGCGGACTGCACAAACACTCCTGCAATGCAGTCGGTTCCCTGCAGGTACTTGCGTACTGAGTCCATATTGCTTACTTGATCTGCCGTGACTTTACCAGTGCTAAGGTCTTCAAATAAGGTCTTGTCAATGATTTGAGATTCAAACAAGTTCCGGGCTGAAACTTGCTTTTTGATTCCCCGGAAGGTGGGTTGTTTTGTCGTAGTTGTGGTAGTAGTTACGGTCACACTGGAGGTTTTCTTGTGTACAGTTGTTAGTACATGCTCCAAGAAGCACTCAATTGTTATAGTGGCAGTCTTTAATTGCTGAACCAGATCTCGTTTCTTCTCCTCTTCGATGTAGTCAGAGTTTATGAGATCCCACAAGGAAACCTCCTTTCCTTGGAATTTCCCCCCTGCTTTATTTGTGTTAGTGGATTGGAGGATTCTCTTTGTTTGTTCATCGATGTAGAAGTAAAACTCTCCCTTCTTCACGACAACGAGCAGCCTTAGGCCAGTTTGTGGGTCTTTCACACACCTGTCGAGCAGTTGCAAGTAGGTGAGGTTTTCCTGTGTGTTTGGGTCAAAGAAGCCCTTGGTGTCATCACCTGGGTCAGAAAGAATCTGGTTCATTTCTTCATCAAAATATCCTCTCTTATAAGCCACCTCCACAGGCACACGATGGCTGTGCACTGGATCAATGATGCCTCCCGTCGCAATCTGTGCTTCCAAAAGACGAATGCCATGATCTTTGACGATGAGATCTTTTTTCAAGGCCTGGAACAATGAAATGGTGTCTCCCGTGTGAGGGTCAGTGTAGCCAGTGACAGCCTTCTCTGCAGAAAGTAGCTTGTTTTTCAGCTCGAGCCCCACGACTCCTTGCTCCACAGCCTCCTCCACAGAGAGTTTTTCGTTCCTCAGTGGATCAATTATGAAGCCAGTAGCAGCCTGAGCCTCTAATAAAACCAGTGACGTTCCAGGTGTCAACAGGCCTTTGGATTTGGCTTCATAGATGCTCATAGTCTGTTTGGCGGACTGCACAAACACTCCTGCAATGCAGTCGGTTCCCTGCAGGTACTTGCGTACTGAGTCCATATTGCTTACTTGATCTGCCGTGACTTTACCAGTGCTAAGGTCTTCAAATAAGGTCTTGTCAATGATTTGAGATTCAAACAAGTTCCGGGCTGAAACTTGCTTTTTGATTCCCCGGAAGGTGGGTTGTTTTGTCGCAGTTGTGGTAGTAGTTACGGTCACACTGGAGGTTTTCTTGTGTACAGTTGTTAGTACATGCTCCAAGAAGCACTCAATTGTTATAGTGGCAGTCTTTAATTGCTGAACCAGATCTCGTTTCTTCTCCTCTTCGATGTAGTCAGAGTTTATGAGATCCCACAAGGAAACCTCCTTTCCTTGGAATTTCCCCCCTGCTTTATTTGTGTTAGTGGATTGGAGGATTCTCTTTGTTTGTTCATCGATGTAGAAGTAAAACTCTCCCTTCTTCACGACAACGAGCAGCCTTAGGCCAGTTTGTGGGTCTTTCACACACCTGTCGAGCAGTTGCAAGTAGGTGAGGTTTTCCTGTGTGTTTGGGTCAAAGAAGCCCTTGGTGTCATCACCTGGGTCAGAAAGAATCTGGTTCATTTCTTCATCAAAATATCCTCTCTTATAAGCCACCTCCACAGGCACACGATGGCTGTGCACTGGATCAATGATGCCTCCCGTCGCAATCTGTGCTTCCAAAAGACGAATGCCATGATCTTTGACGATGAGATCTTTTTTCAAGGCCTGGAACAATGAAATGGTGTCTCCCGTGTGAGGGTCAGTGTAGCCAGTGACAGCCTTCTCTGCAGAAAGTAGCTTGTTTTTCAGCTCGAGCCCCACGACTCCTTGCTCCACAGCCTCCTCCACAGAGAGTTTTTCGTTCCTCAGTGGATCAATTATGAAGCCAGTAGCAGCCTGAGCCTCTAATAAAACCAGTGACGTTCCAGGTGTCAACAGGCCTTTGGATTTGGCTTCATAGATGCTCATAGTCTGTTTGGCGGACTGCACAAACACTCCTGCAATGCAGTCGGTTCCCTGCAGGTACTTGCGTACTGAGTCCATATTGCTTACTTGATCTGCCGTGACTTTACCAGTGCTAAGGTCTTCAAATAAGGTCTTGTCAATGATTTGAGATTCAAACAAGTTCCGGGCTGAAACTTGCTTTTTGATTCCCCGGAAGGTGGGTTGTTTTGTCGCAGTTGTGGTAGTAGTTACGGTCACACTGGAGGTTTTCTTGTGTACAGTTGTTAGTACATGCTCCAAGAAGCACTCAATTGTTATAGTGGCAGTCTTTAATTGCTGAACCAGATCTCGTTTCTTCTCCTCTTCGATGTAGTCAGAGTTTATGAGATCCCACAAGGAAACCTCCTTTCCTTGGAATTTCCCCCCTGCTTTATTTGTGTTAGTGGATTGGAGGATTCTCTTTGTTTGTTCATCGATGTAGAAGTAAAACTCTCCCTTCTTCACGACAACGAGCAGCCTTAGGCCAGTTTGTGGGTCTTTCACACACCTGTCGAGCAGTTGCAAGTAGGTGAGGTTTTCCTGTGTGTTTGGGTCAAAGAAGCCCTTGGTGTCATCACCTGGGTCAGAAAGAATCTGGTTCATTTCTTCATCAAAATATCCTCTCTTATAAGCCACCTCCACAGGCACACGATGGCTGTGCACTGGATCAATGATGCCTCCCGTCGCAATCTGTGCTTCCAAAAGATGAATGCCATGATCTTTGACGATGAGATCTTTTTTCAAGGCCTGGAACAATGAAATGGTGTCTCCCGTGTGAGGGTCAGTGTAGCCAGTGACAGCCTTCTCTGCAGAAAGTAGCTTGTTTTTCAGCTCGAGCCCCACGACTCCTTGCTCCACAGCCTCCTCCACAGAGAGTTTTTCGTTCCTCAGTGGATCAATTATGAAGCCAGTAGCAGCCTGAGCCTCTAATAAAACCAGTGACGTTCCAGGTGTCAACAGGCCTTTGGATTTGGCTTCATAGATGCTCATAGTCTGTTTGGCGGACTGCACAAACACTCCTGCAATGCAGTCGGTTCCCTGCAGGTACTTGCGTACTGAGTCCATATTGCTTACTTGATCTGCCGTGACTTTACCAGTGCTAAGGTCTTCAAATAAGGTCTTGTCAATGATTTGAGATTCAAACAAGTTCCGGGCTGAAACTTGCTTTTTGATTCCCCGGAAGGTGGGTTGTTTTGTCGCAGTTGTGGTAGTAGTTACGGTCACACTGGAGGTTTTCTTGTGTACAGTTGTTAGTACATGCTCCAAGAAGCACTCAATTGTTATAGTGGCAGTCTTTAATTGCTGAACCAGATCTCGTTTCTTCTCCTCTTCGATGTAGTCAGAGTTTATGAGATCCCACAAGGAAACCTCCTTTCCTTGGAATTTCCCCCCTGCTTTATTTGTGTTAGTGGATTGGAGGATTCTCTTTGTTTGTTCATCGATGTAGAAGTAAAACTCTCCCTTCTTCACGACAACGAGCAGCCTTAGGCCAGTTTGTGGGTCTTTCACACACCTGTCGAGCAGTTGCAAGTAGGTGAGGTTTTCCTGTGTGTTTGGGTCAAAGAAGCCCTTGGTGTCATCACCTGGGTCAGAAAGAATCTGGTTCATTTCTTCATCAAAATATCCTCTCTTATAAGCCACCTCCACAGGCACACGATGGCTGTGCACTGGATCAATGATGCCTCCCGTCGCAATCTGTGCTTCCAAAAGACGAATGCCATGATCTTTGACGATGAGATCTTTTTTCAAGGCCTGGAACAATGAAATGGTGTCTCCCGTGTGAGGGTCAGTGTAGCCAGTGACAGCCTTCTCTGCAGAAAGTAGCTTGTTTTTCAGCTCGAGCCCCACGACTCCTTGTTCCACAGCCTCCTCCACAGAGAGTTTTTCGTTCCTCAGTGGATCAATTATGAAGCCAGTAGCAGCCTGAGCCTCTAATAAAACCAGTGACGTTCCAGGTGTCAACAGGCCTTTGGATTTGGCTTCATAGATGCTCATAGTCTGTTTGGCGGACTGCACAAACACTCCTGCAATGCAGTCGGTTCCCTGCAGGTACTTGCGTACTGAGTCCATATTGCTTACTTGATCTGCCGTGACTTTACCAGTGCTAAGGTCTTCAAATAAGGTCTTGTCAATGATTTGAGATTCAAACAAGTTCCGGGCTGAAACTTGCTTTTTGATTCCCCGGAAGGTGGGTTGTTTTGTCGCAGTTGTGGTAGTAGTTACGGTCACACTGGAGGTTTTCTTGTGTACAGTTGTTAGTACATGCTCCAAGAAGCACTCAATTGTTATAGTGGCAGTCTTTAATTGCTGAACCAGATCTCGTTTCTTCTCCTCTTCGATGTAGTCAGAGTTTATGAGATCCCACAAGGAAACCTCCTTTCCTTGGAATTTCCCCCCTGCTTTATTTGTGTTAGTGGATTGGAGGATTCTCTTTGTTTGTTCATCGATGTAGAAGTAAAACTCTCCCTTCTTCACGACAACGAGCAGCCTTAGGCCAGTTTGTGGGTCTTTCACACACCTGTCGAGCAGTTGCAAGTAGGTGAGGTTTTCCTGTGTGTTTGGGTCAAAGAAGCCCTTGGTGTCATCACCTGGGTCAGAAAGAATCTGGTTCATTTCTTCATCAAAATATCCTCTCTTATAAGCCACCTCCACAGGCACACGATGGCTGTGCACTGGATCAATGATGCCTCCCGTCGCAATCTGTGCTTCCAAAAGACGAATGCCATGATCTTTGACGATGAGATCTTTTTTCAAGGCCTGGAACAATGAAATGGTGTCTCCCGTGTGAGGGTCAGTGTAGCCAGTGACAGCCTTCTCTGCAGAAAGTAGCTTGTTTTTCAGCTCGAGCCCCACGACTCCTTGCTCCACAGCCTCCTCCACAGAGAGTTTTTCGTTCCTCAGTGGATCAATTATGAAGCCAGTAGCAGCCTGAGCCTCTAATAAAACCAGTGACGTTCCAGGTGTCAACAGGCCTTTGGATTTGGCTTCATAGATGCTCATAGTCTGTTTGGCGGACTGCACAAACACTCCTGCAATGCAGTCGGTTCCCTGCAGGTACTTGCGTACTGAGTCCATATTGCTTACTTGATCTGCCGTGACTTTACCAGTGCTAAGGTCTTCAAATAAGGTCTTGTCAATGATTTGAGATTCAAACAAGTTCCGGGCTGAAACTTGCTTTTTGATTCCCCGGAAGGTGGGTTGTTTTGTCGTAGTTGTGGTAGTAGTTACGGTCACACTGGAGGTTTTCTTGTGTACAGTTGTTAGTACATGCTCCAAGAAGCACTCAATTGTTATAGTGGCAGTCTTTAATTGCTGAACCAGATCTCGTTTCTTCTCCTCTTCGATGTAGTCAGAGTTTATGAGATCCCACAAGGAAACCTCCTTTCCTTGGAATTTCCCCCCTGCTTTATTTGTGTTAGTGGATTGGAGGATTCTCTTTGTTTGTTCATCGATGTAGAAGTAAAACTCTCCCTTCTTCACGACAACGAGCAGCCTTAGGCCAGTTTGTGGGTCTTTCACACACCTGTCGAGCAGTTGCAAGTAGGTGAGGTTTTCCTGTGTGTTTGGGTCAAAGAAGCCCTTGGTGTCATCACCTGGGTCAGAAAGAATCTGGTTCATTTCTTCATCAAAATATCCTCTCTTATAAGCCACCTCCACAGGCACACGATGGCTGTGCACTGGATCAATGATGCCTCCCGTCGCAATCTGTGCTTCCAAAAGACGAATGCCATGATCTTTGACGATGAGATCTTTTTTCAAGGCCTGGAACAATGAAATGGTGTCTCCCGTGTGAGGGTCAGTGTAGCCAGTGACAGCCTTCTCTGCAGAAAGTAGCTTGTTTTTCAGCTCGAGCCCCACGACTCCTTGCTCCACAGCCTCCTCCACAGAGAGTTTTTCGTTCCTCAGTGGATCAATTATGAAGCCAGTAGCAGCCTGAGCCTCTAATAAAACCAGTGACGTTCCAGGTGTCAACAGGCCTTTGGATTTGGCTTCATAGATGCTCATAGTCTGTTTGGCGGACTGCACAAACACTCCTGCAATGCAGTCGGTTCCCTGCAGGTACTTGCGTACTGAGTCCATATTGCTTACTTGATCTGCCGTGACTTTACCAGTGCTAAGGTCTTCAAATAAGGTCTTGTCAATGATTTGAGATTCAAACAAGTTCCGGGCTGAAACTTGCTTTTTGATTCCCCGGAAGGTGGGTTGTTTTGTCGCAGTTGTGGTAGTAGTTACGGTCACACTGGAGGTTTTCTTGTGTACAGTTGTTAGTACATGCTCCAAGAAGCACTCAATTGTTATAGTGGCAGTCTTTAATTGCTGAACCAGATCTCGTTTCTTCTCCTCTTCGATGTAGTCAGAGTTTATGAGATCCCACAAGGAAACCTCCTTTCCTTGGAATTTCCCCCCTGCTTTATTTGTGTTAGTGGATTGGAGGATTCTCTTTGTTTGTTCATCGATGTAGAAGTAAAACTCTCCCTTCTTCACGACAACGAGCAGCCTTAGGCCAGTTTGTGGGTCTTTCACACACCTGTCGAGCAGTTGCAAGTAGGTGAGGTTTTCCTGTGTGTTTGGGTCAAAGAAGCCCTTGGTGTCATCACCTGGGTCAGAAAGAATCTGGTTCATTTCTTCATCAAAATATCCTCTCTTATAAGCCACCTCCACAGGCACACGATGGCTGTGCACTGGATCAATGATGCCTCCCGTCGCAATCTGTGCTTCCAAAAGACGAATGCCATGATCTTTGACGATGAGATCTTTTTTCAAGGCCTGGAACAATGAAATGGTGTCTCCCGTGTGAGGGTCAGTGTAGCCAGTGACAGCCTTCTCTGCAGAAAGTAGCTTGTTTTTCAGCTCGAGCCCCACGACTCCTTGCTCCACAGCCTCCTCCACAGAGAGTTTTTCGTTCCTCAGTGGATCAATTATGAAGCCAGTAGCAGCCTGAGCCTCTAATAAAACCAGTGACGTTCCAGGTGTCAACAGGCCTTTGGATTTGGCTTCATAGATGCTCATAGTCTGTTTGGCGGACTGCACAAACACTCCTGCAATGCAGTCGGTTCCCTGCAGGTACTTGCGTACTGAGTCCATATTGCTTACTTGATCTGCCGTGACTTTACCAGTGCTAAGGTCTTCAAATAAGGTCTTGTCAATGATTTGAGATTCAAACAAGTTCCGGGCTGAAACTTGCTTTTTGATTCCCCGGAAGGTGGGTTGTTTTGTCGCAGTTGTGGTAGTAGTTACGGTCACACTGGAGGTTTTCTTGTGTACAGTTGTTAGTACATGCTCCAAGAAGCACTCAATTGTTATAGTGGCAGTCTTTAATTGCTGAACCAGATCTCGTTTCTTCTCCTCTTCGATGTAGTCAGAGTTTATGAGATCCCACAAGGAAACCTCCTTTCCTTGGAATTTCCCCCCTGCTTTATTTGTGTTAGTGGATTGGAGGATTCTCTTTGTTTGTTCATCGATGTAGAAGTAAAACTCTCCCTTCTTCACGACAACGAGCAGCCTTAGGCCAGTTTGTGGGTCTTTCACACACCTGTCGAGCAGTTGCAAGTAGGTGAGGTTTTCCTGTGTGTTTGGGTCAAAGAAGCCCTTGGTGTCATCACCTGGGTCAGAAAGAATCTGGTTCATTTCTTCATCAAAATATCCTCTCTTATAAGCCACCTCCACAGGCACACGATGGCTGTGCACTGGATCAATGATGCCTCCCGTCGCAATCTGTGCTTCCAAAAGACGAATGCCATGATCTTTGACGATGAGATCTTTTTTCAAGGCCTGGAACAATGAAATGGTGTCTCCCGTGTGAGGGTCAGTGTAGCCAGTGACAGCCTTCTCTGCAGAAAGTAGCTTGTTTTTCAGCTCGAGCCCCACGACTCCTTGCTCCACAGCCTCCTCCACAGAGAGTTTTTCGTTCCTCAGTGGATCAATTATGAAGCCAGTAGCAGCCTGAGCCTCTAATAAAACCAGTGACGTTCCAGGTGTCAACAGGCCTTTGGATTTGGCTTCATAGATGCTCATAGTCTGTTTGGCGGACTGCACAAACACTCCTGCAATGCAGTCGGTTCCCTGCAGGTACTTGCGTACTGAGTCCATATTGCTTACTTGATCTGCCGTGACTTTACCAGTGCTAAGGTCTTCAAATAAGGTCTTGTCAATGATTTGAGATTCAAACAAGTTCCGGGCTGAAACTTGCTTTTTTATTCCTTTAAAATTAGTCAAAGCCATTTTTCTTTTGCTCTTTTCTTGAAGTGACATTGTAAACCTGTAAACGGATAAAAAATAATTTAACATTTGAGCTGCCAAAAAATAAATTAAATTATTAAATTTCTTTCAATACAGTTTCTCAACTTTATGCCCATTTTGCAAATGTTCTTTAATTCTAGATCATATGGTTGCTATTTTAATTCCAGTTAATATTGGTCAAAATACATGACCAAGATGTGGACTTTACGTAACATAAAGTCCACTTCTTGTTCAATTATTTTGACCCAGATTAATTGGAATTTATAATTAAGTATTTATCAAGTATTAATTAATTATTCTTTGAATTGATTTTGAATTTTAATAATTAAATGTATTATTATTATTATTATTATACATATTAAATGGTATTATTGAAATAATATTAATAATAATAATCATCATCATAATAACAACAATATTATAATAATAACAATTGAAATAAGTAAGCATTTATGCAACCCTTCACCCCTCCACTCTTTTAAATGCCAATATTTCTTTTGTCAGATTTGAATAATTAATTTGTGTTAATTTTTGAATTTTTGTTGGCTACCTGTCTATAATTTAAATTTCCTTAAATTAATGCTAATATATAATTACTGTTTTTCCACAAACATTCATTTCACAAACAGGGCTCTTAGACCCTGAATTTATATACTAGCATAAGGATTTTTTACTTGTAACTTGCTCTGAATACCTGAGGTAATTCATGCAAATTATATGATTTGAAGTCATTCAAGTGAAGGTTTAGATTAGTTTTTCTTTATATACATAAACTTTCACCCACTCAGGTGCATAAGTAAGCAATGAACAGTTATTAATTTCAAAATTAATGACAAATAAGTCTGATTGTGTCCAGTTTAATAAATTAGCTCTATTGTCTTGAAATAGGTTATTATTTAGTAGAGATTTTGGCTTATTTTCAAGTAGACAGGGTTTAGATTGGAATTGTATGTAAGAGACAGCTCTGAGTTCTAATCAGCTGTTCTTAAATTATGAGCATGTTTCAATTTAGTCTTTTGACCAAAATATGACCTTCTTCATATTTTCCTCTGCCTTTTCTGAAAGGTTTTTTTTTCCACCAACAGAACACTAAATCATTTTTTATTGCACCATGGCTTTAGATATTTGTTGTATGTGAAATTCCCAGGATATCAGCAATTTCTGGTGTACTTGATCTAGCCCATCTGGTACCACCATCCATTAATGCCTGAAGCTCTTGAACTGTATTTGCATTTTTTAGCATTGTTCTGCTGGCACACGATGGTTGATTAGATAACTGAATAGATATGTAGGTGTCCATGTATTTCTAGTGAATTATGTACTGTACTGTATATGTAATACCTATTAGAGATTATTTGGACAACTATATTATTGGCATTTGTTTTCAATACAGAATAATTCCATTCAATTAATTAGTTAAAATATATAGGATTTACACGTCATTGGCTACTTCAGGGTAAGATGGCTTAACATTTCAACCATAGAGTTGTATAATCACAGTATGTGTTGCAACTTGCTATTTTCTCACTTAGAAATTAAATGGTGACATTTCTCTTACATACCCTTGGACAGAAATACAAAGTTGGCAGGCGATTGTAGTGAACTGCGTTGCATTATTGTTATTTATTTGCAAACATCCAAATATTTTACACTGGCTTTAATGACATGACACTTGACATAATCTAGCAACTCGGATTCTGTCAATGTGAAAGTTTTACAGCATTTTTCCATATACTAATTAAAAATATTATACACTTATTTTGTGGGGGTGGCAAAATGAATGCACATATGAACAGTATGAAAAGTATTGGGACACCTGACTTTTCCAACCATATGTTGTTCTTTTCCAAATACACTTGTATAGGACGTCTTCCATTCCATAGCATTCCATTCCATATTCCCTTTATGTGAACTAGGAGATCAAACCTGTTCCAGCATGACAATGCCCCGTCCACAAAGCCAGCTCCATGAAGATTTGCTTGATATGGTTTGGAGTGGAGAATCTTTAGTGGTCTGCTACTGAGCATAGACCTCAAACCTGACTAGCTATTTTCTATAATTCAGCCAGAACAAGATCCAATAGGCTTTCCCAGTGTTATGTTTTTGCTGAAATCTGTTGTCATCCTTTTGCTGAAATCTGTTGTTTGCACTATATTATCATTGCACATGTTAACAAATGCACGCATTTTCTGAAGAAATGAAAAAAATTATCCAAATCCTAAAAAAAAGTATTCTCTTATCAAAAAGCTAGAATCTTTAAATAATTTCTAGCAGAACTGGTCTTCTAACACAGAATGGAATCCTTGTAACCAACAGGTTTCAGTGTGCTAGCTTAGCAATAACCAAAATTCTTTCCTGATGATGTAAAAATGTTTCTCATCACCTAAGATGAATGGGGACGGAAATGACCAATTCAATCATAGTTTGTTTAGATTTCTTTTGCATGTGCTTGCATATTTCCATATTACCAAATATAATCCAAAATGATAATGTTAAATCATAGAGCATAGAGGCTGAACTAAGGTAATTTAGATAATTAACATTTAATTTATATAAAAACCTGGTACCAAAAATAAAAATCTACTTGTGAGACATCAATAGACAGTTAATGTGTTACAAAATCATGGTAAATTCTTTTCTCTTCACTTCATTAACAAAAACCTTTCAAAATGATTTTGAACAGTGCCTGCAATCCATTTCATTTGCCTGAGTCTATTTTTTTTTTTATCATGGACTGTATGCCACTGTTGGAATTACCTCTTTATTGCAGGGAGTAACTGTACAATCCTATCAACATGATGACACAACACTGACTGTTATTGTTAATCATTTACACAACTTTACACCTTTAACTAATTCATTGACACTCTCTCTGTTCAACTCAGTATAAGTTTGGTACTTAACAGTATTAATAGTTGTAAAAAAAATATGTACATTGTTCAAATATTAACTCCTACCTCAGTTTATGTGTGTGATAGATGATTCAGGTTTATCAGGAACAGAAACAGAAACAGAAATGTTTTTTCTGGCAAACCCTAGACAAGGCAGAAACACAGGCGCTAGCAGGATCAGAGCAGTGGTTTTAGTATTCCTTGGTGAGAATTTATCTACATGAAGAAGACTCCACCCCAAAAACACGCCTTTGTTTGAAAAACACCAGTGAAAGAATGTCTTTCCTGCTTGGACATGAGCTAATGTTATAAGTGGTACAATGCAGGACGTCATTTATTTATTTGTTGTTGGGGTTTTTTTGGGAGGGGATTAAAGGTAAATTGGGTGTTGGTCTCTTTTAAAATTTGAGAGGTCATACTTTTTGAACAGCTGATACAAAAAATATTCACAGCTTTGTTTATTATAAGTTAAAATGTGTTTTTAATTTAATTGGGTTAATGTCAATTGCTTGTTTTCTATTATTGAAAAATGCAAAGTCAGTCTGTGAGAAGGAGTCTTTAGTGTTCTCTGACACAGCTTATTTGGGAGAAGACAGAGGGGCTTTTCATATACAGGGTTCTTGAGAATATGACAATGTTTTTGGCTTACTAAATTCAAGAAAAATAACAATTATAAGCCATTTATTAGACTCTCACTGAGATCTACCTATTAAACAACAACTAACATTGTTTTGGAGTTCAATGCATTAAACTCTGTCAAGTGAAACTTTGAAATCTAAGTCCCAATTTGCAACACAATGACAAGACTTTTAACCTTTTTACTTGTTAATGACAAGTATTTTAACCAGGACCGGCTCATAGGCGACATGGGCAGTTGTTTAGGGCGAAAAATGGCTGGCAGACTCTGCACCAGATTTTTTTTGCTGTGTGCGCCCTCTTGTGACCACCCTGCACCTTAACACGATTTTAGTGCTGATCGAATTGACATCAACAGACGATTATAAGATTTGATAAATATGTCAGACTTTCTGCATCATGACGTGATTATAAAGCATCCCCATAACGCATTAATTCTGCATAGCGGACACAGTTACCATACATATTAGTTTAGCCATTTATGTGCACTTTAACAATCCTTTCAAAAAAAAATTTGTGAAAAAAGACAATCTGGTATAGGGCACCAGCAGAGCCAGGGCCGGCCCTGCTTGTAAATCAGGTGCTGGTGTGTCCTCTTATTTCTGTGTAGGTGAGAGTTATTTTTCCATTTCACAAGAGAATGCAGTCTTACCAGCTCCTTTGCAATGTTGAGGGATGGAGGATAATTATCCCACAGACCATGCAAAACCGCACCCTTCTCTTCTTATTCGTAAGTATTTCAGTAGAACATGTCTCCACAAATCACTGACTGCGGAAATAAATATATTTTTTTAATAATTATGTTGGGAGGTGCCAATACTAAATAAAAAAACAACGGTATTCCGAAGAAAAGAAGTTGATGCTATGATTTGTTATATAAATACTCTTGGGGGAGTGTAGTGGAGAGAGGGAGGATGGGGGTTTTGTTTATACACACAGAAACACATAAGTTGCTCATACAGAAAGTTCTTGTTTTCTGTGATGTAAACTTGTGGGTAACAGGAGCCTTTTCCCAAATCCTTCTTGCGCCCCCACATATATGTACTGTATACATGTGTAATCTTTAGTAATCTTTATCAACATTACGTCAGGCATACATCATCTGCACAGCAACCTGAACAAAATTTTTCTTATGAGTTTCAAATGGTATGTATTTCAAATGGTTTGTCTGTAATCTACCAGCAAATCCGATGTCAACTGCCTCCCAGCCAACATGTCCATGTGGCCCCACATGGGCTTTATCTGGGTTTGATGGGCTGAATGTGGGCCCCAGCTTAGTCAGGGTTGTGAGCCCCAGTTAGGCTGTTTACTCGAGGGCCCTGTGTGGGCAACATTTGGGCTATATTTAGCTATATTATCCAATTGATGATAAATTCAATTGATATGTTTTTGCGTGTTTTATATGATCGAAACAAAATTTTTATATATTAACAATATTATTCTGATTCTGAAGAAATGGTCATCACTCACTACACTGGAGCACCTGACCTGACTAACCTGACATCTCTGTCACGGTAAGGAAATGTTCTTTCGTTTTAAATTAATCACATTTTACTGTTGTTTTTATTTAGTGTATACTTCTGAAAGATTTGTGGTAATTGAAGTTACAGGCACGATATAAGGAAGGTAAGTGTGGAGAGTGAACTGGTTTACCTCAGAGATAAACACCTACAGAAAACTGAACATTCTTAACGATTGGCAAATAACTAGGACATTGTCTACTAAAATGTGGAAATAACGACTTTTCAAACCATTTTCAACTTGTTGTCTCCATAAAGTGTCCTCATAATAACAGGAGGGTGAAACGCACTGTGGAGTAATCTTTCTCTTTCACTACCTTTATAACATGTATATACAATACACAGAGAAAAGCTCTGAGGAAATTGTGACTATACTTAACATTATTTTAATGTGATTTAGGTAAAATAGAGGTGATAAAAGGCTTTCATATTTATATTATTTCTAAACATTAATAAAAAATATTATACGTTATGATTATGTTAAAGATAATGTAATTTTGCACGGTTCATAAAGTCAGTCAGACGCAAGCCCCCCCACGCTCTCGGCTCTGAGGCTTCACGCATCCGCAGATGTGTTTAACTTGAAGCTGTGCAGTGCAGACAGACAAATTTGAGAGCAGACAACTCCGAATTCTTCCGAATTACTTTCACTGTATTTTTATGTCAAGCACGCTTCGGTCTGTGCAGTCAAGTCAACACTTGCTGAGTAAGCTTCACTAAGGCTTTTTAAAGACAAACCATCGTTATAAGTAAGTAACTTAAACTAATGTTACAGTGGTCAATTCAAATTCACGGTCCAAAGTAAACCAGTACGAATTTAATAATCGATCTGTGTTCAAGGCCCCACTAATTATTCTAAACATTAATCACAACAAAGCCTGAAATTCACCATATTGATGCATTTAACTTTTTGCATGGTATTGTGTAATTTTAACATCATTTACTCAGATCAGTTAACAGTTTGGGCAAATGGTGGATTAGAAGGTGCTTACCTTGTGATTTTTTGTCTTTACCTACAAAGCTACCTGCAACTGAAAAAAACACGTTCAAATATAAAAAAACACCAGCGAAAAAAAAAAAAAAACCTTATCAGTTTGACAACAGATGTGCTGCAAATCCTCACAACACAACCAAATAGCACAGATCACAAAATAAATGTTTCAAGGAGACCACAACAAGTGACAAACCCGTCTGGAACTGCTTATTGTTCAATGTCTATTCGTCAGTGGTGTTGTTGATGACCTGAAAGGTGAGTTGTTTGTTTATCATTGTTTGTTTATGATTCCATGGCATTTGATTATTATTATCCTAAATAATCTGATGAAATACACAATTAACTGTAAAATGTTATGTTAACCGGCAAAACCAAGGAATCACGATCAGGATGGTAAAATAAACAAAAAAAACCCACCTTTCAGATCATCAACAACACCACCATTGATAAATAGACACTGAACAAGCAGTCCCGGGTTCGTCATTTGTTGGGGGCCCCATGAGACATTTATTTTGTGGTCTGTGCAATTTGCAGTGCAAATTAATTGGTTGTGTTGTGAGAATTTGCAGGACGTTTCTGTATTTAGTTGGGTTGTGAGGATTTGCAGCATGTGTTGTTTAACTGATGATGTTTTCTTGATTTGCTGGTGTTTTTTCTATTCAGTTGCAGTGCGTTGAACTTTCTGGTCCACTGTGATCGTATGTGGGACATCTTTTAGCTGATCAGAATCATTGTTCAATCATTGACTTTTGGCAATAACCAAATATTCATTTAAGAGTCAAGTTCAGACGCACGGCTGATATTTTAATTGTTACATTCATAAGTTTTGGATTCCATGACTGGTCCCCCAGCATAAGTTATTACTGTGCGAGGCAGAGGTGGAAACAATTCACTGATGAGATTCTAGGATATGTCTTTATTATATTGATGCATGTTTTTTATATGCTGCTGTGAATGGTAGTATTTAAAAATGTACTAAATTGCCTTTTCTGTCTTCTCTTTCTTTATTGTTTTGTAGGTGTGCAGCTGACAGTGGATTTTTTGGACAGTGGCCCACATGTAGCCCACTTTGGCCCCATTTTTAACACCTATTTGGGACCCAAATGGGCCCATATAAAGAACACCTATCCAGGCCCCACTTAGAGCCCACCATGGACCTATCAGTCGCCCTTCTGGGCTAACACACATGGGGCCCACGTGGAGCCGATGTACATTTCTCTGGGCCCCATTTGGGTTGGCCATGCAGGGCCCAAGTGACAGCCCATCAAAAACCCACAAGAGGCCCACATGACAATGTTGGCTGGGCTGTGATCTTGTTAGGACGACAGCAAGACTAATACCTGAGGTTATGCAGTGCCACCCTGATTAATTATTCTCTTAGACCTTTTAACCACTGTCCAACGTCAAAACATAAATTTTTGTGCAAATCTTCATAAAACATCAAAAATCCTCATCATGTGTAAATGGTGTAGTTTATTGAAGTGTTATTGTGTAAACTGTTTGTTTGTAACTTCAGGAAAGTCACTATCTGGCTCGAACGACCAAAATGTAAGGAAGTTTACTATCCGACTCGAAGGATTAAATATAAGGAAGATTATCCGGTGTGCGCTGATCAGGAGATTGTACTCGCCCCAGTGTGTCAGTTAAAACACGGTACAGGATTCACAACACTCAAACTTTACTGGGTTTAGGATTTGATCGTGTAAGGCAGGGGTGAAATAATGAAATAATTTATACAAGTAACTCATCCAAAATTGGTCCCAGCTCTCAAAGAGGTTACATTTACCTTCATCGGCTACCAAAAATAGTCTATAAGGGTTTGAATGCTGGCCTGCTGTACTTCTTTTCGGACGCCCCAAGATCAATGGCTGCTCCCCTAAGACAAGAGAACACTTTTAGGGGTCCTCAATACCAACACTTTAAGGAACTAAATCACAATCATTATGCAATACTACAACCGATACAGAATCACTATCTGAGGCAGAATCCCTCTCCAATGCAGAGTCAGTACCAGCCCCGTCGTTAGAATTAGACACTCCACTAAGAACAGGAGGGCCCACATCTTCAACTACAGGTTCATAAAATGATTTACGCAGTTCTGACCAATGCACCTGCTTCGCCGGCCCTTCCCGAGACAACGGGGCAACTGAATATATTGCACTCTGCTCACCTGGTGCCCGAACAACCTTATACAAACATGAATCATACATGTCCTGGATTTTATTTCGCCCACGTTGATGGTTTCTTAAATAAACCAACTCACCCTCACAAAACCCTTTATCATTTATCCTAATCTTATGGCGCTGGTTACGTCGGGCAACCCGATCACTCAGCCTTTTTTGCACTTCCCCATATGCCACCTGAAGTCTATCCTGATGTTCCACAATCCACCATTCAGGTGCTTCCACTCTCATCTCCAACTGATTAATCAACAAAAAAATCAACTGGCAATCTGGGTTCTGATCCAAACATAAGGAAATATGGACTCACACCTGTAGAATGATGCACTGTGGTGTTATATGCATAGACAAGCTGCGGCAAATATTGAGGCCACTGCTGCTTTTTTCAGGAGGCAAAGTAGGCAATAGGTCATGTAGGGTTTAATTAAAACGTTCCCACTACCCATTGCCCTGCGGATGGTAATGGGTAGTGCGACTTTTCTGTATACCACACAGTTTACACAACTGACTGATAAGATTGCTCTCGAAATTTCGTCCCTGATCATAATGAAGACGATGAGGCACTCTGAACAATTGAAACCAATTGCGGACCAATAACTGAGCTACCGTACTTGCTCGAACCAATTGGCTTGAACCAATGTGCATCAGAGTAAATCAGAGTGTAGCAAACTGAGATTAAATGAATGTTGTCTTTATGCACTTTTTCTACTCCAAGGCATGAACTGTTAATAGTTGAAAGATTTTTTTTTTTTTTTATTAAAGGAAATTATTATTATTTTTGGTTGTGTTGTTGTTGCCCTGTAAAAAAGGATTTACATTAAAAAGTAATCTGAAAGACTATAGATAGAGAGAGAGACATAATAAGAAACAAATACCACTGATGTGTGTTTTATTTCAAATTTAATTTCTCATGTGTTTATAATAATAATCTTTGGTTGTTCCGATTTAATGTTTGTGCAAAACTGAAGTTTGAAATATGAAAAGGTTCAACATTACACATCTGGAGAGAAGGGAAAACATGCATATTTGCAGTCAATTTTTCAATAAATATTGAGTTTGGCCCGCAACCCAGCCATTAGGGGGGCACAAGCCAGTGCACTCTTAGTGCCGGTCCCAAGCCCGGGTAAATGGGGAGGGTTGCGTTAGGAAGGGCATCCAGCGTAAAACATGTGCCAAATCAAATATGCGGATCACAAATGAGAATTTCATACCGGATCGGTCGAGGCCCGGGTTAACAACGACCGCCACAGGTATCGTTAGCCGACAGGGTACCGGTGGAAATTGGGCTACTGTTGGCCGAAGGAGGAGAAGGAGAGGAGGAAGACGTCTACAGAGACGGCAGGAAAAGGAGCAGTGTAGGAGAGTGGAGGTTCGGGTTGGTACTTTAAATGTTGGTACTATGACGGGTAAAGGGAGAGAGATAGCTGAAATGATGGAGAGGAGAAAGGTAGATATGCTGTGTGTTCAGGAGACCAAGTGGAAAGGGAGTAAGGCCAGGAACATTGGGGTGGGTTTAAACTGTTTTATCATGGTGTGGATGGAAAGAGAAATGGTGTAGGGGTGATTCTGAAGGAAGAGTACAGTAAGAGTGTAGTGGAGGTGAAGAGAGTTTCTGATAGGGTGATGATCGTGAAGGTGGAAGTTGAAGGGATGATGATAAATGTCATCAGTGCCTATGCTCCACAAGTTGGCTGTGAGATGGAGGAGAAGGAAAGATTCTGGAGTGAATTAGATGAAGTGGTAGATGGTGTACCTAGGAAAGAACGATTGGTGATTGGGGCAGACTTTAATGGGCATGTAGGTGAAGGGAACAGAGGTGATGAGGAGGTGATGGGTAGGTATGGTTTTAAGGAGAGAAATGTGGAAGGGCAGATGGTGGTAGATTTTGCTAAAAGGATGGAAATGGCAGTGGTGAACACGTATTTTAAGAAGAAGGAGGATTATAGGGTGACGTATAAGAGTGGAGGAAGGTGCACACAGGTGGATTATGTTTTGTGTAGGAGATGCAACCTGAAGGAGATTGGAGACTGTAAGGTGTTGGCGGGGGACAGTGTAGCTAGACAGCATCGGATGGTGGTCTGTAGGATGGTTTTGGAGGCGAAGAAGAAGAGGAGGAAAGTAAGGATTGAAAGAAGAATAAGATGGTGAAAACTGAAGGAGGAAGAGTGTAGTGTGAGGTTCAGGGAAGAGGTCAGACAGGGGCTTGGTGGTGGTGAAGAGGTGCCGGATGATTGGGCAACTACTGCAGGAGTGATGAGGGAGGCAGCTAGAAAAGTACTTGGTGTGACATCTGGAAATAGAAAGCAAGACAAGGAGACGTGGTGGTGGAATGAGGAAGTGCAGGGAAGTCTCCCTGGACTATGATGTTTGCAGATGATATTGTGATTTGTGGTGAGAGTAGAGAGCAGGTTGAGAAGAGCCTGGAGAGGTGGAGATATGCGCTCGAGAGAAGGGGAATGAAAGTCAGTAGGAGTAAGACAGAGTACATGTGTGTGAATGAGAGGGAGGGCAGTGGAGTGATGCGGTTGCAGGGAGAAGATGTGGAGAAGGTGGAGGAGTTCAGGTACCTGGGGTCAACAGTGCAAAGTAATGGAGAGTGTGTTAGAGAAGTAAAGAAAAGAGTGCAGGCAGGGTGGAGTGGGTGGAGAAGAGTGACAGGAGTGATTTGTGATAGTAGGGTATCTGCAAGAATGAAAGGGAAAGTTTATAGGTCTGTGGTGAGACCTGCGATGTTGTATGGATTAGAGACAGTGGCATTGAGTAAAAGACAGGAGGTGGAGCTGGAGGTAGCAGGGCTGAAAATGTTAAGGTTTTCGTTGGGAGTGACGAGGATGGACAAGATTAGAAATGAGTTTATTAGAGGGACAGCACATGATGGATGTTTTGGTGACAAGGTGAGGGAGGCGAGATTGAGATGGTTTGGACATGTGCAGAGAAGGGACATGAATTATATTGGTAGAAAAATGCTGAAGATGGAGCCACCAGGTAGGAGGAAAAGAGGAAGGCCAAGGAGGAGGTTCATGGATGTGGTGAGGGAAGAAATGCAGGTAGTTGGTGTGAAAGAGGCAGATGTAGAGGACAGGGTGGTATGGAGACGGATGATCCGCTGTGGCGACCCCTAATGGGAGCAGCGGAAAGAAGAAGAAGAAGATTGAGTTTGGCCCGCGCCTTCGTCGCAGTTTTTATTTTTGGCCCACTGTGAATTTAAGTTTGACACCCCTGGTGTATGGTGTGATACTTGCTGTCATCTGCCAGCTGCTATTAGATGCTTTGCAAGATGTCATATGATGACTGCTGCTCAGTGTTCTGACCTTTTAAACTCTTGGTCAAGAACGGTGCACTCCGATGTCACAGAATAAATTATCATGAAAGATAATCTGAGAATAACCCTGTAGTGGTAAAGCGTGGAAATACAACCGAAGTTGTAGATTTTCTTTTTGTACCGTTAGATTACTTTTGGATTACTGGCTCTTTGATTTTTATTTTTTTTTGGACTTTATAATAAAACATGGAGCTTTCAACAAGTATGAGTTTGTCTCTGCAATGGAAATGAGGAATAAGTTGTTTGTGAAAGAAGCCTTTCTGGGTTATTTGGATGTGCGCATCCATGTCGTTATAATGCATACAGTATGTTTTCTATAGAATCATTCTGTTCACCTTATACTGTATATTCACACATACTAACCCATTCACTTAAGTCTTCCACATCTGATGTGTGTTTTGTTTCCCCCATCAAACCTTCACAACTGTCATTGTTTGCTAAAAACACACAAGTTTCACATGGATTTTAAACAACATTAAAGGCCATAAAAAAAAAAAAAAAAGGCTTTTCTAGAAGAAATTCACTTAAATCAACACGGCTGCATTTTATGTTTGCTTAATTGTTTAATTCGCAGTTGATAAATGCATTCATTAGACCTTTTTTCTTGAATAGTGTAAGAATGACAGAATAACATATTAATATAATAGAATTTTTACCTGAGAAAATTTTTTTAACAAGGTCTTTCTCTGGAGATTTTGGAATAAACAGTTAAAACAGTCTTCACACAAAATAACAAAGTAAAAAACTAACTTTTTAAACCATGGGCTTGCAACCGGAAACTAATGAAAACACTGGAGAAACAGGAAAACAAATGTGGGAAAAGGACCACATAACTTCTACAATCAAGTAAAGAAACAGAAACAAAAGTGGAATTTAAATACACAGAGGGCCAATGGCACTCAGGTGAAAACAATAGGACAAAAATGGAAAACTGAGGTACAATGGGACACAATGGCAACATCTGATGGGTGAAAATGAAAAAAATAAAAGATAAAAGTCCACTTTTGGGGAGGCTGGCCAGAGCCCAAGAGAATTCCCCCATTCCCTATGGGTCTTTGGGAGCAACAACAGTGACAAGGCCAGAGGGGGAAAATTGATGGCAACGATGCCAAAGGGGGAGCAATGAGAGTGAAGTGAACAGGAGGAGCAATACCATCAGCCAAGCAAGGGTGATGATCTTCTTAGGTCGGGGTCGGTAAGAATGACATCCTCAGCAAAGAGGGGAGGTGAAGCGGCCCCCCTTAGCAAGGCAGGGAGTCCTAGTTTGACAAAAAAAAACATAACTGGGTTTGATAACAGGGTCCACATCACACCAGAGGTGTTAAACTGAATGCTAAAATATTTTGTTCTGTTTAAATTAATCATCAGTCTCTATCTGCTGTTAAACCTGTTATTGCACAAGTCTATTTGTCAGGTGTTTGTCAGGTGGGTTTTATTTGTTGTTCTGTGGATTTCCTAGGAATACTGCACTTTTCTCAACTCTCCACCCAATAATTTTCTTAAATTTGTGTGATTTTGTATTTTCTTATCTAACCTTAGAAGTGATAGCTCAGTTGGTAACGAGTTCCTGTGAGGTTGTATTTGAAAACAATGTGGGCTTCATTAATAATTGGAGCATTTTTGAGGTCAAGGCTGGCCTGTTAGGGCGGGACGGTGTCCATCCCACTCGGGAAGGTGCTGCTCTCATTTCTTGTAGTATAGGTCATAGTCTCAGAATTTGCAGATTTCATTACAAATGTAGCTACTTCTTTAGACAAAGCATTAATTGTTGGTGATTTTAACATTCATTTTGATAATCAGAAAGACTCCTTAAGAGCAGCTGTTGTGTCCATTCTAGATTCAGTTGGAATTAATCAGAATGTTATAGGACCCACTCATAGTGGTGGACACACTCTCGATTTGTTGTTAACATTTGGATTAAAAATAAAAAACGTAGTCATAATTCCACAGTCTGAAGCTATTTCAGACCATTATCTCATCTCTTTTAAAATCTGCCTCAGTCATTGCATTACTACTTCACCACGTTATCGTGTTAAGCGTACTTTCACGTCAGCTACAGCAGCGTGTTTTATTAACAATCTTCCAGAAATTACGATATTAGATAAATCTCTGTCTGACCCTGCAGAGCTCGACTGGGCCACTGAACACCTAGAATCAACATTACGTTATACCCTAGATGATGTAGCTCCCCTTAAGACCAAAATGATCAGGGAGAAAAAATTAGCACAGTGGTATAATGATCATACACGCACCTTAAAACAGACCATTCGAAAATTGGAACGTAAATGGCGTCAAACAAAATAAACAGTATTTTAAATAGCATGGAAGGAGAGCCTTCTAAATTATAGAAAATCTCTTAGTGCTGCTGATCAGCATATTTCTCCACCCTCATAGAAAATAACAAGCATAATCCTAGATTTTTTATTCAACACAGTAGCAAAATTAACAGGGAATAAAAGCACTGCACTCACATGCACACCATCATTAGGTAGTAATGATTTCATGAACTTTTTTAATAATAAAATTGAAAACATCAGGCAAAAAATTCAGACGGTTAATATAAATCCAAATTATTTTACAAGTAACCCTGTAGACAGCAGTGTAATTATAACAGACAATCAATTACAAAGTTTTACTCCTATTCATGAGAATGACTTAATTTCATTAATTTCCTCATCAAAATCATCAACCTGCATTCTCGATCCCTTGCCTACAAGTTTCTTTAAACAGATAATTGAACCTGTTTTAAAAATAATAAACTCTTCCATTAGCACTGGTTTTGTACCAAAATCCTTCAAACTGCAGTAATCCAGCCCCTATATAAGAAACCTGACCTTGACCCATGTCAGCTGTCCAACTACAGACCAATATCAAATCTCCCCTTCATAGCCAAAATTCTAGAAAAGGTTGTAGCACAGCAGTTATGCTCACACCTACTTATTGAATAATATTTTTGAAATGTATCAGTCAGGATTTCGGCCTCATCATAGCACAGAGACGGCGCTAGTTTAAGGTGGTAAATGACCTGTTATTAATGTCATAATTTGCAATGTCACCTGGTCGAATTTCACTTACTGTTTAAACCATTTATTATATGCGTAAAAATATGAAAATTCATATCATATTCATATCATATTTTGTTATGAAAAATTTCATAATTTTGTCAATACAAGATTTTATTTCACCTGTTAACAGGTTTTCATGAAATAAAGCTTGAAATAAAAAAAATTATGTTTTTATAATTATCTTTATTTTATGGAAAATGTAATATTTTGGTCAAAACATGATTTGTAATTTTACCTTTTAGTTTTTCGTTCACTTATTGCACTTTTTAACAGTTTTTCATGAAATTAATATTATAAATATGAAATTGTATAATTTCATTATAATATTTTATGAAAAAAGTCATATTATTGTTAAAACATGAATTGCTCAGTCATAAATTATCAAAAACAGGTAAAAAACAATTGTGGTCAAGTGCATGCTGTATGTGCATATATGCCTTAAAAAATTATTTTCTTTTGTCCTATGAGTTTAAGATTTACTAAATTGCATTTTTAGTGCCAAAGAAGCTCATTCTTCATAGCACATACACGGATTTGGCAATTATAAGGTGTTGATGCATTTTGATGATTAACGTTTTTCTACACCTGATTTGTTCACTTTTTACAGTTTTTAACTTTTTATTTTCCCATCAAATTATAAATATGAATATGAAATTCATATTTTAATAAAATATATCTTTTTTTTTATAAAAGTGATATTTTTTCAAACTGTTGTCACTATTTTCTTTCACTTAATATATACTTTTTAGGTTTTTTATTAAATTATGCTTAACAACATGAAAATTCTTTGTTTAATAATAACTATTATAATTTGTATTTAAATTAAATTAAAATTCAATTATTAAAAATTTGTCATAACTTGATTTGTCATGTCTGTTTTTGTGCACTTATTGCACCTTTTTAAAAAATTTTTATTGATTTATATTTATTACAAAGAAAATTCATATTTTCATAACATTTTTATGAAAAAATCTTTTTGTCAAAACATGATTTGTCATGTCACCATGTCAATTTTTGTTCACTGATTGCACCTTTTTAATGGGTTTTCATAAAATTATGCTTCATAATATAAAAATAACCCAGCCATTAGGGGGGCACAAGCCAGTGTACTCTTAGTGCCGGTCCCAAGCCCGGGTAAATGGGGAGGGTTGCGTTAGGAAGGGCATCCAGCGTAAAACATGTGCCAAATCAAATATGCGGATCACAAATGAGAATTTCATACCGGATCGGTCGAGGCCCGGGTTAACAACGACCGCCACAGGTATCGTTAGCCGACAGGGTACCGGTGGAAATTGGGCTACTGTTGGCCGAAGGAGGAGAAGGAGAGGAGGAAGGCGTCTACAGAGACGGCAGGAAAAGGAGCAGTGTAGGAGAGTAGAGGTTCGGGTTGGTACTTTAAATGTTGGTACTATGACGGGTAAAGGGAGAGAGATAGCTGATATGATGGAGAGGAGAAAGGTAGATGTGTTGTGTGTTCAGGAGACCAAGTGGAAAGGGAGTAAGGCCAGGAACATTGGAGGTGGGTTTAAACTGTTTTATCATGGTGTGGATGGGAAGAGAAATGGTGTAGGGGTGATTCTGAAGGAAGCGTACAGTAAGAGTGTAGTGGAGGTGAAGAGAGTTTCTGATAGGGTGATGATCGTGAAGGTGGAAGTTGAAGGGATGATGATAAATGTCATCAGTGCCTATGCTCCACAAGTTGGCTGTGAGATGGAGGAGAAAGAAAGATTCTGGAGTGAATTAGATGAAGTGGTAGATGGTGTACCTAGGAAAGAACGATTGGTGATTGGGGCAGACTTTAATGGGCATGTAGGTGAAGGGAACAGAGGTGATGAGGAGGTGATGGGTAGGTATGGTTTTAAGGAGAGGAATGTGGAAGGGCAGATGGTGGTAGATTTTGCTAAAAGGATGGAAATGGCAGTGGTGAACACGTATTTTAAGAAGAAGGAGGATCATAGGGTGACGTATAAGAGTGGAGGAAGGTGCACACAGGTGGATTATCTTCTGTGTAGGAGATGCAACCTGAAGGAGATTGGAGACTGTAAGGTGTTGGCGGGGGACAGTGTAGCTAGACAGCATCGGATGGTGGTCTGTAGGATGGTTTTGGAGGCGAAGAAGAAGAGGAGGAAAGTAAGGTTTGAAAGAAGAATAAGATGGTGGAAACTGAAGGAGGAAGAGTGTAGTGTGAGGTTCAGGGAAGAGGTCAGACAGGGGCTCGGTGGTGGTGAAGAGGTGCCGGATGATTGGGCAACTACTGCAGGAGTGATGAGGGAGGCAGCTAGAAAAGTACTTGGTGTGACATCTGGAAATAGAAAGCAAGACAAGGAGACGTGGTGGTGGAATGAGGAAGTGCAGGAGAGCATTAGGGGGAAGAGGTTGGCAAAACAGAAGTGGGATCGACAGAGTGATGAGAAAAGTAGGCAGGAGTACAAGGAGATGCGGCAGCAGGTTAAAAGGGATGTGGCGAAAGCCAAGGAAAAGGCATATGAGGAACTGTATAAGAGGTTGGACACTAAGGAAGGAGAAAAGGATTTATACCGATTGGCCAAGCAGAGGGACCGAGCTGGGAAGGATGTACTGCAAGTTAGAGCAATAAAGGATGGAGAGGGAAATGTGTTGACTAGTGAGGAGAGTGTGTTGAGAAGATGGAGGGAGTATTTTGAGCAGCTGATGAATGAGGAAAATCAGAGAGAGAGAAGGTTGGAGGATGTGGAGTTAGTGAAGCAGGATGTAGATAGGATTAGTAAGGAGGAAGTGAGAGCAGCGATTAAGAGGATGAAGAATGGAAAGTCGGTTGGACCAGATGACATACCGGTAGAAGCGTGGAGATGTTTAGGAGAGATGGCAGTGGAGTTTTTAACCAGATTGTTTAACAGGATTCTGGAAGGGGAGAGGATGCCTGAGGAATGGAGAAGGAGTGTGCTGGTACCGATCTTTAAGCATAAGGGAGATGTGCAGACCTGCAGTAACTACAGGGGAATTAAGTTGATCAGTCACACCATGAAGTTATGGGAAAGAGTAGTGGAAGCCAGGTTGAGAGAAGAGGTGACCATCTGTGAGCAACAGTATGGTTTCATGCCGAGGAAGAGCACCACAGATGCCTTATTTGCTTTAAGGATGTTAATGGAGAAGTATAGAGAAGGACAGAAGGAGCTGCATTGTGTATTTGTGGATTTAGAGAAAGCGTACGACAGGGTGCCGAGAGAGGAGTTGTGGTATTGTATGAGGAAGTCAGGTGTGTCAGAGAAGTATGTGAGGGTGGTGCAGGACATGTATGAGGACAGTGTGACGGCAGTAAAGTGTGCAGTAGGTACGACAGACTGGTTCAGGGTGAAGGTTGGACTGCATCAAGGATCGGCCCTGAGCCCTTTCCTGTTTGCAGTGGTGATGGACAGGTTGACGGACGAGGTCAGACAGGAGTCTCCCTGGACTATGATGTTTGCAGATGATATTGTGATTTGTGGTGAGAGTAGAGAGCAGGTTGAGAAGAGCCTGGAGAGGTGGAGATATGCGCTGGAGAGAAGGGGAATGAAAGTCAGTAGGAGTAAGACAGAGTACATGTGTGTGAATGAGAGGGAGGGCAGTGGAGTGATGCGGTTGCAGGGAGAAGAGGTGGAGAAGGTGGAGGAGTTCAGGTACCTGGGGTCAACAGTGCAAAGTAATGGAGAGTGTGTTAGGGAAGTAAAGAAAAGAGTGCAGGCAGGGTGGAGTGGGTGGAGAAGAGTGACAGGAGTGATTTGTGATAGAAGAGTATCTGCAAGAATGAAAGGGAAAGTTTATAGGACTGTGGTGAGACCTGCGATGTTGTATGGATTAGAGACAGTGGCATTGAGTAAAAGACAGGAGGTGGAGCTGGAGGTAGCAGAGCTGAAGATGTTGAGGTTTTCGTTGGGAGTGACGAGGATGGACAAGATTAGAAATGAGTTTATTAGAGGGACAGCACATGTAGGATGTTTTGGTGACAAGGTGAGGGAGGCGAGATTGAGATGGTTTGGACATGTGCAGAGAAGGGACATGAATTATATTGGTAGAAAAATGCTGAAGATGGAGCCACCAGGTAGGAGGAAAAGAGGAAGGCCAAGGAGGAGGTTCATGGATGTGGTGAGGGAAGACATGCAGGTAGTTGGTGTAAAAGAGGCAGATATAGAGGACAGGGGGGGATGGAGACGGATGATCCGCTGTGGCGACCCCTAATGGGAGCAGCCGAAAGAAGAAGAAGAAGAAGAAGATGCTTCATAATATAAAAATTCATAGTTTCATTATAACTATCATGTTTTTATGAGAAAAATGTTGTAAATTTTTTTTTGTCACATTTTCATTTTTTTGTTAACCAATTGCACCTTTAAAAGGTTATTCATGTAATTATTCTAATTATATACAAATTCATATTTTCATTATAATCATAAGGGGAGTGGTGGCTCCAGCGTTTAAGGCGCTTGGTTGCCGATTGGAAGGTCTGGGGTTCAAGCCCCGGTATCGCCAAGCTGCCACTCTTGGGCCCTTGAGCAAGGCCCTTAACCCTCTATGCTCCGGGGGTCCCTTACGAGGGAAATATCAAGGTCCGTGATGTCGGAGTGACGTGGGGCCGCCTTCCCGTGGGCTCACCACCTGCAGGAGGGACCGTAAGGGACGGTGCTGTGAGGATTGGGCAGCAGTCGAAGGCGGGGGTCTGCTTAGACTGCTGCCCCCGCGACCCGAATTACGGATAAGCGGGAGAAAATGAATGAATGAATGAATGAATTATAATCATATTTTTAACAGTATAGATTTGTGGTCAAAACATCAATTCTCATGTCACATTTTCATTCACTAATTGCACATTTTAATGGTTTTTCATGAGATTTTGCTTAAGATTATGAAAATAAATTTTATAATGTTTTTTCAAAAGTCATGTTTTTGTTGAAACATGATTTGACATGTCACTTTATTGTTTTTCGTTTAGTTATTGCCCTTTTTAACTTATATTCATGAAATGATGCTAATTATTATAAAAGTTTATAATTTCATAATAATTATCATATTTTTTAATAAAAGTCATTTTAGTGTCAAAACATGGTAATGTCACTTTTTTCGTTTTTCAGTAATTGCCCTTTTAAACGGATATTCATACAATTATGCTAAATAATATAAAAATTCTAAATCAATTCAAATTCAAAAATCTTATTTTTATGAGAAAAATAATATTGTTGTGAAAACATGATTTGTCATGGGACCTTTTCCATTTGTTGTTCAATTATTTAACAGATTTCTTTTAACAGATTTCATGAAATTGTGTTAAAGAATATGAAAATTCATATTTTTCTAATAACTGTCATGTTTTTTCTTATTTAAAAATTAACTTTTTTGTCAAAACATGATTTGTGGTTTTCATGGATTAATGCTTAATAATAAGAAAATTCACATTTTCATCATGTTTGTTTTATGAAAAAAGTCATATATTTGTCATGTCACTTTTTTTGTTTTGCTTTCAGTTATTGCACTTTTTAACAGATATTCATACAATTATGAAATTGTATTGCTTGTTAATCATTGACAAGTGTAGAGCACTCAAGAATTCTCTTGACTCAATAAGTTTAGTTTGTTGTAACTTAATGTTGGCAGGTGAAAGTCAAAGGGGGGTTTATTGTTCCAATACGTCCAACTTCCAAGCTCCTCCAAACTTAAAAACTTTGAGAGTTTTTACACCTCAGGAGAGTTAATTTATTTCAATGTTTAATTTCATTACTTTAATGTAATAATAATATAATAATAATAATAATAATAATAATAATAATAATAATAATAATAATAATAATAATAATAATAATAATAATAATAATAATAATAATAATAATATATATATATATATATATGAATGCAGGGGAGTGGTGGCTCCAGCGGTTAAGGCGCTGGGTTGCCGATCGGAAGGTCGGGGGTTCAAGCCCCGGTATCGCCAAGCTGCCACTCTTGGGCCCTTGAGCAAGGCCCTTAACCCTCTATGCTCCGGGGGTCCCTTACGAGGGAAATATCAAGGTCCGTGACGTCGGAGTGACGTGGGGCCGCCTTCCCGTGGGCTCACCACCTGCAGGAGGGACCGTAAGGGACGGTGCTGTGAGGATTGGGCAGCAGTCGAAGGCAGGAGCCTGCTTAGACTGCTGCCCCCGCGACCCGAATTACGGATAAGCGGGAGAAAATGAATGAATGAATGAATATATGAATGTATAATGTTTAGATATATTACCCAAAGCATAATGTTAATTCATGAAATATTCAGAAGATTAAGATTACATTCGTTATACAAAAAAGTTTTTAAACTTTAATTTAAAAATTTTATTACAGAGGAAGACTAGGTTTATCCAGTGTTTAAGATAGCGTACCAACTACTCCCTATCCTTGTAGGTTATTTTATTTTATTTGTTAGAGCAATCTATACAATACCTGATGTATTACTAAGAGGTAATATTTTATGTTTTGACATTTTAGACAACAACGTTGTGATTCTTTTTAACATTAACAACAACAAAAAACAAGAGATCACATGACAAGTACAAGCAGACAAGGCAATCTCTTGTTTTTTGTTGTTGATGTTAAAAAGAAATAAACTGTTCCTGTGTCTGGCAGTTTTGGTAAACGGAGTTCTGTAGCACCTGCCACAAGGGACGAGCTGAAAGAGCTTGTGTACAGGGTGCGAAGGGTCAGTAGTGATTATTCCTGCCTGGTTTCTGGTTCTTGTATGATACAAGTCCTGGCAGGGGAGCACCAATGATTTTTTTCTACTGTTTTAACTGTGTTGCAGTCTGTTTCTGTCCTGTTTTGTTGCTGCTCCAAACCAGATGGTGATGGATGTGCACAGGACAGAATTAATGACTATTATCATAATTTATATTTTCACAATTATCATATCTTTATGAAAAAAGTTATACTTTTGTAAAAAAATTATTTGTTATGTCATATCTCATCAGAAAACATGTAATTTTATCATGGTCAAGTGCATGTACAAATATGAAAAAAATTATAATTATTTGTCATCTCAGCATTATTGTTGTTAATTCACTATTGCACCTTTTTAACAGTTTTTAATAAAATTATGCTTATGCAAATGAAAATGTATATGTGAAATAATGAAATTTTGCTAAATAATATAAACATTCATATTATCATAATTATAATATTTCTTTTGAAACCCAGCCATTAGTGTTGCACAAGCCACTCTTAGTGCCAAATTAAATATGCGGATCACGAATCATAAATTCATACCGGATCGGTCAAGGCCCGGGTAACCAACAACCGCCACAGGTATCAATGGCCGAAGGAGAAGAAAAAGAGGAGGAAGACATCTACAGAGACGGCAGGGAAAGGAGAAGTGGAGGAGAGTGGAGGTTCGGATTGGCACTTTAAATATTGGTACTATGACTGGTAAAGGGAGAGAGGGAACTGATATGATGGAGAGGAGAAAGGTATATGTGTGGAGGGGGGATTATAAATGTCATCAGTGCCTATGCTCAAAAAGTGGGTTGTGAGGTGGAGGAGAAGGAAGGATTCTGAAGTGAAATAGATGAAGTGGTAAATGGCGTACCTAGGAATGAACGATTGGTGAATGGGGCAGATTTGAATGGCCATGTAGGTGAATGGAACAAAGGTGATGAGGAGGTGATGGGTAGGTATGGCCTTAAGGAGAGGAATGTGAAAATGGTGGTGGATTTTGCTAAAAGGATGGAAATGGCAGTGGTAAACACTTAAGAAGAAGAAGGATCATATGGTGATGTATAAGAGTGGAGGAGGGTGCACACAGGTGGACTATGTTCTATGTAGGAGATGCAACCTAAAGGAGATTGGAGACTGTAAGGTGTTGGCAGGGGACAGTGTAGCTATACAGCATTGGATGGTGGTCTGTGGGATGGTTTTTTGGAGGTAAAGAAGAAGAGGAGGAGAGTGAGGCCTGAAAGAAGAATAAGATGGTGGAAACTGAAGGAAGAAGACTGTAATATGAGATTTTGGGAAGAGGTCAGGCAGGGGCTGAGTAGTGAAGAGGTGCTGGATGATTAGGCAACTACTGCAGAAGTGATAAGGGAGACAGCTAGAAAGGTACTTGGTGTGACATCTGGAAATAGAAAGGAAGACAAAGAGACGTTGTGGTGGAATGAGGAAGTGCAGGAGAGCATAAGGAGAAAGAAGCGAAACAGAATTGGGATCGACAGCGAGATGAGAAAAGTAGGCAGGAGTACAAGGAAATGCTCAGAGGGTAAAGAGGGATGTGGCAAAAACGAAGGAAAAGGCATATGAGGAGCTGTATGAGAGGTTGGACATTCAGGAACGAGAAAAGGATTTATATTGATTGGCCAGGCAGAGGGACCGAGCTGGGAAGAATGTGCTGCAAGTTAGAGCAATTGATATGTAAATGTGTTGACTAGTGAGGAGAGTGTGTTGAGAAGATGGAGGGAGTATTTTGAGAAGCTAATAAACAAGGACAATGAGAGAGAGAGAGAAGGTTCGATACTGTGGAGATGGTGAAGCAGGAGGTGGATAGGATCAGTAAGGAGGAAGTGAGAGCAGCGATCAAGAGTATGAAGAGTGGAAAGTCGGTAGGACACGATGACATACCAGTAGAAGCATGGAGATGTTTAGGAGAGATGGAAGTGGAGTTTTTAACAAGATTGTATAACAGGATTTTGGATGTGAGAGGATGCCTGAGGAATGAAGAAGAAGTGTGCTGGTACTGATCTTTAAGCATAAGGGAGATGTGCAGACCTGCAGTAACTACAGGGGAATTAAGTTGATCAGTCACACCATGAAGTTATGGGAAAGAGTAGTGGAAGCCAGGCTGAGAGAAGAGGTGACCATCTGTGAGCAGCAGTATGGTTTTATGCCGAGGAAGGGCACCACAGACACATTATTTGCTTGAGAATGTTGATGGAGAAGTATAGAGAAGGTGAAAAGGAGTTGCATTGTGTGTTTGTGGATATAGAGAAAGTGTATGACAGGGTAAAGAGAGGAGTTGTGGTATTGTATTAGGAAGTCTGGTATGTGAGGGTGGTGGAGGGCATGTATGAGGACAGTGTGAAGTGTGTAGTAGGAACGACAGACTGGTTCAAGGTGCAGGTGGAACTGTATCAACGATCGGCTCTGAGCCCTTTAGGACATGTGCAGAGTAGGGAAATGGAGTATATTGGTAGGAGCATGCAGAGGATGGAGCCACCAGGAAGGAGGAAAAGAAGAAAGCCAAGGAGGAGGTTTATAGATGTGGTGAGGGTAGACATGCAGGTGGTAGGGTTAGGGTTATGGTTAGGACAGGGGGGTATTGGGACAGATGATCCACTGTGGTAACCCCTAATGGGAGATGCCGAAAGATGAAGAAGAAGAAGATAATACTTCTTATAAAAAAAAAATTATATTCTTGTCAAAACGTTAATTTTCTTTTAAAACAAAAAACAAAAAATAAATGTCATATTTCCATTACAACATGATTTTGTTGTTCCATGTTTTTTTTTCTCCATAGTAATTTACAATATTTTAATTTTACTATATTTACGTGATTTACCATATTACCTTTTCTTTTTTCGCTCTCTTGATGGGTTTAAATGAGGGGTATGATTTTTTTTATTTTTTATAACTAATTTCACAAGTAACTCTTAAAAACTGCATTAAGTGAAATAACAGGGTTGGAAAGTTATAATTCATCAAAAATGCATTAACTCATCAGCTCGTTTATGTGCTGTCACAAATAGGCTAACCAGCTTGCAGGGAACGTTCCCAAAATGTTTGCCAACATTTTGTTCAAGTTTGGTAAATGTTTTAAAGACATCATTTGCATGTAATGTTAAAGGAATTTTTTTAAGGATGTTTTCTCATTTCAAATTATGGTAATTCCAAGCAAAGATTTTATCTAACATTTCATAAATGTTTGGGGGATGTTTTTAAGGTAACAGATTATACAATATTCTTAATAAAACGTTGGCAAAAAGATTTATTGCCATAAAAACCGTTTTTAATAATATATAAAGCTCTGTATATGAGGATTATCTGTATATGAGTCGACACACAGAGACTACGTCTGAAATCATGCTCTAAACCCTAATTCACTATTCCCTACATTAGGGTATTCCCTAATTTAGCCCACTTGACAGAGTGAATAAAAACAAATGAGAGAATGTAGAAACTGATGTACACCTGCTGTTTACAAACAGAATCACTGAAGGAAAGAACAATGAACAAATCTACAATTGAAACACAGTCACAGCCTTAATGAAATGTTCCATCCAAAATGCATGCTTTCACAATTTCATCTGTATACTATTGTTCATAGTACATATATATTCATATTCAACTGTAATTATTCTCATAGTACATATATATTAATCTGTATATTATGTTCTTACCACATTTATATTCACCTGTATACTCCCTTTATAGTACATATACATCTTTAAATTACTGTTTATAGTCTATATTGTCATTCTATTTAACTATTTAACTATGTAAATCATGTAAAAACTGTATATCCTGCACTTGCTGTTATTGCTCTGGTTAGACCCAAACTGCATTTCGTTGCCTTGTACTTGTACATGTGTAATGACAATAAAGTTGAATCTAATCTAATCTAATCTAATCTACAGCAATGATTAAGCAATGATGAAGTTAATGAGATAATGAAGTGAATAATTCAATGAGGATTGAGCATTAGTGATGAACAAGCAGAATCACTTTTGGAAAGATAAACACAACATACAGCCAAAGCCAAAGATGGAATCAACTGAAATAAAACACATTACATCATTTAAGATATCAAGAAAAGGATGATTACACAACCCCAAAAACAACATTACCAGCTTCACTTATTACTAACTGGTGTGACTTTATTTCTGTCATACAATATGTGCACAAAAGCTTTTATTTAAATTTTAGGGTTGTACTTTTATTAGAAATGTACTAATGAACTAGTCTATGGCATAGATGTTCCTCAATGCATAATTGTAGAAAAAGGTGATATAATTACACTACTATCTCTGTTTTATAAAAAAATATGACATTTTCATGAAACTATGATAGTGATATTGAAGTAATAAATTATCATATTCATAATCATAATTTCATAAAAATTTGTTTAGAACTGATAAAAGGGGAAAGTTCAGGTGTAAAATGTAAAAATTTATCAAAAACACGTCGACACCTTATGTTTGGTAAAGCCGTGTATCTGCTGTGAAGAATGTGCTTGGTGCTGAAAATTTGATTCCACAAGTCTCAGCCTTGTAGGACAAAAGAAAAGCGATTTTTCGAACTAAGGAATAATTGCATTAATAAAATGTATATTTTCATATTCTCAATTTCAATAAAATCTGTTAAAAAAGAAATAAGTGATGACAAACGAAAAGATAAAATGACGAATCATTTTTTCACAACTATATGACTTTTCACATATAAAATATGATTTTTTCTATTAAATAACATTAACATCATTTACATTTGCGGCATTTAGTATACGCCCTTATCCAGAGCGACGAACAAAAGTGCTTTGAGTCTCTAGTAATGAATAAATCTACACTGGTATGCTAGATTACAAACTTGATATAAATATAACCCTTGAAATTCTACAAACTTGGAAAGTGCTAATTTAAGTATTTCAGGAAGAGGTAGGTCTTCAGTCGTCGCTTGATAGTCAGGGACTCTGCTGTATGGACATCTAGGGGAAGTTCATTCCACCACCTCGGTGCCAGAGCAGAGAAGAGCCTTGAAGAGCCCCTCATTCTGAGAGAAGTCGAGCAGTGCTGGAGGATCTCAGACAGCGTGGTGCAGTGCGAGATGTGATGAGGTCACTGAGGTAAGATGGTGCTGGTCCATTTTTGGCTTTGTAGGCAAGCATCAGTGTTTTGAATCTGATACGTGCAGCTACTGGAAGCCAGTGAAGGGAGCACAGCAGTGGGGTGGTGTGGGAAAACTTGGGCTGGTTGAACACAAGTCGTGCAGCTGTGTTTTGGATCATTTGCAGTGGACGAATAGCGTTCAGGGGAAGACCTGCCAGCAAAGATTTGGGTTAGTCAATTCTTGAAATGACAAGAGACTGAACAAGCACCTGGGCAGCCTGTATGGAGAGAAATAGTTTAATCCTTTGGATGTTATAGAGAAGAAATCGACAAGAACGAGCAACATTAGCAACTGTGGGAAGAAGGACAGTTCATTGTCCATAGTTACCCCAAGGTTACGAGCAGTGGCTGAAGGGGAGAGCAGAGAGTCATGAAGTGTTATTTGGAGATCTTGACCTGGAGATGAATCACCTGGGATGACCAGCAGTTCTGTTTTGCTGGGGTTGAGTTTTAGTTGGTGAGCACTCATCCATAAAGATATGTCTGTCAAGCATGCTGATATCCGAGCGGAAGCTGTGCTATCTGATGGAGGGAAAGAAAAGTTTAGTTGAGTGTCCTCTGCATAGCAGTGATAAGAAAACCCATGAGAGAATATGACTTCACCAATGGAGTGGGTATAGAGGGAGAAAAGGAGGGGACCAAGGACCGAGCCTTGTGAGACACCAGTGGTAAGTCTGCATGGGGCATATGTGGATCCCCTCCATGTTACCTGGTATGAGCAACCTTCCAGGTCGCTGGAAGGTCGCGCATACAAATAACCTAATTGTATGCATGTCCGTTAAATAATCAATTGCTGATCGAAAAACAAAAAAATTTACATGACAAATCATGTTTTGACAAAATATTGTTTAGCATAATTTCATGAAAAAATGATAAAATGTGCAACTATTGTAATAAAAAGGAAACAACTGACATAACAAATTATATTTTAAGAAAACAAAATATTTTTGAAAAAAAATAGGACTGTTAATATCAGAATATTCATACAAGTTAGAATCATTTGATTCGAATAAATATGTTGAAAGGTGCAATAAGTGAAGGAAAAAATGAAAGTTTTTACAAAAACATGACTTTTGTCATAACTAAATATTATAGATATATTGAAAATATGAATTTACATATTCTTAAGCATAATCTCATGATAACCTGTTAAAAGGTGCAAAAAGAGAAGTAAAAATGAAAAGGTGCCATGACAATTTTTTGACAAAAATAACACTTTTCATAAAAATATATGATCGATGTTATGAAAAAATAAATTTAATATTAAGCATAATATGATAAAGTGTTTAAATCAGTGAGCAATCAGTGAGCGAAATTTGACAGGGTGAATAACAAATGTTTCGACAAAAATATAACTTTTTTCAAACAAAATATAATTATGAAAATATTATTTTTGTCAATTAATTAGCATAATTTCGCGAATATCCACTAAAAAGGGCAATAACTAAATGAAAAACAAAAAAGTGACATGACAAGTCATGTTTTGACAAAATGTTAGTAAAACAAAAAAATTTTTTTTAAATGCTATAATAAAATATACATTTTCATATTATTAAGTATATTTACATTAATGTTGAACGGTACAATAAGTTAACAAAAACGAAAAGTTCGCATGACAAATTCACAAATATAATTCAGAAGCTAAATTTTCATAATATTAAGCATAATTTAATAAAAACCCATTGAAAACGAAAAGGTGACATGATAAATCATGACTAAAAAAATATAAGATTTTATGAAAATATGAATCTTCATATGCTTTAAGTTCCAAAAAAAGTGTTAAAAGGTGAAAGAAGTGAAAGAAAAATTATGACATAAATTGTCTTGACAAAAATAAGACTTTTTTCATAACAAACATTAAACTTACTTTCTTTCGGCTTCTCCCATTAGGGGTCGCCACGGCGGATCCTCCGCACGTTTGATTTGGCACATGTTTTTACGCTGGATGCCCTTCCTAACGCAACCCTCCCCAATTTATCCGGGCTTGGGACCGGCACTGAAAGTGGCTGGGGTTGGTTCCAAACATTATGATTATGAAAATCGCCTCGAGGTTACGTATGAAAACTTAATTCCCTGAGGGAATGAGACGCTGCGGCAGAACCCTTTGGAAACACAACTGCGTTATCCATGTTCTTAATAATGTGTGTAATTAGTCAAAATTGGAGGAAGGCTGTCACCGGTGGGGTGACGTCTTGACTAGAAAGTATAAAACGCACATGGAGGGAAGCCAGCTTCAAGTTCTGTAACCGAGAAGGAAACGCTGAAGGGACGCAGGAGGTGTGGAATAGAGATGCAGTGTCTCAATCAACCAGTGGCCTAGGGTTACATAGAGACGTTAAATTCAGGAACTCGAGCTGCGTTGAAACGCTTAGGGAACGACTAGTATGAAAAAATCACAGTTAGGTCGAAGGACAAAGGTGGCACAGAGGTCAAGGTTGTAAAACCTGACTAAGGTGACTGGGGGTGGACCAGGCCGCAGCATAGCAGAGGACACCCTAAGCACGTGAGAATGTCCGTGTCCCCGCCGCATTGAAACAACCACCCGGGGTTGGGTCCAAGGAAACCGCCGTCCAATTCCTCGTGTGACATCGTCGCCTGCCAACTTGTCCACGTTCCGCATCGCACTTTGTAACACTAGACTGTTTAATAACAAAACATTTGTCCTCAATTATGTCATCTCCTCTCACAATCTGGATCTGTTTATCCTCAACGAAACCTGGATTCCCCCAGGTGACGTCAGTGCCTTTTCGAAAATCCTCCCCTCTGGTTACCTTTACCTTTAATGCGGCAAACAGGTAGGGGTGGGGGGATAGCCACCATACATAGACAGTCCCTGAAGTGCAGCCAGCTGTCTACTAGAGAGTATTCCAACTTTGAGTTACAAGTATTTGTGCTCACACTACCCTGTCCTATTTTATGTGCAGTAATCTACCGGCCGCCCAAATTGACCAGGGATTTTTTTTGTCAGAATTTCTAGCAAAGTTTAACAATGTTCTAATCAGTGGTGACTTTAACATTCATGTTTGCTGCCCCCCTGAAAAACCTGCCAATGATTTTAAGGCACTTTAAGACTCATTAGATCTGGCTCAGTACATTTCCTGTCCCACCCATGGGTTGGGTCACACTCTTGACCTTATTATCTTTCGTGGGGTGATTGTGTCGACTTGTGAGGTCATGGATTTTCCCATCTCTGACCATTCTCTCATACGGGTTGACATTTGTGCTGTTTCACCTGCACCAACCTCTACTGCCTCTCATTGCCGTCACATTATTACCTCATCGACAGTCGAAGATTTTATTGCTGCCTTCTCTGTTTCTGATCTCGCCTCTACTGCTGAATTGACATCGCCTCTTTGTCTGGACCGTTTCCTCACCTCCTTCCATACCATATGCTCCCAGATTATGGACTCTGTTGCGCCCTACAAGGTAAAGTCGACCAACGGTCCTTTGGACCCTTGGCTCAATGATACAACTTGGTCCCTCAGGCGCCGCTGTAGACAGGCTGAGGGAAAATGGAAGAAGGATAGGCTGCAGGTGTCACTGGAGATGTTTAGAGACAGTCTAAAATGGTTCTCATCAAATCTCACAAACAGAACTTTTTCAGTAATGCTTAATGATTATTCTTCCTCTGTCATCTGGTGTGCCTCAAGGATCTATTCTTGGTCTTATTCTATTTTCATTCTATATGATGCCACTTGGTCAACTAATCTCCAATCACAAAGTTAAATTTCATTTCTATGCTGACGACCTCCAGATCTATTTTCCTGTGAATCTGAGTAATCGTTCTGCATTGGACCCTCTCCATAATTGCCTTCAGGATATCAAACAGTGGCTTTCCCAGACATTCCTTCATCTGAATGAAGAAAAGACTGAGTGCATCCTGTTTAGCCCGGACTCACCCAGCAGTTCTCTTAGTTTTGGTCCTCTAACACCGCAGTTTGCACCTACCATGCATAACTTTGATGTTATTTTTAACAAAAGTATGCACTTCGATAAACAGATCAGTGCAGTAGTGAAGGCAAACTTTTACCAGCTAAGACTACTCAGCAAGGTCAAATAATTTTTGTCCCAAGCTGACCTTGAAAAAGCTATACATGCCTACATCAGCTCTAAGATTGACTACTGTAATGCTCTCTCCACTGGACTAAATCACTTCTCAATCGGCTCCAAATGGTACAAAATGCGGCAGCACGTCTTCTCTCTAACACCTTCAAATGCTCTCACATCACCGCTGTCCTTTCGCTTGCTTCACTGGCTTCCGGTGTGGTTCAGGGTGGAGTATAAAGTCCTGCTGTTTGTGTTCAAGGCCATTAATGGTCTGGCCCCGGCCTACCTCGCTGAATTAATAACTGCTAAATAACTGCTAACTACTAAAATTAATCCTCTGGACATACCTCTCTGGTCATTCCAAAATTCAAATATAAAAAGTTTGGAGGCCGTTTATTTTCTGTCCAGGGACCAAAGCTGTGGAACGCACTTCCAGCACACATACGATGCGTCACTGTGCTGAGTGTTTTTAAATTGCAATTTTATGTACATTGTGTTCTTATATTTTATTGTCTATTGTTGTTTTTTTTTGAACGGGCACAGCCAGTTCAATCTCTCCTGGTCTGGGGTGTTGAATGGAGGAGGACTAAATTGGGACTGGCTGGATTCTGACAGGTTGTGGGACGACCAAGCACACTGGCCATGCCTGTAGTGTACTCCAGAAAGGAGGGGGCCACAGAAAGGACCTGTAGATCACGTACTCTTCTCAGAAAGCAGATAGCTAGCAAGAAGGCAGCCTTGATAGACAAGTGCCTTCACGAAATCTCGGCCAACGGCTCAAAGGGGGCTTTGACAGAGCCTCCAGCAATACGGCTATGTACCACCCAGGCACTCTTGGCCTCAGCCTCTGGTTGTTGCGAAGAAAACGCTTCAGAAGCCCAATGAATGCTCTGACACATATGCTGAACACGTAGACTTTAATGGTGGATGAACCAACCTTTTTGTGAATTGTTCCTGCAGAAACTCCACCACTGAACCAACTGGGCAGTGGACTGGGTTCATTTGGTGCTGATAGCACCACACAGTGAACAGACACCATCTCGCAGCATACGACCTCCTCGTGGAGGGAGCTCTGGATTGGAGAATAGTAGAGGTAGTAGAGACCAGAACCTGGAGCTGCGCCCCTTCAGAGGCCACAGCCACTCTGGTCAGTGGTGAAGTATTGTGCCCCCTGATTGAGAGAGGAGATTCTCAGGAGAGTCTTTACTTCTCATTCCATGACCAGAGCCTGCTTGCTTCCCACCAAAGTGGGACAGAGCCTGTTGAAAATCGCTTTAAAATCTCAAAATATAGTTTTGATTTCCTTTATTCTCTACTTTCCATTGGCTCTGTTTCTTCTCTTTTTCTTATGGAAGAAATGTTTGAGTCCATTCCCATCCTAACTGCGAACAGACATTACAGCAACCACATTAAGGTACATAATTTCTCTGCTATGGCGAGCATCCAGCTCATTCAGTGTGACATGTTTAGTCAGTCTTTCTCCATTGCTTCTCTGTAAGAAGTGTAAGTTAGTTTGCTCTTTGACAGAGAAGATCTTTGCATTAGAGGAGGTCATCTAGAGACTAGAGAGAAGTAGTGTGTGCGAGAGCAGTCCAGGTTCTGCAGGGGAAAGTCTGGATGCCCTAGGTGGAGTTAGCATTCCCCCATCTCCAGCATTATAGCCCTGGGCGAGTGGGTGAAGACTCTGCGGCATACTCGCAAAGCCAAAGCTAATGCCAAGGCTCGCCCACGGGAGCACCATTCCTCTCCGCTTCACGTGTCCAACAGGTTTGCTCTTCTCAGTGAAGCATCCACTGAGAATCCTGAAAAAGCTCAGATTTCATCACAAATTTTGCTACTTCTAAAGACAAAGCAATAATCATTGGTGACTTTAATATTCATTTTGATAATCAGGAAGACTCCTTAAGAGCAGCAGTTGTGTCCATTCTAGATTCAGTTGGAAGTAATCAGAAAGTTATAGGACCCACTCATAGTGGTTGACACTCTTGAATTGTTAGTAACATTTGGATAAAAAAAATAAAATAAAAATGAGTCATAATTTCACAGTCTCAAGATATTTCAGACCATTATCTCTCATTAAATCTGCCTCAGTCATTGTATTAGTGTTAAGCATACATTCATGTCAGTTACAGCAGCGAGTTTTATCAATAGTCTTGAAACGTTCTTATTAGATCTCTGTCTGACCCCGCAGAGCTCTACAGGGCCACTGAATACCTAGAATCAACGTTCTGTGACACTCTAGATGATGGAGCTCCCCATGATCAGGGAGAAAAAATTAGCACAGTGGTATAATAATCATACGTGCACCTTAAAACAGACCACTCGGAAATTAGAACGTAAATGGCGTCAAACAAAATTGACAATATTTCAAATAGCATGGAAGAAGAGCCCCCTGAGTTATAGAAAATCTCTTAGTGCTGCTAAATCAGCATATTTCTCCACCTTCATAGAAAATAACAAGCATAATCCTAGATTTTTTATTCAGGACTGTAGCAAAATTAAAAGGAATTAAAAGCACTGCACGCCATCAATAGGTTGAAAACATTAGGCAAAAATTCCAGACAATTAAAAAAAAATCCAAACTGTTTTATAAATAACCATGTAGACAGCAGTGTAATTATAACAGACAATCAATTACAAAGTTTTACTTCAATTCAAGAGAATGACTTAATTTCATTTATTTTCTCATCAAAATCATCAACCTGCATTCTCGATCCCTTGCCTTCAAGTTTCTTCAAACAGATAATTCCAGAGGTAATTGAACCTGTTGTAAAATTAATAAAATCTTCTATTAGCACTGGTTATGTACCTAAATCCTTCAAACTGGCACTTATCAACCCCCTAATTAAGAAATCTGACCTTGACTCATGTCAGCTGTCCAACTATAGGCCATTAGCAAACCTCCCCTTTATCTCCAAGATTTTAAAAAAGGTTGTAGCACAGCAATTCTGCTCTCATCTACTTAAGAATAAAAATTTTTTAAATGTATCAGTCAGAATTTAGGCCTTATCATGCACAGAGATGGCACTAGTTAAGGTGGTAAATGACCTGTTATTGGCCTCTGATCAGGGTTTTGTCTCTTTACTTGTTTTGCTCAACCTAAGTGCAGCTTTTGACACCATTGATCATTATATTCTGCTTTCTAGACTTGAGAATGTTGTTGGACTAATGGGAACAGTTCTTTCCTGGCTTAGGTCTTATTTGACTGATCGCTATCAGTTTGTTGATGTAAATGGTGAGTTCTCCACACTCTCTGAGGTAAGGTTTGGTGTTCTGCAAGGATCTGTCTTAGGCCCACTGCTTTTCTCTTTAAAGATGCTGCCTCTGGGTGAAATTATACATAAACATGGTATTTGCTTTCATTGCTATGCTGATAACACAGCTGTATATTTCAGCAAAGCCAGATGAGAGAGATCATCTTAAAAATGTTTATGAGTGAGTAAAGGTCAGTGGATGCTTGATAACTTCCTTCTGCTCAACTCGGATAAGATGGAAGTACTTTTTCTAAGACCACATGCAGCTAGCAGCTAACTTTACGATTACATAGCATCTCTGGATGGTGTTTCTATCTGTGTGAACAGCAGTCAAAAAACCTTGATGTGATTATTGACCCTGGTCTTTCCTTTAAGGCTCACGTAATTAATATTACCATGAGCGCCTTCATTCACCTTAGAAATATTGCTAAAATTTGAAATATGATGGTGTTACAGGATGCAGAAAAACTAGTTCATGCTTTTGTTATATCTAGATAAGACTACTGTAATGCATTACTGTCTAGGTGTTTAAGAAAGTGCATAAATAAGCTTCTTCAGTTAGTTCAGAATGCAGCATAATGCAGGGTCCTCACTAGATTTCGAAAATATGACCACAACATCCCTGTTTTAATTAGTCTACACTGCTCCCAATCACATCTCACCCTGATTATATAATACTACTACTGAGGTATAAACCACGCTGCAGTATCTGAGTGAACTTCTGCACCGATATGATCCTCCACGCCTACTTAGTTTAAAAGGTGCAGGCTATTTATTGGTACCTCATATAATGAAGACTACATTATATGTTAGGTCAGGGGAAAATGGCAGACTCGACGCGGAGGCTGTGATGCCGGGAGCAAAAAGCGCTCGTTGAGCTTACTGGATAGAGGGGCTTTTTGCTCAGTGGCCGGCCAAGCTATATCCAGCTTCTGGACCGCATGTGTCACAACCTCAACCGCTCTGCCTCAGTGTGAGTGGGAGTGGGGGCACCCTTCTTGAAGAGTGCCCACTGGGAGCAAAGCGATCCCCCGAAGATCCCTCGAGAGCCGATATAGCGTGCTTGGTTTTCTTAGATGCCTTTATTTATTAATCTTTTGACAGACAAACATTAAATTTCCCACAGAGCATGTCGTGAACAAACAGAAGCTGAAGCTGGCTTCACTCCATGTGCGTTTTAAACTTCTTGGTTGTGACTTCACCCAACCGGTGACAACGCATTCCAATGCAACTCGAGTTTCTGAAAGGGAATAAAATTTTCATTTTCTTAAGTCTAAGTTGATAAAAAAACGTTAAAAGGTGCAAGAGAATGAAAAATTGAAAGTTGATATGGTAAATCACGTTTTGACTAAATCAATGACTAACGAGAAACAAAAATCATTTTTTAATAATTTATATATATATATATATATATATATATATATATATATATATATATATATATATATATTAATAAAACATGATTTTTGTTTCTCGTTAGTCATTGATTTTGTTATATATATATAAAAACTTCCTTTCGGCTTCTCCCATTAGGGGTCACCACAGCGGTCCCATGTTTTGATTTGGCACATGTTTTTAAGCTTGATGCCCTTCCTAACGCAACCCTCACCAATTTATCCGGGCTTGGGACCGGCACTGAAAGTGGCTGGGGTTGGTTCTCTGACCGGGGTTCGAACCCGGGCCGCAGCAGTGAGAGCGCTGCATCCTAACCACTAGACCAACAGGGAACCTACTAACTTTATATATATTTAGTATTAAGTAAATCAGTAAGTAAATATATAGTATATAAATATTTGTGAGTACAAGTAAATATAAATTTTTTAATTCTTAAGCATAATTTCACGAAAATCCATTAATTGTTGTGATAAATGAACGGAAAATAAAAAAGAGACATGTCAAATCATGTTTTGACTTTTTTTTATACAAATATGAGTTTATGAATTTTCATATTCATAATCATAATTAAATAAAAAAAAAATGCAAAAAGTGTACAAAAAAGATTTAGAAAGTCATTAATCGAAAACGTTTTAACGGCTTATGAAGTTGTCTATGTGCAATGAGAAAATTTGCTTATTAGGTGCAAAAAATTTGATTCTGCAAGTTTCTGAACATACAGCATGCACTTGACCATGAAACATTTTCATTTGTGATGAGATTTGAAATAAATCATTTCTTGACAAAACTATAAATGTTTTTATGAAAATATTATAATTATGAAAATATGATTTTTCATATTCAAAATCATAATAAAAAAATAAATTAACTGGTAGAAATGGCAAAAGTCATCATTTGAGTGGAATGTGAAAGGAATGCTTCAAGGATGTTTTTTCATTTCAAATAATGTCAAGTCTAAGCAAAAATATCACATTTTAACTAACATTTTATAAATGTTTGAATGTTTCTAAGGTAACAGATTATACAATATTCTAAATAAAACATTGGCACACTGTTTCATGGTAACAAAGATAGAACTTAATCTTTGGCCTTAATAGGAAACAGCTTATAAGGAGTCCTGAGATGAGACGGAAACATGTACAACATTTGGTTCGCCAAAATCGTAACCAACTTTCAGAGTGGTTACAGTAATTGATTGCTTTTGATGACAGATACAATTGCTTTAGTAATATTTCCACATTTCAAATGAAATTAAAATAAAATTATGAGGTCAAACTAAATGTTTTCAATATTATATAAACCTCTGTTTTTTAGAATTCACTGTATATGAGTCGACACACAGAGACTACGTATGAAATCACGTTCTAAACCAACATTCACTATTCCCTACACTACTACTAGTTTAGTCCACTTGACAGTGTGAACCAAAACTCTTGATGTCACCCATATGAGGATGGGTTCCCCTTTGAGTCTGGTTCCTCTCAAGGTTTCTTCCTCATATCATCTAAGGGAGTTTTTCCTTGCCACTGTCGCCACGGCTTGCTCATCAGGGACAAACGCACACCATTCACCTTCACTGTTGTTTTCTGTAAAGCTGCTTTGAGACAATGTCTGTTGTGAAAAGCGCTATACAAATAAACTTGACTTGACTTGACTTGACTTGAATGAAAACAAATGAGGGAATGTAGAAACTGATGTACACCTGCTGTTTACAAACAGAATCACTGAAAGAAAGAACAATTAACAAAACTACAACTGAAACACAGTCACAGCCTTAGTCGAAACGTTCCTGCCGCAATGCATGCTGGGTGCTAGAGTAGTAAAAAGCTGCAGCATGAACAAATTATGCAACTAAATGTCTTTACTATTTTTTTTTATTTTTTTGAAGGTGTTTGGTTCTGTTGTGACATTTCGTAAGACTGATTTCTGAGGTTCAGGATTGTTTTTTATTTTTTTTGGTTACCAATATTGAGAATCATCCATTGATTGTTGTCTGTGTTTAAGCTCTGCTATTGTTTAAGTTTTGCATGATGTGTTTATGACCAATTTACAGTAATAAATTGCAATCCCATATACAGCAAACACTGATCTCCCTTATGAAAAAAAAAATGAACTGAAAAATGAATGCCGGATTGGACACTGCATTCTCAACAGAAGTGTGTGATTGGTTATACTGTTATACTGTGTTTTTACAGGTTGCTTCTGTAAGTTTGATTTACAGTATATTGCAGTTAAAATACATTAAACCACGGTGTGTTTTCTTTTTTTCTTTTTTTTTCACCTATGTTTAACCGGGTCATGTTATACACCTGAATGTTAATAGTTAGAACAGGGCTATATACCTTTAAGGTAATAAAAACTACACTGACATCATTTTGTAGGTCTCACAGTGAATCATGGGTAACACGAAAGACCGGGAAAATTACAGAACAAGATGGCTATGTCTTGGGAATAAACAGGTTAGAAATTTCATTGAATTACTTCGTTAGTTCATAAATAAGCATAAACTGTCAGGTTTTCTTTAAAGAGTCTTTAGCAGAGCTAGATGAACACGTATGAATAAGTTGAGAGAAAGATGGAGTTGGATTGGCAGATCTCAATTGAGATCGCTATTGTAATCACATTGAAATCAGCATGATTAGAAATTATTAAACTATTTAATAAATGCAAGGTTTTTGTTTTGCACAATGTAAAACGTTATAGACATCACATGTGGTAATAATTACGCAAATGTGAAATGTTTTAATGAGCTCATTTGTGCTATCCAGCTATGTACATAAAATCCTGGTGAGGAAGTTACACGTGTGTGGACATTAGCACGTGCAGGAGAAATGAGTGAGTTAATGATTTATTTTGTTTATGTGATTTTGAATATATATTGATTTGTCAGATGTGTGTGGTGTATTGATGAATGTTTTTCTTTTTTTTCTTTTGTCAGTTTCACCACTACCATGTTGTATACCGTGTTTTACTGTATGCCATTTATTTTCGTACGGTTTAGTTTACCGTGTGTAGGGTAGGGCATTGTGCACCTTTTTGCACTACAGTTTATACAGTTTATACCATTTTCCATTTCGTTTGGATTGGGGCAATATTTTGCATTGCATCAGCTTGCATTGTACGGATTTTAGTCATTTATGCCAATTTTTGGTTTTATTTTTATTTCTTTTTTTTCTCCCAAAATCCAAAATCCCATGTTAGGGATCTATCAGATAAATAAAACCCGGAAAAAGTCATTTTGTTGGTTTTGTGTATATAATTTCTCCTTCCGCCAACAAATCTTGGTATCTTTAGGCGAGTACAGTGCTTACATACCTGAAAGGATGGTCGTTCAGTTGATGACTTTATTGAAGAAGTTGAACGCGTTTTGCATGCTAGAAACCAGTCTACAAATGATCAGCATGATTTTATTTTGTCTCTTTTGAGGGGTGCTGCCTTAGAGGAAGTTCGACTGCGCAGTAATGGCACACCCAGTCCCGCCACAGACCTGTTCGATTTTCTCAGAAAAGCATTTAGAGATAAAAGGTGTACTGCTAGACTGTTACATGACTTTTACAACCGTAAGCAGAAAGATTGTAAAGATGTTTTGGAATATTCACATGCATTGTGTCAGATTTGGAGAACTGTTTTACAACAAAGCCCAAATGCTTTACCGAATCAGAACCAAGTTCTTAGGGATCAGTTTATTGAAGGGCTCAGAGACCCAGTAATAAAAAGAGAGCTAAGAAAATTTGCCAGAGGGAATCCAGAGTCTTCAATAATAGAGGTACGTGAAGAAGCATTATTGTGGTCAGTTGAGGACGAGTCTAGTCATTCACGAAACTCTAAGAGCAGATGTAAGGGATCTGATAGGGGGGATAACGAGGCTCGGTGCACCGTAGTTAAGGCCAGTGAACCACATTCAGTGACTTTAGAGGATCTCCTCAAAGTAGTAGCTCAACAAGGAAAACAGATCAGTGAGCTTACTGCAGCTGTAAAGTCCTTGGCTGTCCAGAAGGAAAGCCCTAGCAATCAATCTGGTATCAGACCTCGGGTTCAATTGAGATTCACAGATGATAGCAAACCAATCTGTCTAAAATGCCAAGGAGAAGGACACATAGCTAAGAACTGCCCAAAGAAGCAACGTGTAATCAAGCTGCAAACGAATCACGAGCAAGATGTAGACCGGAGCCAAGATGCCTCCACTGCTTTGAGTCGAGCCATTAGGGGTCACAACGTAGACCCAACCAGAATCAGCACTTTACATGACCAGTTACTTGCCCGTGCTGTGGGAACATGCCCGGTTGTGGACATAAAGAGAGGTGGTGTCTTAACAAGTTGTTTATTAGACACTGGTAGTCACCATAACAGAGCAGTTTTTCTGTCAGCACTTGTATGGAGAAGAGGAAGACATGCTGTCTACAGCCAGTTGGCTAAAGTTGACTGCAGCTAATGGGTTAGAGATTCCATACTTGGGCTATCTTGAGTTGGAAGTGGAAACCATGGGCTTGAGAATTCCTGATTGTGGATTTTTAGTAGTTAGAGATCCCCAGAGTTTTGAGAAATCTGTACCCAGTATCATTGGTATGAATATCATCAGCCGTTGTCGTCAACTAGTCTATGCTGAGTTTGAGAATACTATTGAGGGAAAACTAGATTCAGACTGGAGAAGTATTTTTCAGCGAGTGCAGAAATGTGGTATTAACAGGCAAACATTAGCAAGATTGGCAGGTAGAGACAAAGAACACATCCCTGCAGCATGTCTTGGCTATTGATGATGATGACCTAGGTTATACTGATAGAGTCACACATGATATCAACCTAGTAGATGAGGTACCAGTGAATTTACCATATCGTCGAATTTCACCCAATCAGTATGTCAAGTCAAGTGGCTTTTATTGTCATTTCTACTATACACAGTGGTACACAGTACACAGTAAAAACGAGACAACGTTTCTCCAGAACCCTGGTGCTACACTAAACAACAACAAACAAAACAACATAGAGCTACAACACAAGTTACATAAAGTGCATCGAGTGCAACCTGGTGCAAACAGTGCAGACAGACAGTGCAGACAGACGACACAAGACAAGACACAAAACCTAATATAGCGCTGACCAGTAAACCTACTGTATACTTGATTGTACAGTACTGTACAAGAAAACTGTAAAAACTATAAAAACTAAAAACTATATCCCAGAAGTGAGTGTAAACAGAACAATGTAGTGCAGAAATACAGCAGCAGTCAAAAGTGCAAAAAACAGCATGTAAACAGTATAATACAGTAATAAATGTGCAAAAAAACAGCAGTTAAGAGTGAGGTACAGTTGAGAATAATAATAAATAATAAATAAATGAATGGTGGTGGAATGGATTGAGATGAGTGATGAGTGTGTGTTAAGTGTTAAGTCCAGGAAACATTTTTACAGATCGTTACACACATTTGAGTGCGTGTTTGTGTGTGTGAGAGAGTTCCGTTTCAGTTCTTTTTCCTCAGCCTTCTCAGAAAGTAGAGACGCTACTGGGCTTTCTTGGTGATGGAGCTGGTGTTAAGTGACCAGGTGAGGTTGTCTGCCAGATGAACACCAAGGAATTTGGTGCTCTTGACGATCTCCACTGAGGATCCATCAATAATCAGTGGAGATTGGACACTCTGTGCTCTCCTAAAGTCCACAACCATCTCTTTCGTTTTGTCCACGTTCAGAGACAGGTTGTTTGCTCCACACCAGGCAGTTAGCCGTTGCACCTCTTCTCTATATGCTGACTCTTCGTTCTTGCTGATTAGACCCACCACGGTCGTGTCATCAGCGAACTTGATGATGTGGTTCGAGCTGTGCATTGCTACACAGTCATGAGTCAGCAAAGTGAACAGCAGTGGGCTGAGCACACAGCCCTGGGGGGCCCCAGTGCTCAGTGTGGTGGTGCTGGAGATGCTGTTCCCGACCCTGACTGACTGAGGTCTCTCAGTCAGGAAGTCCAGGATCCAGTTACAGAGGGAGGTGTTCAGGCCCAGAAGGTTCAACTTCTCGATCAGGTGCTGAGGAATGATTGTGTTGAATGCTGAGCTGAAGTCAATAAACAGCATTCGTACATACGAGTCCTTGTTATCCAGGTGGGTGAGGGCCAGATGGAGGGTTGTGGAGATAGCATCGTCTGTGGAACGGTTTGGACGATACGCAAACTGCATGGGGTCCAGGGAGGGTGGAAGCTGTGTCTTAATGTGCCTCATGACGAGCCTCTCGAAGCACTTCATCACGATGGGTGTGAGCGCGACGGGACGATAGTCATTGAGGCAGGAGACAGAAGACTTCTTCGGCACGGGAACAATGGTTGTTGTCTTGAGGCACGTGGGAACAATGTTGCTGCTCAGGGAGATGTTGAAGATGTCAGTGAGGACATCTGCTAGCTGTTCTGCACATTCCCTGAGCACTCTGCCAGGAATGTTGTCTGGTCCAGCAGACTTCCGTGGGTTAACTCTGCATAGAGTTTTCCTCACTACAGCTGTGGTTAGACAGAGCACCTGGTCAGTGGGAGGAGGGATGGTCTTCCTCGCCACCACGTTGTTCTGCACCTCGAACTGGGCGTAGAAGTCGTTCAGCACATCTGGGAGGGAGGGGTCACAGTCACAAGCAGGTGATGTGGTCTTGTAATTCGTGATTGCCTGGATGCCCTGCCACATGCGGCGGGTGTCTCCACTGTCCTGGAAGTGGTTGTGGATTTTCTTCGGGTGTGCGCGCTTCGCCTCTCTGATGGCACAAGACAGTTTGGCCCTTGCTGTTTTTAAGGCCGCCTTGTCCCCTGATCTGAAGGCAGAGTCTCTTTGTTTCAGCAGCCCACGCACATTTGTAGTCATCCACGGTTTCTGGTTGGAGCGTGTAGTGATGGTCTTGAAGATGGTCACATCATCAACGCACTTGCTGATGTAGCTGGTCACTGATGATGTGTACTCCTCCAAGTTGATGGAATCGCCGTAGGTTGCAGCCTCTCTAAACATTTCCCAGTCAGTGCACTCAAAACAGTCCTGGAGAGCAGAAGTAGCTCCTTCTGGCCAGGTTTTCACCTGTTTCAGAACCGGTTTAGAGCGTCTGATGAGCGGTCTGTATGCTGGAATTAACATAACAACAAGATCCAGCGTGTTTGCTCCTCTCGTTGCAAAGTCCACATGCTGATGGAGTTTAGGAAACACAGTCTTGAGATTCGCATGGTTGAAATCTCCGGCGATAATAAACAATCCGTCGGGGAGAGCATTCTGCAGGTCGCTAATAGCGCCGTAGATTTTACTCAGTGAACTTAGCATTAGCACTGGGAGGAATGTACACTTCGACGATGTAAACTGTGGTGAATTCCCGTGGTAAATAAAATGGTCATCTAACAGTCACAAACTCCACTAGTGAGGTGAAAGAGCATATCTCCAAGCGGTTGAAGAAAGGCACCCCTTTCTTCAACCGCTTGGAGATATGCTCTTTCACCTCACTAGTGGAGAGCTCCAGTTCATATGCATCTCCAGTCATTGTGGTTAGGAAGGCTGATGGGAGTATTCGATTGTGTGTTGATTACTGCAAACTTAACCAGAAAACCAAGAAAGATGCTTTTCCTTTGCCTCGAATTGATGAGAGCTTTGATGCTCTTCAAGAGGCAAAGTTCTTCTCGACTATAGACCTGGCAAGTGGCTATCACCAGGTGGCTGAGGTGGAAAATGACCAATATAAGACTGCGTTTACAACGCCATTCGGTCTTTATGAACATCTGCGGATGCCGATGGGTGTCTGTAATTGCCCTGCAACTTTTCAACGGCTAATTCAAACCACGATGAATGACTTAGTTTTTCAGATCATGCTAGTTTATCTGGGTGACATTTTATTTTTTTCAAAGACATTTGCAGAACATCTAGAACACCTTGATGTCCTTAAGAGACTGCAGGATACGGGTCTTAAAGTCAAGTTAGAGAAATGCCACTTCTTACAGCAGAAAGTAAAAGTTTTGGGACATCAGATTTCAGCTGAGGGAATTGACACTGATCCAGACAAAATAGCAGCTGTGAAGTCATGGCCAGTACCGACTACCCTAAAGGAATTAAGATCTTTCCTAGGGTTTTGTGAATACTATAGACAGTTTGTGAAGCATTTTTCTAAAATAGCAGGTCCACTACATGACTTGGTGAACTGTTGCTTAAATTCTGGACCTCCCTCTCGAGTTAACCAGATGATGTGTAGTATGTGGACTCCGGAATGCCAAAAAGCTTTTGATGTTTTAAAGCAAAAGCTCACTAGTACACCAATATTGGGATTTGCTGATTTTACTCTTCCGTTCATTGTTGAAACAGATGCTAGTCAGGGTTTGGGAGCTGTTCTGTATCAGCAACAAGGTGGGAAAAGGCGAGTGATAGCATATGCCAGCTGTAGACTCAGAAATGCTGAAAGGAATGACAAAAATTATAGCAGCATGAAATTAGAACTCCTGGAACTAAAATGGGCAATTGTTGAAAAATTTAGGGGCTACTTGTTGGGATCTAAGTTTACTGTTTTGACTGATAATAACCCTTTGTGTCATCTTGGCACTGCTAGATTGGTGCTGTTGAGCAGCGTTGGATGGCACAGTTGGCGGTGTTTGATTTTGAAGTACAGTACCGGACAGGTCAGTCTAACAAGGCTGCTGATGCTTTATCTAGGCACCCTTAAGCAGGGGAGCATGATCATGGTCTAGAAGAGGTTGAATTTGATGGTTGTGTAGCCATTTGTAATATGATCCAGAAAGGAACTGTCCTCAGAACTGAGTTAACAACAGCAGGACTTGATAGCTTCAATGTTAGACAGATGAGGGTGCTCGAAAAGGGAATTCCCTTGGGTCACTCAGTATCTCAGGGTAATACCCCCACCTTACCAGGATACACTAAGGAAGAACTAGGCTCGTTTCAGGGTAAAGACCCTGTGCTAAGTGTTTTCAAATCCTTCTGGGAGCAAAAGCGAAAGCCAAATTACAGAGAAAGAAAAGGTTTGACAAAGCCTGTGCTATCTTTACTGAAGCATTGGTTACACATTAGAAAAAAAGATGGACTTCTTTTCAGGGTGGTTGAAGATGCTAGACATGGAGAGTGCTTTCAACTCCTTGTGCCTGATTGTTTAAAGACCAAGGTCTTACAGAGTGTACATGACTCTATAGGGCACCAAGGTAGTGAAAGAACTCTGGAGCTTTTGAGACGGCGATGCTTCTGGGTGGGAATTTATGAGGATGTGAAGCAGTGGATAAAAAATTGTGAGTGCTGCGTACTAACCAAAATGCCTCATCCCAAAATCCATCCTGCTAGGAAAGCATTTTTAGCTAGCAGACCCTTAGAAGTAGTTGCTATTGATTTTACTACACTAGAACCTGCCACAGATGGAAGAGAATATGTATTAGTGATCACAGATGTGTTTACAAAATTTACACAAGCTTTCCCTACACGTGATCAAAAGGCAAACACCACAGCCAAAGTTTTATTAAGGGAGTGGTTTATGAAGTATGGAGTACCTGAACGTCTGCATTCAGACCAAGGTAGAAGTTTTGAAAGCGAGGTGGTCGCAGAACTTTGTAAACTGTATGGTGTGAAGAAAAGCCTCACGACTCCCCACCCCCCCACAGGAAATGCCCAGTGTGAGCGTTTAAATTGGACGCCTCACGAACTGTTGCGAACTCTCCCGCCTGAGGAAAAACGCAGGTGGCCGGAACACTTGCCAGAATTAGTGTATGCATACAATGTTACCCCCCACTCGACTACAGGCTATTCTTCACATTACCTGCTGTTTGGGGTCGATCCCCATCTTCCAGTGGATGCTCTGTTAGGACAGGAGTCAGCTGTTGAAACAGATCACGATTGGCTTGCTATACACCAGCGACGTCTGAAAGATGCTCATGCCAAGGCAAGAGAGTATTTTAATCTCAAAGCAGCTGAACGCATTTCTGCGTTAAACGAAAAAGTCTACTGTCCATCTTTTGAAGTAGGTCAGTATGTATTTGAGAAACAGGCCCCCGGGCAGAAATAAGATACAAGATGCCTGGAAACCCATTCCTCACCGTGTGGTGGAATGCAAGGAACCACTTACACAGTGGAACCTGTTGAAGGAGGTCCTATCAGGAGGGTTAACAGAGTTGACATTAGACCCTGTGTCTCTATGCCTACACGGAAAAGAAACAGATGCCAGAGTGCTGGTTCGTCTATGACCGCATTTCCAGAAACTGATCCAGATTCTGATGACGTTTCAGAGGACGGGGTGATTGTGACAAGTGAGGCCTTGGTCTCCAATTCACAGACAAGTAACTCTCTAGAATCAGAGGTTCCGGTTGGTTCAGAAGAGCTATTGTTTGTGGATGAGGTGAACAACATCGAACCTTAGGCCCAAGTATCTGAAACTGAATTTGAACCTAGTTCTAACAATAAGCAAACTCCAGTTCCAGTTCCCCGTAGAACTCAAAGGCCAAATGCTGGACAACACTCCAATATGCACCATGAGCCAAAGTCAGTTTTAGACCACATGTCACTTAGTCCCGCAGCAGTATCCCAAATCATTGCCAGCTTGGGTACAGCTTTCTTTAGGGAGGCAGTTAAAGAAGAGAGAAACTCATTAGTAGTCACCGAGGACGCTGACTTCTAAGCAGGGGAGTATGTAACATGTTATACACCTGAATGTTAATAGTTAGAACAGGGCGAAATACCTTTAAGGTAATAAAAACTACACTGACATCATTTTGTAGGACTTGCAGTGAATTATGGGTAACACAAGGACCGGGAAAGTTACAGAACAAGATGGCTATGTCTTGGGAATAAACAGGTTAGAAATTTCATCAAATTACTTCGTTAGTTCATAAATAAGCATAAACTGTCAGGTTTTCTTTAAAGAGTCTTTAGCAGAGCTAGATGAACACGTATGAATAAGTTGAGAGAAAGATGGAGTTGGATTGGCAGATCTCAATTGAGATCGCTATTGTAATCACATTGCAATCAGCATGATTAGAAATGATTAAACTATTTAATAAATGCAAGGTTTTTATTTTGCACAATGTAAAACGTTATAGACATCACATGTGCAGGAGAAGTGAGTGAGTTAATGATTTATTTTGTTTATGTAATTTTGAATATATATTGATTTGTCAGATGTGTGTGGTGTATTGATGAATGTTTTTCTTTTTTTTCTTTTGTCAGTTTCACCACTACCGTGTTTTATACTGTGTTTTACTGTATGCCAGTTATTTTCGTACGGTTTAGTTTATCGTGTGTAGGGTAGGGCATTGTGCACCTTTTTGCACTACAGTTTATACCATTTTCCATTTCGTTTGGATTGGGAAAATATTTTGCGTATATTTGTGTATAAAATTTCTCCTTCCGCCAATATATGTAACTCTTTTAATCCCACTGCAAAATCCTCAATTTTACAGGCACACTTATAAAACACATTACATCTTTCAAGATATCAAGAAAAGGATGATTAAACAACCCCAAAAACAACATTACCAGCTTCACCTATTGCTAACGGGTGTGACTTTATTTCTGTTATACAGGTTGCGCACAAAATCTTTGAATTAGATTTTAGGTGTTGTACTTTTATTAGAAATCACCATAATGGAGATCAGTGTTTGCTGTCATCGGGCTCTGTGCACATGGCATTGTAAAGTTATTATTATTATTTTTTTTTTTTTTTATCTGTTTTTCTGTCATTAGTTGTGTTAATCAAGCACAGATTTAAAGCAAGAACAGCAAAACGAGAAATGTATAGGATGAGGCTGATTATATGCTTGTCATATAAGAATCTTCATGAACTAGTCTACAGCATAGCTGTTCCTCAATGCATAATTGTAGAAAAGGGTGATATATTCACACTACTCTTCCGACAGAAATTGATTACTGCGAAACGTTGCTTAGCACACAATGCAGAAATAGACATTTCAAACTTAGCCTAAGAATCACACACAAACATAAACAATCAGAGTACGAAGCTCCAATTTCGTGTCAAAAATTGAGGAGGAAAAAAGAGAAAACCCTGAAAATCACAAAATAGTCTAATGAAAAGTCAAACCAAGCTAAAAAAAAAAAAATTAAATAAATAAAAAATAAGAAATTGGCAAAAAACATTCAGCTGCATAGTTTTGTACTACACAAGCACCCAGCATGCAGTGGGGCATGAACATGTTTTGTCAATAGTCACCACTGTCAAGTTTCATGTGCCGCGTCTTGTGTGTAAATGGTGCTGTAGCTCTTAAGGTTTGTTCCTAAAATGTTTTTAAAATCCATCATAATAGTAATCAAATTAAATGAATTGGGGGCAGTGGTAGCTCAGTGGTTTAAGGTCTGGATTACTGATTGAATACATTCGGCAAGTCATACGTAAGTTTTTCCAAAGTGAGAAGATTTGCCATTTGTGCTGAACACGTCTTTAAAGTTAGTACCTGTGGTGATGACCATAGAATGAGTATGCATTTCTTTGCCAAATCAGTAACTATATTTAATAAAGACTTTGAGTCAGTAGAGAAATCCAATGATGTTTTGCAGTTTAGGAAATAAAAAGTTGGAGACAAAGTAAATTTCCTATCCAGAGTCTTCTGAATCAAATCATGTACCTCATGCCAAAAAGTTTTGTTGTTCTCACAGTTCCAAAATAAATGCATCAAACGTTCCTGTTTCAGATTTGCGTTTAAAACACATCTGAGATACATTTTGTGGAGGCGTACTGGGGTAAGATATATCCTGTATATAAATTTACATTTTTGCTCATGCATAGAGCTTGAGATTGATTTATGGAAAAACTCCTCACGTAAAGAGATCACATTTATTGATTCTTCATCAATAAATGACTGGTCCATGTTCCTTTCCCATAGCTTTCTCAAAGGATCCTAAGGGGAAGAGGTTTCTGATAACAGACAATACAGATCTACAGAAATCTGCCCCTTTAGAGCCCACAGAAGAAGAAGAAGAAGAAGAAGAAGACCATTTTCAACATCAGAAAGATCCCAGCGAATTTTCCCCTGTCTCATTTCAGACTGAATAAAATGACGTAATGGGAAATCTGTTTCGGGATTTTGGAAATCTATCCTGAGTGTCTCGAAAGATTTAAAGACCTTTCCTGCAAATAAATCAGCCAAATTAGATATACCCTTTACTGCCCAGGCCAGAAGGCCAATACAGGCTCACGAGTCAGGGAAGTAAGGGTTTAAAGCAATTGGCGATTGCATTGACAAATTCTTGGGCACATTGAGATACTTCCTGACATCATCCCAACAATTCCCAGCTACTGAGCAGACCTCCTTAAAGTTAAGAGTAAACAGAAGGGACGTTTGCAGTATTGGCGCACATGCAAAAGATTCCATACTGACCCACAAGGAGTCTGTATCATTTAAAAAAGACCGACGCATTTGTTTAATCTGAGCAGACGAATAAAATACCTGCATATTTTGCAAAGAGCCACACTTGGCTTCAAACGAGAAGCAAATTTAATTCTAGATTGTTTATTGTTCCATACAAACTTACCAATAGCTGGCATTCAGATCTTAAAATAAGTTCTGATCTAAGTAACAGGGTATACACTGAAATAAGTAGGGTAAACGGGCTAGCACAGTCATTTTGATTGTATTAATTCTTCCGAAGAAAGAAATTGGTAAATGTGCCCGTCTATTCATATCTTGCTTAAGTCTTGCCATTAAGGGTGTGTAGTTCTTAGAGAATAAATCCTGTAAGTCAGAGGTTATGTGTATGCCCAAATAAAGAAACACAGAGTCAGTGATGTGGGACAATGTATATTAACATGTTGTGGGGTATTTTTATAAATATGGCCTGGGTTTTTTCAAAATGTATTTTATATCCAGTAAACTGACCAAAATGATTAATTGTCTCCAACAGACTGGGGATGGATAACTGTGGCTGTAAAGAAGAACAGCATCCGCATATACAGCATGCACTTGACCATGAAACATTTTCATTTGTGATGAGATTTGAAATAAATCATTTGTTGACAATACTATAAATGTTTTCATGAAAATATTATAATTATGAAAATGTGATTTTTCATATTCAAAATCATAAAAAAAAAATAATAAACTGGTAGAAATGGCAAAAGTCTTCATTTGAGTGGAATGTGAAAGGAATGCTTCAAGGATGTTTTTTCATTTCATATAATGTCAAGTCTAAGCAAAAATATCACATTTTAACTAACATTTTATAAATGTTTGAATGTTGCTAAGGTAACAGATTATACCATATTCTAAATAAAACATTGGCACACTGTTTCATGGTAACAAAGATAGAACTTAATATTTGGCCTTAATAGGAAACAACTTATAAGGAGTCCTGAGATGAGACGGAAACATGTACAACATTTGGTTCGCCAAAATCGTAACCAACTTTCAGAGTGGTTACAGTAATTGATTGCTATTGATGACAGATACAATTGCATTAGTAATATTTCTACATTTCAAATGAAATAAAAATAAAATGATGGGGTCAAACTAAATGTTTTCAATAATATAATAAACCTCTGTATATTAGAATTCACTGTATATGAGTCGACACACAGAGACTACGTATGAAATCACGTTCTAAACCAACATTCACTATTCCCTACACTACTACTAGTTTAGTCCACTCGACAGTGTGAATGAAAACAAATGAGGGAATGTAGAAACTGATGTACACCTGCTGTTTACAAACAGAATCACTGAAGGAAAGAACAATTAACAAAACTACAACTGAAACACAGTCACAGCCTTAGACGAAACGTTCCTGCCGCAATGCATGCTTGGTGCTAGAGTAGTAAAAAGCTGAAGCATGAACAAATTATGCAACTAAATGTCTTTACTATTTTTTTAATTTTTTTGAAGGTGTTTGGTTCTGTTGTGACATTTCGTAAGACTGATTTCTGAGGTTCAGGATTGTATTTTTGTTTTTATTGTTACCAATGTTGAGCTTCATCCATTGATTGTTGTCTGTGTTTAAGCTCTGCTATTGTTTAAGTTTTGCATGATGTGTTTATGATCAATTTTCAGTAATAAATTGCAATCCCATTTACAGCAAACACTGATCTCCCTTATGAAAAAAAAAAAATGAACTGAAAAATGAATGCCGGATTGGACACTGCATTCTCAACAGAAGTGTGTGATTGGTTATACTGTTATACTGTGTTTTTACAGGTTGCTTCTGTAGATTTGATTTACAGTATATTGCAGTTAAAATACATTAACCCACGGTGTGTGTTCTTTATTTCTTTTTTTTTCCACCTATGTAACTATTTTAATCCCACTGCAAAATCCTCAATTTTACGGGCGCACTTATAAAACACATTACATCTTTCAAGATATCAAGAAAAGGATGATTAAACAACCCCAAAAACAACATTACCAGCTTCACTTATTGCTAACGGGTGTGACTTTATTTCTGTCATACAGGATGCGCACAAAATCTTTGAATTAGATTTTAGGTGTTGTACTTTTATTAGAAATCACCATAATGGAAATCAGTGTTTGCTGTCATCGGGCTCTGTGCACATGGCATTGTAAAGTTATTATTATTATTATTTTATTTTTTTTATCTGTTTTTCTGTCATTAGTTGTGTTAATCAAGCACAGATTTTAAAGCAAGAACAGCAAAACGAGAAATGTATAGGATGAGGCTGATTATATGCTTGTCATATAAGAATCTTCATGAACTAGTCTACAGCATAGCTGTTCCTCAATGCATAATTGTAGAAAAGGGTGATATATTCACACTACTCTTCCGACAGAAATTGATTACTGCGAAACGTTGCTAAGCACACCATGCAGAAATAGACATTTCAAACTTAGCCTAAGAATCACACACAAACATCAACAATCAGAGTACGAAGCTCCAATTTCGTGTCAAAAATTGAGGAGGAAAAAAAGAGAAAACCCTGAAAATCACAAAATAGTCTAATGAAAAGTCAAACCAAGCTAAAAAAAAAAAAAAAGAAAAAAAAAAAGAAATTGGCAAAAAACATTCAGCTGCATAGTTTTGTACTACACAAGCACCCAGCATGCAGTGGGGCATGAACATGTTCTGTCAATAGTCACCACTGTCAAGTTTCATGTGCCGCGTCTTGTGTGTAAATGGTGCTGTAGCTCTTAAGGTTTGTTCCTAAAATGTTTTTAAAATCCATCATAATAGTAATCAAATTAAATGAATTGGGGGCAGTGGTAGCTCAGTGGTTTAAGGTCTGGATTACTGATTGAATACATTCGGCAAGTCATACGTAAGTTTTTCCAAAGTGAGAAGATTTGCCATTTGTGCTGAACACGTCTTTAAAGTTAGTACCTGTGGTGATGACCATAGAATGAGTATGCATTTCTTTGCCAAATCAGTAACTATATTTAATAAAGACTTTGAGTCAGTAGAGAAATCCAATGATGTTTTGCAGTTTAGGAAATAAAAAGTTGGAGACAAAGTAAATTTCCTATCCAGAGTCTTCTGAACCAAATCATGTACCTCATGCCAAAAAGTTTCACAGTTCCAAAATAAATGCATCAAACGTTCCTGTTTCAGATTTGCGTTTAAAACACATCTGAGATACATTTTGTGGAGGCGTACTGGGGTAAGATATATCCTGCATATAAATTTACATTTTTGCTCATGCACAGAGCTTGAGATTGATTTATGGAAAAACTCCTCACGTAAAGAGATCACATTTATTGATTCGTCAGCAATAAATGACTGGTCCATGTTCCTTTCCCATAGCTTTCTCAAAGGATCCAAAGGGGAACAGGTTTCTGATAACAGACAATACAGATCTACAGAAATCTGCCCCTTTAGAGCCCACAGAAGAAGAAGAAGAAGAAGAAGAAGACCATTTTCAACATCAGAAAGATCCCAGCGAATTTTCCCCTGTCTCATTTCAGACTGAATAAAATGACGTAATGGGAAATCTGTTTCGGGATTTTGGAAATCTATCCTGAGTGTCTCGAAAGATTTAAAGACCTTTCCTGCAAATAAATCAGCCAAATTAGATATACCCTTTACTGCCCAGGCCAGAAGGCCAATACAGGCTCACGAGTCAGGGAAGTAAGGGTTTAAAGCAATTGGCGATTGCATTGACAAATTCTTGGGCACATTGAGATACTTCCTGACATCATCCCAACAATTCCCAGCTACTGAGCAGACCTCCTTAAAGTTAAGAGTAAACAGAAGGGACGTTTGCAGTATTGGCGCACATGCAAAAGATTCCATACTGACCCACAAGGAGTCTGTATCATTTAAAAAAGACCGACGCATTTGTTTAATCTGAGCAGACGAATAAAATACCTGCATATTTTGCAAAGAGCCACACTTGGCTTCAAACGAGAAGCAAATTTAATTCTAGATTGTTTATTGTTCCATACAAACTTACCAATAGCTGGCATTCAGATCTTAAAATAAGTTCTGATCTAAGTAACAGGGTATACACTGAAATAAGTAGGGTAAACGGGCTAGCACAGTCATTTTGATTGTATTAATTCTTCCGAAGAAAGAAATTGGTAAATGTGCCCGTCTATTCATATCTTGCTTAAGTCTTGCCATTAAGGGTGTGTAGTTCTTAGAGAATAAATCCTGTAAGTCAGAGGTTATGTGTATGCCCAAATAAAGAAACACAGAGTCAGTGATGTGGGACAATGTATATTAACATGTTGTGGGGTATTTTTATAAATATGGCCTGGGTTTTTTCAAAATGTATTTTATATCCAGTAAACTGACCAAAATGATTAATTGTCTCCAACAGACTGGGGATGGATAACTGTGGCTGTAAAGAAGAACAGCATCCGCATATACAGCATGCACTTGACCATGAAACATTTTCATTTGTGATGAGATTTGAAATAAATCATTTGTTGACAATACTATAAATGTTTTCATGAAAATATTATAATTATGAAAATGTGATTTTTCATATTCAAAATCATAAAAAAAAAATAATAAACTGGTAGAAATGGCAAAAGTCTTCATTTGAGTGGAATGTGAAAGGAATGCTTCAAGGATGTTTTTTCATTTCATATAATGTCAAGTCTAAGCAAAAATATCACATTTTAACTAACATTTTATAAATGTTTGAATGTTGCTAAGGTAACAGATTATACCATATTCTAAATAAAACATTGGCACACTGTTTCATGGTAACAAAGATAGAACTTAATATTTGGCCTTAATAGGAAACAACTTATAAGGAGTCCTGAGATGAGACGGAAACATGTACAACATTTGGTTCGCCAAAATCGTAACCAACTTTCAGAGTGGTTACAGTAATTGATTGCTATTGATGACAGATACAATTGCATTAGTAATATTTCTACATTTCAAATGAAATAAAAATAAAATGATGGGGTCAAACTAAATGTTTTCAATAATATAATAAACCTCTGTATATTAGAATTCACTGTATATGAGTCGACACACAGAGACTACGTATGAAATCACGTTCTAAACCAACATTCACTATTCCCTACACTACTACTAGTTTAGTCCACTCGACAGTGTGAATGAAAACAAATGAGGGAATGTAGAAACTGATGTACACCTGCTGTTTACAAACAGAATCACTGAAGGAAAGAACAATTAACAAAACTACAACTGAAACACAGTCACAGCCTTAGACGAAACGTTCCTGCCGCAATGCATGCTTGGTGCTAGAGTAGTAAAAAGCTGAAGCATGAACAAATTATGCAACTAAATGTCTTTACTATTTTTTTTATTTTTTTGAAGGTGTTTGGTTCTGTTGTGACATTTCGTAAGACTGATTTCTGAGGTTCAGGATTGTATTTTTGTTTTTATTGTTACCAATGTTGAGCTTCATCCATTGATTGTTGTCTGTGTTTAAGCTCTGCTATTGTTTAAGTTTTGCATGATGTGTTTATGATCAATTTTCAGTAATAAATTGCAATCCCATTTACAGCAAACACTGATCTCCCTTATGAAAAAAAAAAAATGAACTGAAAAATGAATGCCGGATTGGACACTGCATTCTCAACAGAAGTGTGTGATTGGTTATACTGTTATACTGTGTTTTTACAGGTTGCTTCTGTAGATTTGATTTACAGTATATTGCAGTTAAAATACATTAACCCACGGTGTGTGTTCTTTATTTCTTTTTTTTTCCACCTATGTAACTATTTTAATCCCACTGCAAAATCCTCAATTTTACGGGCGCACTTATAAAACACATTACATCTTTCAAGATATCAAGAAAAGGATGATTAAACAACCCCAAAAACAACATTACCAGCTTCACTTATTGCTAACGGGTGTGACTTTATTTCTGTCATACAGGATGCGCACAAAATCTTTGAATTAGATTTTAGGTGTTGTACTTTTATTAGAAATCACCATAATGGAGATCAGTGTTTGCTGTCATCGGGCTCTGTGCACATGGCATTGTAAAGTTATTATTATTATTTTATTTTTTTTATCTGTTTTTCTGTCATTAGTTGTGTTAATCAAGCACAGATTTTAAAGCAAGAACAGCAAAACGAGAAATGTATAGGATGAGGCTGATTATATGCTTTTCATATAAGAATCTTCATGAACTAGTCTACAGCATAGCTGTTCCTCAATGCATAATTGTAGAAAAGGGTGATATATTCACACTACTCTTCCGACAGAAATTGATTACTGCGAAACGTTGCTAAGCACACCATGCAGAAATAGACATTTCAAACTTAGCCTAAGAATCACACACAAACATTAACAATCAGAGTACGAAGCTCCAATTTCGTGTCAAAAATTGAGGAGGAAAAAAAGAGAAAACCCTGAAAATCACAAAATAGTCTAATGAAAAGTCAAACCAAGCTAAAAAAAAAAAAAAAGAAAAAAAAAAAGAAATTGGCAAAAAACATTCAGCTGCATAGTTTTGTACTACACAAGCACCCAGCATGCAGTGGGGCATGAACATGTTCTGTCAATAGTCACCACTGTCAAGTTTCATGTGCCGCGTCTTGTGTGTAAATGGTGCTGTAGCTCTTAAGGTTTGTTCCTAAAATGTTTTTAAAATCCATCATAATAGTAATCAAATTAAATGAATTGGGGGCAGTGGTAGCTCAGTGGTTTAAGGTCTGGATTACTGATTGAATACATTCGGCAAGTCATACGTAAGTTTTTCCAAAGTGAGAAGATTTGCCATTTGTGCTGAACACGTCTTTAAAGTTAGTACCTGTGGTGATGACCATAGAATGAGTATGCATTTCTTTGCCAAATCAGTAACTATATTTAATAAAGACTTTGAGTCAGTAGAGAAATCCAATGATGTTTTGCAGTTTAGGAAATAAAAAGTTGGAGACAAAGTAAATTTCCTATCCAGAGTCTTCTGAACCAAATCATGTACCTCATGCCAAAAAGTTTCACAGTTCCAAAATAAATGCATCAAACGTTCCTGTTTCAGATTTGCGTTTAAAACACATCTGAGATACATTTTGTGGAGGCGTACTGGGGTAAGATATATCCTGTATATAAATTTACATTTTTGCTCATGCACAGAGCTTGAGATTGATTTATGGAAAAACTCCTCACGTAAAGAGATCACATTTATTGATTCGTCAGCAATAAATGACTGGTCCATGTTCCTTTCCCATAGCTTTCTCAAAGGATCCAAAGGGGAACAGGTTTCTGATAACAGACAATACAGATCTACAGAAATCTGCCCCTTTAGAGCCCACAGAAGAAGAAGAAGAAGAAGAAGAAGACCATTTTCAACATCAGAAAGATCCCAGCGAATTTTCCCCTGTCTCATTTCAGACTGAATAAAATGACGTAATGGGAAATCTGTTTCGGGATTTTGGAAATCTATCCTGAGTGTCTCGAAAGATTTAAAGACCTTTCCTGCAAATAAATCAGCCAAATTAGATATACCCTTTACTGCCCAGGCCAGAAGGCCAATACAGGCTCACGAGTCAGGGAAGTAAGGGTTTAAAGCAATTGGCGATTGCATTGACAAATTCTTGGGCACATTGAGATACTTCCTGACATCATCCCAACAATTCCCAGCTACTGAGCAGACCTCCTTAAAGTTAAGAGTAAACAGAAGGGACGTTTGCAGTATTGGCGCACATGCAAAAGATTCCATACTGACCCACAAGGAGTCTGTATCATTTAAAAAAGACCGACGCATTTGTTTAATCTGAGCAGACGAATAAAATACCTGCATATTTTGCAAAGAGCCACACTTGGCTTCAAACGAGAAGCAAATTTAATTCTAGATTGTTTATTGTTCCATACAAACTTACCAATAGCTGGCATTCAGATCTTAAAATAAGTTCTGATCTAAGTAACAGGGTATACACTGAAATAAGTAGGGTAAACGGGCTAGCACAGTCATTTTGATTGTATTAATTCTTCCGAAGAAAGAAATTGGTAAATGTGCCCGTCTATTCATATCTTGCTTAAGTCTTGCCATTAAGGGTGTGTAGTTCTTAGAGAATAAATCCTGTAAGTCAGAGGTTATGTGTATGCCCAAATAAAGAAACACAGAGTCAGTGATGTGGGACAATGTATATTAACATGTTGTGGGGTATTTTTATAAATATGGCCTGGGTTTTTTCAAAATGTATTTTATATCCAGTAAACTGACCAAAATGATTAATTGTCTCCAACAGACTGGGGATGGATAACTGTGGCTGTAAAGAAGTACAGCATCCGCATATACAGCATGCACTTGACCATGAAACATTTTCATTTGTGATGAGATTTGAAATAAATCATTTGTTGACAATACTATAAATGTTTTCATGAAAATATTATAATTATGAAAATGTGATTTTTCATATTCAAAATCATAAAAAAAAAATAATAAACTGGTAGAAATGGCAAAAGTCTTCATTTGAGTGGAATGTGAAAGGAATGCTTCAAGGATGTTTTTTCATTTCATATAATGTCAAGTCTAAGCAAAAATATCACATTTTAACTAACATTTTATAAATGTTTGAATGTTGCTAAGGTAACAGATTATACCATATTCTAAATAAAACATTGGCACACTGTTTCATGGTAACAAAGATAGAACTTAATATTTGGCCTTAATAGGAAACAACTTATAAGGAGTCCTGAGATGAGACGGAAACATGTACAACATTTGGTTCGCCAAAATCGTAACCAACTTTCAGAGTGGTTACAGTAATTGATTGCTATTGATGACAGATACAATTGCATTAGTAATATTTCTACATTTCAAATGAAATAAAAATAAAATGATGGGGTCAAACTAAATGTTTTCAATAATATAATAAACCTCTGTATATTAGAATTCACTGTATATGAGTCGACACACAGAGACTACGTATGAAATCACGTTCTAAACCAACATTCACTATTCCCTACACTACTACTAGTTTAGTCCACTCGACAGTGTGAATGAAAACAAATGAGGGAATGTAGAAACTGATGTACACCTGCTGTTTACAAACAGAATCACTGAAGGAAAGAACAATTAACAAAACTACAACTGAAACACAGTCACAGCCTTAGACGAAACGTTCCTGCCGCAATGCATGCTTGGTGCTAGAGTAGTAAAAAGCTGAAGCATGAACAAATTATGCAACTAAATGTCTTTACTATTTTTTTAATTTTTTTGAAGGTGTTTGGTTCTGTTGTGACATTTCGTAAGACTGATTTCTGAGGTTCAGGATTGTATTTTTGTTTTTATTGTTACCAATGTTGAGCTTCATCCATTGATTGTTGTCTGTGTTTAAGCTCTGCTATTGTTTAAGTTTTGCATGATGTGTTTATGATCAATTTTCAGTAATAAATTGCAATCCCATTTACAGCAAACACTGATCTCCCTTATGAAAAAAAAAAAATGAACTGAAAAATGAATGCCGGATTGGACACTGCATTCTCAACAGAAGTGTGTGATTGGTTATACTGTTATACTGTGTTTTTACAGGTTGCTTCTGTAGATTTGATTTACAGTATATTGCAGTTAAAATACATTAACCCACGGTGTGTGTTCTTTATTTCTTTTTTTTTCCACCTATGTAACTATTTTAATCCCACTGCAAAATCCTCAATTTTACGGGCGCACTTATAAAACACATTACATCTTTCAAGATATCAAGAAAAGGATGATTAAACAACCCCAAAAACAACATTACCAGCTTCACTTATTGCTAACGGGTGTGACTTTATTTCTGTCATACAGGATGCGCACAAAATCTTTGAATTAGATTGTAGGTGTTGTACTTTTATTAGAAATCACCATAATGGAGATCAGTGTTTGCTGTCATCGGGCTCTGTGCACATGGCATTGTAAAGTTATTATTATTATTATTTTATTTTTTTTATCTGTTTTTCTGTCATTAGTTGTGTTAATCAAGCACAGATTTTAAAGCAAGAACAGCAAAACGAGAAATGTATAGGATGAGGCTGATTATATGCTTGTCATATAAGAATCTTCATGAACTAGTCTACAGCATAGCTGTTCCTCAATGCATAATTGTAGAAAAGGGTGATATATTCACACTACTCTTCCGACAGAAATTGATTACTGCGAAACGTTGCTAAGCACACCATGCAGAAATAGACATTTCAAACTTAGCCTAAGAATCACACACAAACATTAACAATCAGAGTACGAAGCTCCAATTTCGTGTCAAAAATTGAGGAGGAAAAAAAGAGAAAACCCTGAAAATCACAAAATAGTCTAATGAAAAGTCAAACCAAGCTAAAAAAAAAAAAAAAGAAAAAAAAAAAGAAATTGGCAAAAAACATTCAGCTGCATAGTTTTGTACTACACAAGCACCCAGCATGCAGTGGGGCATGAACATGTTCTGTCAATAGTCACCACTGTCAAGTTTCATGTGCCGCGTCTTGTGTGTAAATGGTGCTGTAGCTCTTAAGGTTTGTTCCTAAAATGTTTTTAAAATCCATCATAATAGTAATCAAATTAAATGAATTGGGGGCAGTGGTAGCTCAGTGGTTTAAGGTCTGGATTACTGATTGAATACATTCGGCAAGTCATACGTAAGTTTTTCCAAAGTGAGAAGATTTGCCATTTGTGCTGAACACGTCTTTAAAGTTAGTACCTGTGGTGATGACCATAGAATGAGTATGCATTTCTTTGCCAAATCAGTAACTATATTTAATAAAGACTTTGAGTCAGTACAGAAATCCAATGATGTTTTGCAGTTTAGGAAATAAAAAGTTGGAGACAAAGTAAATTTCCTATCCAGAGTCTTCTGAATCAAATCATGTACCTCATGCCAAAAAGTTTCACAGTTCCAAAATAAATGCATCAAACGTTCCTGTTTCAGATTTGCGTTTAAAACACATCTGAGATACATTTTGTGGAGGCGTACTGGGGTAAGATATATCCTGCATATAAATTTACATTTTTGCTCATGCACAGAGCTTGAGATTGATTTATGGAAAAACTCCTCACGTAAAGAGATCACATTTATTGATTCGTCAGCAAAAAATGACTGGTCCATGTTCCTTTCCCATAGCTTTCTCAAAGGATCCAAAGGGGAACAGGTTTCTGATAACAGACAATACAGATCTACAGAAATCTGCCCCTTTAGAGCCCACAGAAGAAGAAGAAGAAGAAGAAGACCATTTTCAACATCAGAAAGATCCCAGCGAATTTTCCCCTGTCTCATTTCAGACTGAATAAAATGACGTAATGGGAAATCTGTTTCGGGATTTTGGAAATCTATCCTGAGTGTCTCGAAAGATTTAAAGACCTTTCCTGCAAATAAATCAGCCAAATTAGATATACCCTTTACTGCCCAGGCCAGAAGGCCAATACAGGCTCACGAGTCAGGGAAGTAAGGGTTTAAAGCAATTGGCGATTGCATTGACAAATTCTTGGGCACATTGAGATACTTCCTGACATCATCCCAACAATTCCCAGCTACTGAGCAGACCTCCTTAAAGTTAAGAGTAAACAGAAGGGACGTTTGCAGTATTGGCGCACATGCAAAAGATTCCATACTGACCCACAAGGAGTCTGTATCATTTAAAAAAGACCGACGCATTTGTTTAATCTGAGCAGACGAATAAAATACCTGCATATTTTGCAAAGAGCCACACTTGGCTTCAAACGAGAAGCAAATTTAATTCTAGATTGTTTATTGTTCCATACAAACTTACCAATAGCTGGCATTCAGATCTTAAAATAAGTTCTGATCTAAGTAACAGGGTATACACTGAAATAAGTAGGGTAAACGGGCTAGCACAGTCATTTTGATTGTCTATTCATATCTTGCTTAAGTCTTGCCATTAAGGGTGTGTAGTTCTTAGAGAATAAATCCTGTAAGTCAGAGGTTATGTGTATGCCCAAATAAAGAAACACAGAGTCAGTGATGTGGGACAATGTATATTAACATGTTGTGGGGTATTTTTATAAATATGGCCTGGGTTTTTTCAAAATGTATTTTATATCCAGTAAACTGACCAAAATGATTAATTGTCTCCAACAGACTGGGGATGGATAACTGTGGCTGTAAAGAAGAACAGCATCCGCATATACAGCATGCACTTGACCATGAAACATTTTCATTTGTGATGAGATTTGAAATAAATCATTTGTTGACAATACTATAAATGTTTTCATGAAAATATTATAATTATGAAAATGTGATTTTTCATATTCAAAATCATAAAAAAAAAATAATAAACTGGTAGAAATGGCAAAAGTCTTCATTTGAGTGGAATGTGAAAGGAATGCTTCAAGGATGTTTTTTCATTTCATATAATGTCAAGTCTAAGCAAAAATATCACATTTTAACTAACATTTTATAAATGTTTGAATGTTGCTAAGGTAACAGATTATACCATATTCTAAATAAAACATTGGCACACTGTTTCATGGTAACAAAGATAGAACTTAATATTTGGCCTTAATAGGAAACAACTTATAAGGAGTCCTGAGATGAGACGGAAACATGTACAACATTTGGTTCGCCAAAATCGTAACCAACTTTCAGAGTGGTTACAGTAATTGATTGCTATTGATGACAGATACAATTGCATTAGTAATATTTCTACATTTCAAATGAAATAAAAATAAAATGATGGGGTCAAACTAAATGTTTTCAATAATATAATAAACCTCTGTATATTAGAATTCACTGTATATGAGTCGACACACAGAGACTACGTATGAAATCACGTTCTAAACCAACATTCACTATTCCCTACACTACTACTAGTTTAGTCCACTCGACAGTGTGAATGAAAACAAATGAGGGAATGTAGAAACTGATGTACACCTGCTGTTTACAAACAGAATCACTGAAGGAAAGAACAATTAACAAAACTACAACTGAAACACAGTCACAGCCTTAGACGAAACGTTCCTGCCGCAATGCATGCTTGGTGCTAGAGTAGTAAAAAGCTGAAGCATGAACAAATTATGCAACTAAATGTCTTTACTATTTTTTTAATTTTTTTGAAGGTGTTTGGTTCTGTTGTGACATTTCGTAAGACTGATTTCTGAGGATCAGGATTGTATTTTTGTTTTTATTGTTACCAATGTTGAGCTTCATCCATTGATTGTTGTCTGTGTTTAAGCTCTGCTATTGTTTAAGTTTTGCATGATGTGTTTATGATCAATTTTCAGTAATAAATTGCAATCCCATTTACAGCAAACACTGATCTCCCTTATGAAAAAAAAAAAATGAACTGAAAAATGAATGCCGGATTGGACACTGCATTCTCAACAGAAGTGTGTGATTGGTTATACTGTTATACTGTGTTTTTACAGGTTGCTTCTGTAGATTTAATTTACAGTATATTGCAGTTAAAATACATTAACCCACGGTGTGTGTTCTTTATTTCTTTTTTTTTCCACCTATGTAACTATTTTAATCCCACTGCAAAATCCTCAATTTTACGGGCGCACTTATAAAACACATTACATCTTTCAAGATATCAAGAAAAGGATGATTAAACAACCCCAAAAACAACATTACCAGCTTCACTTATTGCTAACGGGTGTGACTTTATTTCTGTCATACAGGATGCGCACAAAATCTTTGAATTAGATTTTAGGTGTTGTACTTTTATTAGAAATCACCATAATGGAGATCAGTGTTTGCTGTCATCGGGCTCTGTGCACATGGCATTGTAAAGTTATTATTATTATTATTTTATTTTTTTTATCTGTTTTTCTGTCATTAGTTGTGTTAATCAAGCACAGATTTTAAAGCAAGAACAGCAAAACGAGAAATGTATAGGATGAGGCTGATTATATGCTTGTCATATAAGAATCTTCATGAACTAGTCTACAGCATAGCTGTTCCTCAATGCATAATTGTAGAAAAGGGTGATATATTCACACTACTCTTCCGACAGAAATTGATTACTGCGAAACGTTGCTAAGCACACCATGCAGAAATAGACATTTCAAACTTAGCCTAAGAATCACACACAAACATCAACAATCAGAGTACGAAGCTCCAATTTCGTGTCAAAAATTGAGGAGGAAAAAAAGAGAAAACCCTGAAAATCACAAAATAGTCTAATGAAAAGTCAAACCAAGCTAAAAAAAAAAAAAAAGAAAAAAAAAGAAATTGGCAAAAAACATTCAGCTGCATAGTTTTGTACTACACAAGCACCCAGCATGCAGTGGGGCATGAACATGTTCTGTCAATAGTCACCACTGTCAAGTTTCATGTGCCGCGTCTTGTGTGTAAATGGTGCTGTAGCTCTTAAGGTTTGTTCCTAAAATGTTTTTAAAATCCATCATAATAGTAATCAAATTAAATGAATTGGGGGCAGTGGTAGCTCAGTGGTTTAAGGTCTGGATTACTGATTGAATACATTCGGCAAGTCATACGTAAGTTTTTCCAAAGTGAGAAGATTTGCCATTTGTGCTGAACACGTCTTTAAAGTTAGTACCTGTGGTGATGACCATAGAATGAGTATGCATTTCTTTGCCAAATCAGTAACTATATTTAATAAAGACTTTGAGTCAGTAGAGAAATCCAATGATGTTTTGCAGTTTAGGAAATAAAAAGTTGGAGACAAAGTAAATTTCCTATCCAGAGTCTTCTGAACCAAATCATGTACCTCATGCCAAAAAGTTTCACAGTTCCAAAATAAATGCATCAAACGTTCCTGTTTCAGATTTGCGTTTAAAACTCATCTGAGATACATTTTGTGGAGGCGTACTGGGGTAAGATATATCCTGCATATAAATTTACATTTTTGCTCATGCACAGAGCTTGAGATTGATTTATGGAAAAACTCCTCACGTAAAGAGATCACATTTATTGATTCGTCAGCAATAAATGACTGGTCCATGTTCCTTTCCCATAGCTTTCTCAAAGGATCCAAAGGGGAACAGGTTTCTGATAACAGACAATACAGATCTACAGAAATCTGCCCCTTTAGAGCCCACAGAAGAAGAAGAAGAAGAAGAAGACCATTTTCAACATCAGAAAGATCCCAGCGAATTTTCCCCTGTCTCATTTCAGACTGAATAAAATGACGTAATGGGAAATCTGTTTCGGGATTTTGGAAATCTATCCTGAGTGTCTCGAAAGATTTAAAGACCTTTCCTGCAAATAAATCAGCCAAATTAGATATACCCTTTACTGCCCAGGCCAGAAGGCCAATACAGGCTCACGAGTCAGGGAAGTAAGGGTTTAAAGCAATTGGCGATTGCATTGACAAATTCTTGGGCACATTGAGATACTTCCTGACATCATCCCTACAATTCCCAGCTACTGAGCAGACCTCCTTAAAGTTAAGAGTAAACAGAAGGGACGTTTGCAGTATTGGCGCACATGCAAAAGATTCCATACTGACCCACAAGGAGTCTGTATCATTTAAAAAAGACCGACGCATTTGTTTAATCTGAGCAGACCAATAAAATACCTGCATATTTTGCAAAGAGCCACACTTGGCTTCAAACGAGAAGCAAATTTAATTCTAGATTGTTTATTGTTCCATACAAACTTACCAATAGCTGGCATTCAGATCTTAAAATAAGTTCTGATCTAAGTAACAGGGTATACACTGAAATAAGTAGGGTAAACGGGCTAGCACAGTCATTTTGATTGTATTAATTCTTCCGAAGAAAGAAATTGGTAAATGTGCCCGTCTATTCATATCTTGCTTAAGTCTTGCCATTAAGGGTGTGTAGTTCTTAGAGAATAAATCCTGTAAGTCAGAGGTTATGTGTATGCCCAAATAAAGAAACACAGAGTCAGTGATGTGGGACAATGTATATTAACATGTTGTGGGGTATTTTTATAAATATGGCCTGGGTTTTTTCAAAATGTATTTTATATCCAGTAAACTGACCAAAATGATTAATTGTCTCCAACAGACTGGGGATGGATAACTGTGGCTGTAAAGAAGAACAGCATCCGCATATACAGCATGCACTTGACCATGAAACATTTTCATTTGTGATGAGATTTGAAATAAATCATTTGTTGACAATACTATAAATGTTTTCATGAAAATATTATAATTATGAAAATGTGATTTTTCATATTCAAAATCATAAAAAAAAAATAATAAACTGGTAGAAATGGCAAAAGTCTTCATTTGAGTGGAATGTGAAAGGAATGCTTCAAGGATGTTTTTTCATTTCATATAATGTCAAGTCTAAGCAAAAATATCACATTTTAACTAACATTTTATAAATGTTTGAATGTTGCTAAGGTAACAGATTATACCATATTCTAAATAAAACATTGGCACACTGTTTCATGGTAACAAAGATAGAACTTAATCTTTGGCCTTAATAGGAAACAGCTTATAAGGAGTCCTGAGATGAGACGGAAACATGTACAACATTTGGTTCGCCAAAATCGTAACCAACTTTCAGAGTGGTTACAGTAATTGATTGCTATTGATGACAGATACAATTGCATTAGTAATATTTCTACATTTCAAATGAAATAAAAATAAAATGATGGGGTCAAACTAAATGTTTTCAATAATATAATAAACCTCTGTATATTAGAATTCACTGTATATGAGTCGACACACAGAGACTACGTATGAAATCACGTTCTAAACCAACATTCACTATTCCCTACACTACTATTAGTTTAGTCCACTCGACAGTGTGAATGAAAACAAATGAGGGAATGTAGAAACTGATGTACACCTGCTGTTTACAAACAGAATCACTGAAGGAAAGAACAATTAACAAAACTACAACTGAAACACAGTCACAGCCTTAGACGAAACGTTCCTGCCGCAATGCATGCTGGGTGCTAGAGTAGTAAAAAGCTGAAGCATGAACAAATTATGCAACTAAATGTCTTTACTATTTTTTTAATTTTTTTGAAGGTGTTTGGTTCTGTTGTGACATTTCGTAAGACTGATTTCTGAGGTTCAGGATTGTATTTTTGTTTTTATTGTTACCAATGTTGAGCTTCATCCATTGATTGTTGTCTGTGTTTAAGCTCTGCTATTGTTTAAGTTTTGCATGATGTGTTTATGATCAATTTTCAGTAATAAATTGCAATCCCATTTACAGCAAACACTGATCTCCCTTATGAAAAAAAAAAAATGAACTGAAAAATGAATGCCGGATTGGACACTGCATTCTCAACAGAAGTGTGTGATTGGTTATACTGTTATACTGTGTTTTTACAGGTTGCTTCTGTAGATTTAATTTACAGTATATTGCAGTTAAAATACATTAACCCACGGTGTGTGTTCTTTATTTCTTTTTTTTTCCACCTATGTAACTATTTTAATCCCACTGCAAAATCCTCAATTTTACGGGCGCACTTATAAAACACATTACATCTTTCAAGATATCAAGAAAAGGATGATTAAACAACCCCAAAAACAACATTACCAGCTTCACTTATTGCTAACGGGTGTGACTTTATTTCTGTCATACAGGATGCGCACAAAATCTTTGAATTAGATTTTAGGTGTTGTACTTTTATTAGAAATCACCATAATGGAAATCAGTGTTTGCTGTCATCGGGCTCTGTGCACATGGCATTGTAAAGTTATTATTATTATTATTTTATTTTTTTTATCTGTTTTTCTGTCATTAGTTGTGTTAATCAAGCACAGATTTTAAAGCAAGAACAGCAAAACGAGAAATGTATAGGATGAGGCTGATTATATGCTTGTCATATAAGAATCTTCATGAACTAGTCTACAGCATAGCTGTTCCTCAATGCATAATTGTAGAAAAGGGTGATATATTCACACTACTCTTCCGACAGAAATTGATTACTGCGAAACGTTGCTAAGCACACCATGCAGAAATAGACATTTCAAACTTAGCCTAAGAATCACACACAAACATTAACAATCAGAGTACGAAGCTCCAATTTCGTGTCAAAAATTGAGGAGGAAAAAAAGAGAAAACCCTGAAAATCACAAAATAGTCTAATGAAAAGTCAAACCAAGCTAAAAAAAAAAAAAAAGAAAAAAAAAAAGAAATTGGCAAAAAACATTCAGCTGCATAGTTTTGTACTACACAAGCACCCAGCATGCAGTGGGGCATGAACATGTTCTGTCAATAGTCACCACTGTCAAGTTTCATGTGCCGCGTCTTGTGTGTAAATGGTGCTGTAGCTCTTAAGGTTTGTTCCTAAAATGTTTTTAAAATCCATCATAATAGTAATCAAATTAAATGAATTGGGGGCAGTGGTAGCTCAGTGGTTTAAGGTCTGGATTACTGATTGAATACATTCGGCAAGTCATACGTAAGTTTTTCCAAAGTGAGAAGATTTGCCATTTGTGCTGAACACGTCTTTAAAGTTAGTACCTGTGGTGATGACCATAGAATGAGTATGCATTTCTTTGCCAAATCAGTAACTATATTTAATAAAGACTTTGAGTCAGTAGAGAAATCCAATGATGTTTTGCAGTTTAGGAAATAAAAAGTTGGAGACAAAGTAAATTTCCTATCCAGAGTCTTCTGAACCAAATCATGTACCTCATGCCAAAAAGTTTTGTTGTTCTCACAGTTCCAAAATAAATGCATCAAACGTTCCTGTTTCAGATTTGCGTTTAAAACACATCTGAGATACATTTTGTGGAGGCGTACTGGGGTAAGATATATCCTGTATATAAATTTACATTTTTGCTCATGCACAGAGCTTGAGATTGATTTATGGAAAAACTCCTCACGTAAAGAGATCACATTTATTGATTCGTCAGCAATAAATAACTGGTCCATGTTCCTTTCCCATAGCTTTCTCAAAGGATCCAAAGGGGAACAGGTTTCTGATAACAGACAATACAGATCTACAGAAATCTGCCCCTTTAGAGCCCACAGAAGAAGAAGAAGAAGAAGAAGAAGACCATTTTCAACATCAGAAAGATCCCAGCGAATTTTCCCCTGTCTCATTTCAGACTGAATAAAATGACGTAATGGGAAATCTGTTTCGGGATTTTGGAAATCTATCCTGAGTGTCTCGAAAGATTTAAAGACCTTTCCTGCAAATAAATCAGCCAAATTAGATATACCCTTTACTGCCCAGGCCAGAAGGCCAATACAGGCTCACGAGTCAGGGAAGTAAGGGTTTAAAGCAATTGGCGATTGCATTGACAAATTCTTGGGCACATTGAGATACTTCCTGACATCATCCCTACAATTCCCAGCTACTGAGCAGACCTCCTTAAAGTTAAGAGTAAACAGAAGGGACGTTTGCAGTATTGGCGCACATGCAAAAGATTCCATACTGACCCACAAGGAGTCTGTATCATTTTAAAAAAGACCGACGCATTTGTTTAATCTGAGCAGACGAATAAAATACCTTCATATTTTGCAAAGAGCCACACTTGGCTTCAAACGAGAAGCAAATTTAATTCTAGATTGTTTATTGTTCCATACAAACTTACCAATAGCTGGCATTCAGATCTTAAAATAAGTTCTGATCTAAGTAACAGGGTATACACTGAAATAAGTAGGGTAAACGGGCTAGCACAGTCATTTTGATTGTATTAATTCTTCCGAAGAAAGAAATTGGTAAATGTGCCCGTCTATTCATATCTTGCTTAAGTCTTGCCATTAAGGGTGTGTAGTTCTTAGAGAATAAATCCTGTAAGTCAGAGGTTATGTGTATGCCCAAATAAAGAAACACAGAGTCAGTGATGTGGGACAATGTATATTAACATGTTGTGGGGTATTTTTATAAATATGGCCTGGGTTTTTTCAAAATGTATTTTATATCCAGTAAACTGACCAAAATGATTAATTGTCTCCAACAGACTGGGGATGGATAACTGTGGCTGTAAAGAAGAACAGCATCCGCATATACAGCATGCACTTGACCATGAAACATTTTCATTTGTGATGAGATTTGAAATAAATCATTTGTTGACAATACTATAAATGTTTTCATGAAAATATTATAATTATGAAAATGTGATTTTTCATATTCAAAATCATAAAAAAAAAATAATAAACTGGTAGAAATGGCAAAAGTCTTCATTTGAGTGGAATGTGAAAGGAATGCTTCAAGGATGTTTTTTCATTTCATATAATGTCAAGTCTAAGCAAAAATATCACATTTTAACTAACATTTTATAAATGTTTGAATGTTGCTAAGGTAACAGATTATACCATATTCTAAATAAAACATTGGCACACTGTTTCATGGTAACAAAGATAGAACTTAATCTTTGGCCTTAATAGGAAACAGCTTATAAGGAGTCCTGAGATGAGACGGAAACATGTACAACATTTGGTTCGCCAAAATCGTAACCAACTTTCAGAGTGGTTACAGTAATTGATTGCTATTGATGACAGATACAATTGCATTAGTAATATTTCTACATTTCAAATGAAATAAAAATAAAATGATGGGGTCAAACTAAATGTTTTCAATAATATAATAAACCTCTGTATATTAGAATTCACTGTATATGAGTCGACACACAGAGACTACGTATGAAATCACGTTCTAAACCAACATTCACTATTCCCTACACTACTACTAGTTTAGTCCACTCGACAGTGTGAATGAAAACAAATGAGGGAATGTAGAAACTGATGTACACCTGCTGTTTACAAACAGAATCACTGAAGGAAAGAACAATTAACAAAACTACAACTGAAACACAGTCACAGCCTTAGACGAAACGTTCCTGCCGCAATGCATGCTTGGTGCTAGAGTAGTAAAAAGCTGAAGCATGAACAAATTATGCAACTAAATGTCTTTACTATTTTTTTAATTTTTTTGAAGGTGTTTGGTTCTGTTGTGACATTTCGTAAGACTGATTTCTGAGGTTCAGGATTGTATTTTTGTTTTTATTGTTACCAATGTTGAGCTTCATCCATTGATTGTTGTCTGTGTTTAAGCTCTGCTATTGTTTAAGTTTTGCATGATGTGTTTATGATCAATTTTCAGTAATAAATTGCAATCCCATTTACAGCAAACACTGATCTCCCTTATGAAAAAAAAAAAATGAACTGAAAAATGAATGCCGGATTGGACACTGCATTCTCAACAGAAGTGTGTGATTGGTTATACTGTTATACTGTGTTTTTACAGGTTGCTTCTGTAGATTTGATTTACAGTATATTGCAGTTAAAATACATTAACCCACGGTGTGTGTTCTTTATTTCTTTTTTTTTCCACCTATGTAACTATTTTAATCCCACTGCAAAATCCTCAATTTTACGGGCGCACTTATAAAACACATTACATCTTTCAAGATATCAAGAAAAGGATGATTAAACAACCCCAAAAACAACATTACCAGCTTCACTTATTGCTAACGGGTGTGACTTTATTTCTGTCATACAGGATGCGCACAAAATCTTTGAATTAGATTTTAGGTGTTGTACTTTTATTAGAAATCACCATAATGGAGATCAGTGTTTGCTGTCATCGGGCTCTGTGCACATGGCATTGTAAAGTTATTATTATTATTATTTTATTTTTTTTATCTGTTTTTCTGTCATTAGTTGTGTTAATCAAGCACAGATTTTAAAGCAAGAACAGCAAAACGAGAAATGTATAGGATGAGGCTGATTATATGCTTGTCATATAAGAATCTTCATGAACTAGTCTACAGCATAGCTGTTCCTCAATGCATAATTGTAGAAAAGGGTGATATATTCACACTACTCTTCCGACAGAAATTGATTACTGCGAAACGTTGCTAAGCACACCATGCAGAAATAGACATTTCAAACTTAGCCTAAGAATCACACACAAACATCAACAATCAGAGTACGAAGCTCCAATTTCGTGTCAAAAATTGAGGAGGAAAAAAAGAGAAAACCCTGAAAATCACAAAATAGTCTAATGAAAAGTCAAACCAAGCTAAAAAAAAAAAAAAAGAAAAAAAAAAAGAAATTGGCAAAAAACATTCAGCTGCATAGTTTTGTACTACACAAGCACCCAGCATGCAGTGGGGCATGAACATGTTCTGTCAATAGTCACCACTGTCAAGTTTCATGTGCCGCGTCTTGTGTGTAAATGGTGCTGTAGCTCTTAAGGTTTGTTCCTAAAATGTTTTTAAAATCCATCATAATAGTAATCAAATTAAATGAATTGGGGGCAGTGGTAGCTCAGTGGTTTAAGGTCTGGATTACTGATTGAATACATTCGGCAAGTCATACGTAAGTTTTTCCAAAGTGAGAAGATTTGCCATTTGTGCTGAACACGTCTTTAAAGTTAGTACCTGTGGTGATGACCATAGAATGAGTATGCATTTCTTTGCCAAATCAGTAACTATATTTAATAAAGACTTTGAGTCAGTAGAGAAATCCAATGATGTTTTGCAGTTTAGGAAATAAAAAGTTGGAGACAAAGTAAATTTCCTATCCAGAGTCTTCTGAACCAAATCATGTACCTCATGCCAAAAAGTTTCACAGTTCCAAAATAAATGCATCAAACGTTCCTGTTTCAGATTTGCGTTTAAAACACATCTGAGATACATTTTGTGGAGGCGTACTGGGGTAAGATATATCCTGCATATAAATTTACATTTTTGCTCATGCACAGAGCTTGAGATTGATTTATGGAAAAACTCCTCACGTAAAGAGATCACATTTATTGATTCGTCAGCAATAAATGACTGGTCCATGTTCCTTTCCCATAGCTTTCTCAAAGGATCCAAAGGGGAACAGGTTTCTGATAACAGACAATACAGATCTACAGAAATCTGCCCCTTTAGAGCCCACAGAAGAAGAAGAAGAAGAAGAAGACCATTTTCAACATCAGAAAGATCCCAGCGAATTTTCCCCTGTCTCATTTCAGACTGAATAAAATGACGTAATGGGAAATCTGTTTCGGGATTTTGGAAATCTATCCTGAGTGTCTCGAAAGATTTAAAGACCTTTCCTGCAAATAAATCAGCCAAATTAGATATACCCTTTACTGCCCAGGCCAGAAGGCCAATACAGGCTCACGAGTCAGGGAAGTAAGGGTTTAAAGCAATTGGCGATTGCATTGACAAATTCTTGGGCACATTGAGATACTTCCTGACATCATCCCTACAATTCCCAGCTACTGAGCAGACCTCCTTAAAGTTAAGAGTAAACAGAAGGGACGTTTGCAGTATTGGCGCACATGCAAAAGATTCCATACTGACCCACAAGGAGTCTGTATCATTTTAAAAAAGACCGACGCATTTGTTTAATCTGAGCAGACCAATAAAATACCTTCATATTTTGCAAAGAGCCACACTTGGCTTCAAACGAGAAGCAAATTTAATTCTAGATTGTTTATTGTTCCATACAAACTTACCAATAGCTGGCATTCAGATCTTAAAATAAGTTCTGATCTAAGTAACAGGGTATACACTGAAATAAGTAGGGTAAACGGGCTAGCACAGTCATTTTGATTGTATTAATTCTTCCGAAGAAAGAAATTGGTAAATGTGCCCGTCTATTCATATCTTGCTTAAGTCTTGCCATTAAGGGTGTGTAGTTCTTAGAGAATAAATCCTGTAAGTCAGAGGTTATGTGTATGCCCAAATAAAGAAACACAGAGTCAGTGATGTGGGACAATGTATATTAACATGTTGTGGGGTATTTTTATAAATATGGCCTGGGTTTTTTCAAAATGTATTTTATATCCAGTAAACTGACCAAAATGATTAATTGTCTCCAACAGACTGGGGATGGATAACTGTGGCTGTAAAGAAGTACAGCATCCGCATATACAGCATGCACTTGACCATGAAACATTTTCATTTGTGATGAGATTTGAAATAAATCATTTGTTGACAATACTATAAATGTTTTCATGAAAATATTATAATTATGAAAATGTGATTTTTCATATTCAAAATCATAAAAAAAAAATAATAAACTGGTAGAAATGGCAAAAGTCTTCATTTGAGTGGAATGTGAAAGGAATGCTTCAAGGATGTTTTTTCATTTCATATAATGTCAAGTCTAAGCAAAAATATCACATTTTAACTAACATTTTATAAATGTTTGAATGTTGCTAAGGTAACAGATTATACCATATTCTAAATAAAACATTGGCACACTGTTGATGGTAACAAAGATAGAACTTAATCTTTGGCCTTAATAGGAAACAGCTTATAAGGAGTCCTGAGATGAGACGGAAACATGTACAACATTTGGTTCGCCAAAATCGTAACCAACTTTCAGAGTGGTTACAGTAATTGATTGCTATTGATGACAGATACAATTGCATTAGTAATATTTCTACATTTCAAATGAAATAAAAATAAAATGATGGGGTCAAACTAAATGTTTTCAATAATATAATAAACCTCTGTATATTAGAATTCACTGTATATGAGTCGACACACAGCGACTACGTATGATATCACGTTCTAAACCAACATTCACTATTCCCTCCACTACTACTAGTTTAGTCCACTCGACAGTGTGAATGAAAACAAATGAGGGAATGTAGAAACTGATGTACACCTGCTGTTTACAAACAGAATCACTGAAGGAAAGAACAATTAACAAAACTACAACTGAAACACAGTCACAGCCTTAGACGAAACGTTCCTGCCGCAATGCATGCTTGGTGCTAGAGTAGTAAAAAGCTGAAGCATGAACAAATTATGCAACTAAATGTCTTTACTATTTTTTTAATTTTTTTGAAGGTGTTTGGTTCTGTTGTGACATTTCGTAAGACTGATTTCTGAGGTTCAGGATTGTATTTTTGTTTTTATTGTTACCAATGTTGAGCTTCATCCATTGATTGTTGTCTGTGTTTAAGCTCTGCTATTGTTTAAGTTTTGCATGATGTGTTTATGATCAATTTTCAGTAATAAATTGCAATCCCATTTACAGCAAACACTGATCTCCCTTATGAAAAAAAAAAAATGAACTGAAAAATGAATGCCGGATTGGACACTGCATTCTCAACAGAAGTGTGTGATTGGTTATACTGTTATACTGTGTTTTTACAGGTTGCTTCTGTAGATTTGATTTACAGTATATTGCAGTTAAAATACATTAACCCACGGTGTGTGTTCTTTATTTCTTTTTTTTTCCACCTATGTAACTATTTTAATCCCACTGCAAAATCCTCAATTTTACGGGCGCACTTATAAAACACATTACATCTTTCAAGATATCAAGAAAAGGATGATTAAACAACCCCAAAAACAACATTACCAGCTTCACTTATTGCTAACGGGTGTGACTTTATTTCTGTCATACAGGATGCGCACAAAATCTTTGAATTAGATTTTAGGTGTTGTACTTTTATTAGAAATCACCATAATGGAGATCAGTGTTTGCTGTCATCGGGCTCTGTGCACATGGCATTGTAAAGTTATTATTATTATTATTTTATTTTTTTTTATCTGTTTTTCTGTCATTAGTTGTGTTAATCAAGCACAGATTTTAAAGCAAGAACAGCAAAACGAGAAATGTATAGGATGAGGCTGATTATATGCTTGTCATATAAGAATCTTCATGAACTAGTCTACAGCATAGCTGTTCCTCAATGCATAATTGTAGAAAAGGGTGATATATTCACACTACTCTTCCGACAGAAATTGATTACTGCGAAACGTTGCTAAGCACACCATGCAGAAATAGACATTTCAAACTTAGCCTAAGAATCACACACAAACATCAACAATCAGAGTACGAAGCTCCAATTTCGTGTCAAAAATTGAGGAGGAAAAAAAGAGAAAACCCTGAAAATCACAAAATAGTCTAATGAAAAGTCAAACCAAGCTAAAAAAAAAAAAAAAGAAAAAAAAAAAGAAATTGGCAAAAAACATTCAGCTGCATAGTTTTAAACTACACAAGCACCCAGCATGCAGTGGGGCATGAACATGTTCTGTCAATAGTCACCACTGTCAAGTTTCATGTGCCGCGTCTTGTGTGTAAATGGTGCTGTAGCTCTTAAGGTTTGTTCCTAAAATGTTTTTAAAATCCATCATAATAGTAATCAAATTAAATGAATTGGGGGCAGTGGTAGCTCAGTGGTTTAAGGTCTGGATTACTGATTGAATACATTCGGCAAGTCATACGTAAGTTTTTCCAAAGTGAGAAGATTTGCCATTTGTGCTGAACACGTCTTTAAAGTTAGTACCTGTGGTGATGACCATAGAATGAGTATGCATTTCTTTGCCAAATCAGTAACTATATTTAATAAAGACTTTGAGTCAGTAGAGAAATCCAATGATGTTTTGCAGTTTAGGAAATAAAAAGTTGGAGACAAAGTAAATTTCCTATCCAGAGTCTTCTGAACCAAATCATGTACCTCATGCCAAAAAGTTTCACAGTTCCAAAATAAATGCATCAAACGTTCCTGTTTCAGATTTGCGTTTAAAACACATCTGAGATACATTTTGTGGAGGCGTACTGGGGTAAGATATATCCTGTATATAAATTTACATTTTTGCTCATGCACAGAGCTTGAGATTGATTTATGGAAAAACTCCTCACGTAAAGAGATCACATTTATTGATTCGTCAGCAATAAATGACTGGTCCATGTTCCTTTCCCATAGCTTTCTCAAAGGATCCAAAGGGGAACAGGTTTCTGATAACAGACAATACAGATCTACAGAAATCTGCCCCTTTAGAGCCCACAGAAGAAGAAGAAGAAGAAGAAGACCATTTTCAACATCAGAAAGATCCCAGCGAATTTTCCCCTGTCTCATTTCAGACTGAATAAAATGACGTAATGGGAAATCTGTTTCGGGATTTTGGAAATCTATCCTGAGTGTCTCGAAAGATTTAAAGACCTTTCCTGCAAATAAATCAGCCAAATTAGATATACCCTTTACTGCCCAGGCCAGAAGGCCAATACAGGCTCACGAGTCAGGGAAGTAAGGGTTTAAAGCAATTGGCGATTGCATTGACAAATTCTTGGGCACATTGAGATACTTCCTGACATCATCCCTACAATTCCCAGCTACTGAGCAGACCTCCTTAAAGTTAAGAGTAAACAGAAGGGACGTTTGCAGTATTGGCGCACATGCAAAAGATTCCATACTGACCCACAAGGAGTCTGTATCATTTTAAAAAAGACCGACGCATTTGTTTAATCTGAGCAGACCAATAAAATACCTTCATATTTTGCAAAGAGCCACACTTGGCTTCAAACGAGAAGCAAATTTAATTCTAGATTGTTTATTGTTCCATACAAACTTACCAATAGCTGGCATTCAGATCTTAAAATAAGTTCTGATCTAAGTAACAGGGTATACACTGAAATAAGTAGGGTAAACGGGCTAGCACAGTCATTTTGATTGTATTGATTCTTCCGAAGAAAGAAATTGGTAAATGTGCCCGTCTATTCATATCTTGCTTAAGTCTTGCCATTAAGGGTGTGTAGTTCTTAGAGAATAAATCCTGTAAGTCAGAGGTTATGTGTATGCCCAAATAAAGAAACACAGAGTCAGTGATGTGGGACAATGTATATTAACATGTTGTGGGGTATTTTTATAAATATGGCCTGGGTTTTTTCAAAATGTATTTTATATCCAGTAAACTGACCAAAATGATTAATTGTCTCCAACAGACTGGGGATGGATAACTGTGGCTGTAAAGAAGAACAGCATCCGCATATACAGCATGCACTTGACCATGAAACATTTTCATTTGTGATGAGATTTGAAATAAATCATTTGTTGACAATACTATAAATGTTTTCATGAAAATATTATAATTATGAAAATGTGATTTTTCATATTCAAAATCATAAAAAAAAAATAATAAACTGGTAGAAATGGCAAAAGTCTTCATTTGAGTGGAATGTGAAAGGAATGCTTCAAGGATGTTTTTTCATTTCATATAATGTCAAGTCTAAGCAAAAATATCACATTTTAACTAACATTTTATAAATGTTTGAATGTTGCTAAGGTAACAGATTATACCATATTCTAAATAAAACATTGGCACACTGTTTCATGGTAACAAAGATAGAACTTAATCTTTGGCCTTAATAGGAAACAGCTTATAAGGAGTCCTGAGATGAGACGGAAACATGTACAACATTTGGTTCGCCAAAATCGTAACCAACTTTCAGAGTGGTTACAGTAATTGATTGCTATTGATGACAGATACAATTGCATTAGTAATATTTCTACATTTCAAATGAAATAAAAATAAAATGATGGGGTCAAACTAAATGTTTTCAATAATATAATAAACCTCTGTATATTAGAATTCACTGTATATGAGTCGACACACAGAGACTACGTATGAAATCACGTTCTAAACCAACATTCACTATTCCCTACACTACTACTAGTTTAGTCCACTCGACAGTGTGAATGAAAACAAATGAGGGAATGTAGAAACTGATGTACACCTGCTGTTTACAAACAGAATCACTGAAGGAAAGAACAATTAACAAAACTACAACTGAAACACAGTCACAGCCTTAGACGAAACGTTCCTGCCGCAATGCATGCTTGGTGCTAGAGTAGTAAAAAGCTGAAGCATGAACAAATTATGCAACTAAATGTCTTTACTATTTTTTTTATTTTTTTGAAGGTGTTTGGTTCTGTTGTGACATTTCGTAAGACTGATTTCTGAGGTTCAGGATTGTTTTTTTGTTTTTATTGTTACCAATGTTGAGCTTCATCCATTGATTGTTGTCTGTGTTTAAGCTCTGCTATTGTTTAAGTTTTGCATGATGTGTTTATGATCAATTTTCAGTAATAAATTGCAATCCCATTTACAGCAAACACTGATCTCCCTTATGAAAAAAAAAAAATGAACTGAAAAATGAATGCCGGATTGGACACTGCATTCTCAACAGAAGTGTGTGATTGGTTATACTGTTATACTGTGTTTTTACAGGTTGCTTCTGTAGATTTGATTTACAGTATATTGCAGTTAAAATACATTAACCCACGGTGTGTGTTCTTTATTTCTTTTTTTTTCCACCTATGTAACTATTTTAATCCCACTGCAAAATCCTCAATTTTACGGGCGCACTTATAAAACACATTACATCTTTCAAGATATCAAGAAAAGGATGATTAAACAACCCCAAAAACAACATTACCAGCTTCACTTATTGCTAACGGGTGTGACTTTATTTCTGTCATACAGGATGCGCACAAAATCTTTGAATTAGATTTTAGGTGTTGTACTTTTATTAGAAATCACCATAATGGAGATCAGTGTTTGCTGTCATCGGGCTCTGTGCACATGGCATTGTAAAGTTATTATTATTATTATTTTATTTTTTTTATCTGTTTTTCTGTCATTAGTTGTGTTAATCAAGCACAGATTTTAAAGCAAGAACAGCAAAACGAGAAATGTATAGGATGAGGCTGATTATATGCTTTTCATATAAGAATCTTCATGAACTAGTCTACAGCATAGCTGTTCCTCAATGCATAATTGTAGAAAAGGGTGATATATTCACACTACTCTTCCGACAGAAATTGATTACTGCGAAACGTTGCTAAGCACACCATGCAGAAATAGACATTTCAAACTTAGCCTAAGAATCACACACAAACATCAACAATCAGAGTACGAAGCTCCAATTTCGTGTCAAAAATTGAGGAGGAAAAAAAGAGAAAACCCTGAAAATCACAAAATAGTCTAATGAAAAGTCAAACCAAGCTAAAAAAAAAAAAAAAAGAAAAAAAAAGAAATTGGCAAAAAACATTCAGCTGCATAGTTTTGTACTACACAAGCACCCAGCATGCAGTGGGGCATGAACATGTTCTGTCAATAGTCACCACTGTCAAGTTTCATGTGCCGCGTCTTGTGTGTAAATGGTGCTGTAGCTCTTAAGGTTTGTTCCTAAAATGTTTTTAAAATCCATCATAATAGTAATCAAATTAAATGAATTGGGGGCAGTGGTAGCTCAGTGGTTTAAGGTCTGGATTACTGATTGAATACATTCGGCAAGTCATACGTAAGTTTTTCCAAAGTGAGAAGATTTGCCATTTGTGCTGAACACGTCTTTAAAGTTAGTACCTGTGGTGATGACCATAGAATGAGTATGCATTTCTTTGCCAAATCAGTAACTATATTTAATAAAGACTTTGAGTCAGTAGAGAAATCCAATGATGTTTTGCAGTTTAGGAAATAAAAAGTTGGAGACAAAGTAAATTTCCTATCCAGAGTCTTCTGAACCAAATCATGTACCTCATGCCAAAAAGTTTCACAGTTCCAAAATAAATGCATCAAACGTTCCTGTTTCAGATTTGCGTTTAAAACACATCTGAGATACATTTTGTGGAGGCGTACTGGGGTAAGATATATCCTGCATATAAATTTACATTTTTGCTCATGCACAGAGCTTGAGATTGATTTATGGAAAAACTCCTCACGTAAAGAGATCACATTTATTGATTCGTCAGCAATAAATGACTGGTCCATGTTCCTTTCCCATAGCTTTCTCAAAGGATCCAAAGGGGAACAGGTTTCTGATAACAGACAATACAGATCTACAGAAATCTGCCCCTTTAGAGCCCACAGAAGAAGAAGAAGAAGAAGAAGAAGACCATTTTCAACATCAGAAAGATCCCAGCGAATTTTCCCCTGTCTCATTTCAGACTGAATAAAATGACGTAATGGGAAATCTGTTTCGGGATTTTGGAAATCTATCCTGAGTGTCTCGAAAGATTTAAAGACCTTTCCTGCAAATAAATCAGCCAAATTAGATATACCCTTTACTGCCCAGGCCAGAAGGCCAATACAGGCTCACGAGTCAGGGAAGTAAGGGTTTAAAGCAATTGGCGATTGCATTGACAAATTCTTGGGCACATTGAGATACTTCCTGACATCATCCCTACAATTCCCAGCTACTGAGCAGACCTCCTTAAAGTTAAGAGTAAACAGAAGGGACGTTTGCAGTATTGGCGCACATGCAAAAGATTCCATACTGACCCACAAGGAGTCTGTATCATTTAAAAAAGACCGACGCATTTGTTTAATCTGAGCAGACCAATAAAATACCTGCATATTTTGCAAAGAGCCACACTTGGCTTCAAACGAGAAGCAAATTTAATTCTAGATTGTTTATTGTTCCATACAAACTTACCAATAGCTGGCATTCAGATCTTAAAATAAGTTCTGATCTAAGTAACAGGGTATACACTGAAATAAGTAGGGTAAACGGGCTAGCACAGTCATTTTGATTGTATTAATTCTTCCGAAGAAAGAAATTGGTAAATGTGCCCGTCTATTCATATCTTGCTTAAGTCTTGCATTAAGGGTGTGTAGTTCTTAGAGAATAAATCCTGTAAGTCAGAGGTTATGTGTATGCCCAAATAAAGAAACACAGAGTCAGTGATGTGGGACAATGTATATTAACATGTTGTGGGGTATTTTTATAAATATGGCCTGGGTTTTTTCAAAATGTATTTTATATCCAGTAAACTGACCAAAATGATTAATTGTCTCCAACAGACTGGGGATGGATAACTGTGGCTGTAAAGAAGAACAGCATCCGCATATACAGCATGCACTTGACCATGAAACATTTTCATTTGTGATGAGATTTGAAATAAATCATTTGTTGACAATACTATAAATGTTTTCATGAAAATATTATAATTATGAAAATGTGATTTTTCATATTCAAAATCATAAAAAAAAAATAATAAACTGGTAGAAATGGCAAAAGTCTTCATTTGAGTGGAATGTGAAAGGAATGCTTCAAGGATGTTTTTTCATTTCATATAATGTCAAGTCTAAGCAAAAATATCACATTTTAACTAACATTTTATAAATGTTTGAATGTTGCTAAGGTAACAGATTATACCATATTCTAAATAAAACATTGGCACACTGTTTCATGGTAACAAAGATAGAACTTAATCTTTGGCCTTAATAGGAAACAGCTTATAAGGAGTCCTGAGATGAGACGGAAACATGTACAACATTTGGTTCGCCAAAATCGTAACCAACTTTCAGAGTGGTTACAGTAATTGATTGCTATTGATGACAGATACAATTGCATTAGTAATATTTCTACATTTCAAATGAAATAAAAATAAAATGATGGGGTCAAACTAAATGTTTTCAATAATATAATAAACCTCTGTATATTAGAATTCACTGTATATGAGTCGACACACAGAGACTACGTATGAAATCACGTTCTAAACCAACATTCACTATTCCCTACACTACTACTAGTTTAGTCCACTCGACAGTGTGAATGAAAACAAATGAGGGAATGTAGAAACTGATGTACACCTGCTGTTTACAAACAGAATCACTGAAGGAAAGAACAATTAACAAAACTACAACTGAAACACAGTCACAGCCTTAGACGAAACGTTCCTGCCGCAATGCATGCTTGGTGCTAGAGTAGTAAAAAGCTGAAGCATGAACAAATTATGCAACTAAATGTCTTTACTATTTTTTTTATTTTTTTGAAGGTGTTTGGTTCTGTTGTGACATTTCGTAAGACTGATTTCTGAGGTTCAGGATTGTTTTTTTGTTTTTATTGTTACCAATGTTGAGCTTCATCCATTGATTGTTGTCTGTGTTTAAGCTCTGCTATTGTTTAAGTTTTGCATGATGTGTTTATGATCAATTTTCAGTAATAAATTGCAATCCCATTTACAGCAAACACTGATCTCCCTTATGAAAAAAAAAAAATGAACTGAAAAATGAATGCCGGATTGGACACTGCATTCTCAACAGAAGTGTGTGATTGGTTATACTGTTATACTGTGTTTTTACAGGTTGCTTCTGTAGATTTGATTTACAGTATATTGCAGTTAAAATACATTAACCCACGGTGTGTGTTCTTTATTTCTTTTTTTTTCCACCTATGTAACTATTTTAATCCCACTGCAAAATCCTCAATTTTACGGGCGCACTTATAAAACACATTACATCTTTCAAGATATCAAGAAAAGGATGATTAAACAACCCCAAAAACAACATTACCAGCTTCACTTATTGCTAACGGGTGTGACTTTATTTCTGTCATACAGGATGCGCACAAAATCTTTGAATTAGATTTTAGGTGTTGTACTTTTATTAGAAATCACCATAATGGAGATCAGTGTTTGCTGTCATCGGGCTCTGTGCACATGGCATTGTAAAGTTATTATTATTATTATTTTATTTTTTTTATCTGTTTTTCTGTCATTAGTTGTGTTAATCAAGCACAGATTTTAAAGCAAGAACAGCAAAACGAGAAATGTATAGGATGAGGCTGATTATATGCTTTTCATATAAGAATCTTCATGAACTAGTCTACAGCATAGCTGTTCCTCAATGCATAATTGTAGAAAAGGGTGATATATTCACACTACTCTTCCGACAGAAATTGATTACTGCGAAACGTTGCTAAGCACACCATGCAGAAATAGACATTTCAAACTTAGCCTAAGAATCACACACAAACATCAACAATCAGAGTACGAAGCTCCAATTTCGTGTCAAAAATTGAGGAGGAAAAAAAGAGAAAACCCTGAAAATCACAAAATAGTCTAATGAAAAGTCAAACCAAGCTAAAAAAAAAAAAAAAAAGAAAAAAAAAGAAATTGGCAAAAAACATTCAGCTGCATAGTTTTGTACTACACAAGCACCCAGCATGCAGTGGGGCATGAACATGTTCTGTCAATAGTCACCACTGTCAAGTTTCATGTGCCGCGTCTTGTGTGTAAATGGTGCTGTAGCTCTTAAGGTTTGTTCCTAAAATGTTTTTAAAATCCATCATAATAGTAATCAAATTAAATGAATTGGGGGCAGTGGTAGCTCAGTGGTTTAAGGTCTGGATTACTGATTGAATACATTCGGCAAGTCATACGTAAGTTTTTCCAAAGTGAGAAGATTTGCCATTTGTGCTGAACACGTCTTTAAAGTTAGTACCTGTGGTGATGACCATAGAATGAGTATGCATTTCTTTGCCAAATCAGTAACTATATTTAATAAAGACTTTGAGTCAGTAGAGAAATCCAATGATGTTTTGCAGTTTAGGAAATAAAAAGTTGGAGACAAAGTAAATTTCCTATCCAGAGTCTTCTGAACCAAATCATGTACCTCATGCCAAAAAGTTTCACAGTTCCAAAATAAATGCATCAAACGTTCCTGTTTCAGATTTGCGTTTAAAACACATCTGAGATACATTTTGTGGAGGCGTACTGGGGTAAGATATATCCTGCATATAAATTTACATTTTTGCTCATGCACAGAGCTTGAGATTGATTTATGGAAAAACTCCTCACGTAAAGAGATCACATTTATTGATTCGTCAGCAATAAATGACTGGTCCATGTTCCTTTCCCATAGCTTTCTCAAAGGATCCAAAGGGGAACAGGTTTCTGATAACAGACAATACAGATCTACAGAAATCTGCCCCTTTAGAGCCCACAGAAGAAGAAGAAGAAGAAGAAGAAGACCATTTTCAACATCAGAAAGATCCCAGCGAATTTTCCCCTGTCTCATTTCAGACTGAATAAAATGACGTAATGGGAAATCTGTTTCGGGATTTTGGAAATCTATCCTGAGTGTCTCGAAAGATTTAAAGACCTTTCCTGCAAATAAATCAGCCAAATTAGATATACCCTTTACTGCCCAGGCCAGAAGGCCAATACAGGCTCACGAGTCAGGGAAGTAAGGGTTTAAAGCAATTGGCGATTGCATTGACAAATTCTTGGGCACATTGAGATACTTCCTGACATCATCCCTACAATTCCCAGCTACTGAGCAGACCTCCTTAAAGTTAAGAGTAAACAGAAGGGACGTTTGCAGTATTGGCGCACATGCAAAAGATTCCATACTGACCCACAAGGAGTCTGTATCATTTAAAAAAGACCGACGCATTTGTTTAATCTGAGCAGACCAATAAAATACCTGCATATTTTGCAAAGAGCCACACTTGGCTTCAAACGAGAAGCAAATTTAATTCTAGATTGTTTATTGTTCCATACAAACTTACCAATAGCTGGCATTCAGATCTTAAAATAAGTTCTGATCTAAGTAACAGGGTATACACTGAAATAAGTAGGGTAAACGGGCTAGCACAGTCATTTTGATTGTATTAATTCTTCCGAAGAAAGAAATTGGTAAATGTGCCCGTCTATTCATATCTTGCTTAAGTCTTGCATTAAGGGTGTGTAGTTCTTAGAGAATAAATCCTGTAAGTCAGAGGTTATGTGTATGCCCAAATAAAGAAACACAGAGTCAGTGATGTGGGACAATGTATATTAACATGTTGTGGGGTATTTTTATAAATATGGCCTGGGTTTTTTCAAAATGTATTTTATATCCAGTAAACTGACCAAAATGATTAATTGTCTCCAACAGACTGGGGATGGATAACTGTGGCTGTAAAGAAGAACAGCATCCGCATATACAGCATCACTTGACCATGAAACATTTTCATTTGTGATGAGATTTGAAATAAATCATTTGTTGACAATACTATAAATGTTTTCATGAAAATATTATAATTATGAAAATGTGATTTTTCATATTCAAAATCATAAAAAAAAAATAATAAACTGGTAGAAATGGCAAAAGTCTTCATTTGAGTGGAATGTGAAAGGAATGCTTCAAGGATGTTTTTTCATTTCATATAATGTCAAGTCTAAGCAAAAATATCACATTTTAACTAACATTTTATAAATGTTTGAATGTTGCTAAGGTAACAGATTATACCATATTCTAAATAAAACATTGGCACACTGTTTCATGGTAACAAAGATAGAACTTAATCTTTGGCCTTAATAGGAAACAGCTTATAAGGAGTCCTGAGATGAGACGGAAACATGTACAACATTTGGTTCGCCAAAATCGTAACCAACTTTCAGAGTGGTTACAGTAATTGATTGCTATTGATGACAGATACAATTGCATTAGTAATATTTCTACATTTCAAATGAAATAAAAATAAAATGATGGGGTCAAACTAAATGTTTTCAATAATATAATAAACCTCTGTATATTAGAATTCACTGTATATGAGTCGACACACAGAGACTACGTATGAAATCACGTTCTAAACCAACATTCACTATTCCCTACACTACTACTAGTTTAGTCCACTCGACAGTGTGAATGAAAACAAATGAGGGAATGTAGAAACTGATGTACACCTGCTGTTTACAAACAGAATCACTGAAGGAAAGAACAATTAACAAAACTACAACTGAAACACAGTCACAGCCTTAGACGAAACGTTCCTGCCGCACGCAATGCATGCTTGGTGCTAGAGTAGTAAAAAGCTGAAGCATGAACAAATTATGCAACTAAATGTCTTTACTATTTTTTTAATTTTTTTGAAGGTGTTTGGTTCTGTTGTGACATTTCGTAAGACTGATTTCTGAGGTTCAGGATTGTATTTTTGTTTTTATTGTTACCAATGTTGAGCTTCATCCATTGATTGTTGTCTGTGTTTAAGCTCTGCTATTGTTTAAGTTTTGCATGATGTGTTTATGATCAATTTTCAGTAATAAATTGCAATCCCATTTACAGCAAACACTGATCTCCCTTATGAAAAAAAAAAAATGAACTGAAAAATGAATGCCGGATTGGACACTGCATTCTCAACAGAAGTGTGTGATTGGTTATACTGTTATACTGTGTTTTTACAGGTTGCTTCTGTAGATTTGATTTACAGTATATTGCAGTTAAAATACATTAACCCACGGTGTGTGTTCTTTATTTCTTTTTTTTTCCACCTATGTAACTATTTTAATCCCACTGCAAAATCCTCAATTTTACGGGCGCACTTATAAAACACATTACATCTTTCAAGATATCAAGAAAAGGATGATTAAACAACCCCAAAAACAACATTACCAGCTTCACTTATTGCTAACGGGTGTGACTTTATTTCTGTCATACAGGATGCGCACAAAATCTTTGAATTAGATTTTAGGTGTTGTACTTTTATTAGAAATCACCATAATGGAGATCAGTGTTTGCTGTCATCGGGCTCTGTGCACATGGCATTGTAAAGTTATTATTATTATTATTTTATTTTTTTTATCTGTTTTTCTGTCATTAGTTGTGTTAATCAAGCACAGATTTTAAAGCAAGAACAGCAAAACGAGAAATGTATAGGATGAGGCTGATTATATGCTTGTCATATAAGAATCTTCATGAACTAGTCTACAGCATAGCTGTTCCTCAATGCATAATTGTAGAAAAGGGTGATATATTCACACTACTCTTCCGACAGAAATTGATTACTGCTTAACGTTGCTAAGCACACCATGCAGAAATAGACATTTCAAACTTAGCCTAAGAATCACACACAAACATCAACAATCAGAGTACGAAGCTCCAATTTCGTGTCAAAAATTGAGGAGGAAAAAAAGAGAAAACCCTGAAAATCACAAAATAGTCTAATGAAAAGTCAAACCAAGCTAAAAAAAAAAAAAAAAGAAAAAAAAAGAAATTGGCAAAAAACATTCAGCTGCATAGTTTTGTACTACACAAGCACCCAGCATGCAGTGGGGCATGAACATGTTCTGTCAATAGTCACCACTGTCAAGTTTCATGTGCCGCGTCTTGTGTGTAAATGGTGCTGTAGCTCTTAAGGTTTGTTCCTAAAATGTTTTTAAAATCCATCATAATAGTAATCAAATTAAATGAATTGGGGGCAGTGGTAGCTCAGTGGTTTAAGGTCTGGATTACTGATTGAATACATTCGGCAAGTCATACGTAAGTTTTTCCAAAGTGAGAAGATTTGCCATTTGTGCTGAACACGTCTTTAAAGTTAGTACCTGTGGTGATGACCATAGAATGAGTATGCATTTCTTTGCCAAATCAGTAACTATATTTAATAAAGACTTTGAGTCAGTAGAGAAATCCAATGATGTTTTGCAGTTTAGGAAATAAAAAGTTGGAGACAAAGTAAATTTCCTATCCAGAGTCTTCTGAACCAAATCATGTACCTCATGCCAAAAAGTTTCACAGTTCCAAAATAAATGCATCAAACGTTCCTGTTTCAGATTTGCGTTTAAAACACATCTGAGATACATTTTGTGGAGGCGTACTGGGGTAAGATATATCCTGCATATAAATTTACATTTTTGCTCATGCACAGAGCTTGAGATTGATTTATGGAAAAACTCCTCACGTAAAGAGATCACATTTATTGATTCGTCAGCAATAAATGACTGGTCCATGTTCCTTTCCCATAGCTTTCTCAAAGGATCCAAAGGGGAACAGGTTTCTGATAACAGACAATACAGATCTACAGAAATCTGCCCCTTTAGAGCCCACAGAAGAAGAAGAAGAAGAAGAAGAAGAAGACCATTTTCAACATCAGAAAGATCCCAGCGAATTTTCCCCTGTCTCATTTCAGACTGAATAAAATGACGTAATGGGAAATCTGTTTCGGGATTTTGGAAATCTATCCTGAGTGTCTCGAAAGATTTAAAGACCTTTCCTGCAAATAAATCAGCCAAATTAGATATACCCTTTACTGCCCAGGCCAGAAGGCCAATACAGGCTCACGAGTCAGGGAAGTAAGGGTTTAAAGCAATTGGCGATTGCATTGACAAATTCTTGGGCACATTGAGATACTTCCTGACATCATCCCAACAATTCCCAGCTACTGAGCAGACCTCCTTAAAGTTAAGAGTAAACAGAAGGGACGTTTGCAGTATTGGCGCACATGCAAAAGATTCCATACTGACCCACAAGGAGTCTGTATCATTTAAAAAAGACCGACGCATTTGTTTAATCTGAGCAGACCAATAAAATACCTGCATATTTTGCAAAGAGCCACACTTGGCTTCAAACGAGAAGCAAATTTAATTCTAGATTGTTTATTGTTCCATACAAACTTACCAATAGCTGGCATTCAGATCTTAAAATAAGTTCTGATCTAAGTAACAGGGTATACACTGAAATAAGTAGGGTAAACGGGCTAGCACAGTCATTTTGATTGTATTAATTCTTCCGAAGAAAGAAATTGGTAAATGTGCCCGTCTATTCATATCTTGCTTAAGTCTTGCCATTAAGGGTGTGTAGTTCTTAGAGAATAAATCCTGTAAGTCAGAGGTTATGTGTATGCCCAAATAAAGAAACACAGAGTCAGTGATGTGGGACAATGTATATTAACATGTTGTGGGGTATTTTTATAAATATGGCCTGGGTTTTTTCAAAATGTATTTTATATCCAGTAAACTGACCAAAATGATTAATTGTCTCCAACAGACTGGGGATGGATAACTGTGGCTGTAAAGAAGAACAGCATCCGCATATACAGCATGCACTTGACCATGAAACATTTTCATTTGTGATGAGATTTGAAATAAATCATTTGTTGACAATACTATAAATGTTTTCATGAAAATATTATAATTATGAAAATGTGATTTTTCATATTCAAAATCATAAAAAAAAAATAATAAACTGGTAGAAATGGCAAAAGTCTTCATTTGAGTGGAATGTGAAAGGAATGCTTCAAGGATGTTTTTTCATTTCATATAATGTCAAGTCTAAGCAAAAATATCACATTTTAACTAACATTTTATAAATGTTTGAATGTTGCTAAGGTAACAGATTATACCATATTCTAAATAAAACATTGGCACACTGTTTCATGGTAACAAAGATAGAACTTAATCTTTGGCCTTAATAGGAAACAGCTTATAAGGAGTCCTGAGATGAGACGGAAACATGTACAACATTTGGTTCGCCAAAATCGTAACCAACTTTCAGAGTGGTTACAGTAATTGATTGCTATTGATGACAGATACAATTGCATTAGTAATATTTCTACATTTCAAATGAAATAAAAATAAAATGATGGGGTCAAACTAAATGTTTTCAATAATATAATAAACCTCTGTATATTAGAATTCACTGTATATGAGTCGACACACAGAGACTACGTATGAAATCACGTTCTAAACCAACATTCACTATTCCCTACACTACTACTAGTTTAGTCCACTCGACAGTGTGAATGAAAACAAATGAGGGAATGTAGAAACTGATGTACACCTGCTGTTTACAAACAGAATCACTGAAGGAAAGAACAATTAACAAAACTACAACTGAAACACAGTCACAGCCTTAGACGAAACGTTCCTGCCGCAATGCATGCTTGGTGCTAGAGTAGTAAAAAGCTGAAGCATGAACAAATTATGCAACTAAATGTCTTTACTATTTTTTTAATTTTTTTGAAGGTGTTTGGTTCTGTTGTGACATTTCGTAAGACTGATTTCTGAGGTTCAGGATTGTATTTTTGTTTTTATTGTTACCAATGTTGAGCTTCATCCATTGATTGTTGTCTGTGTTTAAGCTCTGCTATTGTTTAAGTTTTGCATGATGTGTTTATGATCAATTTTCAGTAATAAATTGCAATCCCATTTACAGCAAACACTGATCTCCCTTATGAAAAAAAAAAAATGAACTGAAAAATGAATGCCGGATTGGACACTGCATTCTCAACAGAAGTGTGTGATTGGTTATACTGTTATACTGTGTTTTTACAGGTTGCTTCTGTAGATTTGATTTACAGTATATTGCAGTTAAAATACATTAACCCACGGTGTGTGTTCTTTATTTCTTTTTTTTTCCACCTATGTAACTATTTTAATCCCACTGCAAAATCCTCAATTTTACGGGCGCACTTATAAAACACATTACATCTTTCAAGATATCAAGAAAAGGATGATTAAACAACCCCAAAAACAACATTACCAGCTTCACTTATTGCTAACGGGTGTGACTTTATTTCTGTCATACAGGATGCGCACAAAATCTTTGAATTAGATTTTAGGTGTTGTACTTTTATTAGAAATCACCATAATGGAGATCAGTGTTTGCTGTCATCGGGCTCTGTGCACATGGCATTGTAAAGTTATTATTATTATTATTTTATTTTTTTTATCTGTTTTTCTGTCATTAGTTGTGTTAATCAAGCACAGATTTTAAAGCAAGAACAGCAAAACGAGAAATGTATAGGATGAGGCTGATTATATGCTTGTCATATAAGAATCTTCATGAACTAGTCTACAGCATAGTTGTTCCTCAATGCATAATTGTAGAAAAGGGTGATATATTCACACTACTCTTCCGACAGAAATTGATTACTGCGAAACGTTGCTAAGCACACCATGCAGAAATAGACATTTCAAACTTAGCCTAAGAATCACACACAAACATTAACAATCAGAGTACGAAGCTCCAATTTCGTGTCAAAAATTGAGGAGGAAAAAAAGAGAAAACCCTGAAAATCACAAAATAGTCTAATGAAAAGTCAAACCAAGCTAAAAAAAAAAAAAAAGAAAAAAAAAAAGAAATTGGCAAAAAACATTCAGCTGCATAGTTTTGTACTACACAAGCACCCAGCATGCAGTGGGGCATGAACATGTTCTGTCAATAGTCACCACTGTCAAGTTTCATGTGCCGCGTCTTGTGTGTAAATGGTGCTGTAGCTCTTAAGGTTTGTTCCTAAAATGTTTTTAAAATCCATCATAATAGTAATCAAATTAAATGAATTGGGGGCAGTGGTAGCTCAGTGGTTTAAGGTCTGGATTACTGATTGAATACATTCGGCAAGTCATACGTAAGTTTTTCCAAAGTGAGAAGATTTGCCATTTGTGCTGAACACGTCTTTAAAGTTAGTACCTGTGGTGATGACCATAGAATGAGTATGCATTTCTTTGCCAAATCAGTAACTATATTTAATAAAGACTTTGAGTCAGTAGAGAAATCCAATGATGTTTTGCAGTTTAGGAAATAAAAAGTTGGAGACAAAGTAAATTTCCTATCCAGAGTCTTCTGAACCAAATCATGTACCTCATGCCAAAAAGTTTTGTTGTTCTCACAGTTCCAAAATAAATGCATCAAACGTTCCTGTTTCAGATTTGCGTTTAAAACACATCTGAGATACATTTTGTGGAGGCGTACTGGGGTAAGATATATCCTGTATATAAATTTACATTTTTGCTCATGCACAGAGCTTGAGATTGATTTATGGAAAAACTCCTCACGTAAAGAGATCACATTTATTGATTCGTCAGCAATAAATAACTGGTCCATGTTCCTTTCCCATAGCTTTCTCAAAGGATCCAAAGGGGAACAGGTTTCTGATAACAGACAATACAGATCTACAGAAATCTGCCCCTTTAGAGCCCACAGAAGAAGAAGAAGAAGAAGAAGACCATTTTCAACATCAGAAAGATCCCAGCGAATTTTCCCCTGTCTCATTTCAGACTGAATAAAATGACGTAATGGGAAATCTGTTTCGGGATTTTGGAAATCTATCCTGAGTGTCTCGAAAGATTTAAAGACCTTTCCTGCAAATAAATCAGCCAAATTAGATATACCCTTTACTGCCCAGGCCAGAAGGCCAATACAGGCTCACGAGTCAGGGAAGTAAGGGTTTAAAGCAATTGGCGATTGCATTGACAAATTCTTGGGCACATTGAGATACTTCCTGACATCATCCCTACAATTCCCAGCTACTGAGCAGACCTCCTTAAAGTTAAGAGTAAACAGAAGGGACGTTTGCAGTATTGGCGCACATGCAAAAGATTCCATACTGACCCACAAGGAGTCTGTATCATTTAAAAAAGACCGACGCATTTGTTTAATCTGAGCAGACCAATAAAATACCTGCATAGTTTGCAAAGAGCCACACTTGGCTTCAAACGAGAAGCAAATTTAATTCTAGATTGTTTATTGTTCCATACAAACTTACCAATAGCTGGCATTCAGATCTTAAAATAAGTTCTGATCTAAGTAACAGGGTATACACTGAAATAAGTAGGGTAAACGGGCTAGCACAGTCATTTTGATTGTATTAATTCTTCCGAAGAAAGAAATTGGTAAATGTGCCCGTCTATTCATATCTTGCTTAAGTCTTGCCATTAAGGGTGTGTAGTTCTTAGAGAATAAATCCTGTAAGTCAGAGGTTATGTGTATGCCCAAATAAAGAAACACAGAGTCAGTGATGTGGGACAATGTATATTAACATGTTGTGGGGTATTTTTATAAATATGGCCTGGGTTTTTTCAAAATGTATTTTATATCCAGTAAACTGACCAAAATGATTAATTGTCTCCAACAGACTGGGGATGGATAACTGTGGCTGTAAAGAAGAACAGCATCCGCATATACAGCATGCACTTGACCATGAAACATTTTCATTTGTGATGAGATTTGAAATAAATCATTTGTTGACAATACTATAAATGTTTTCATGAAAATATTATAATTATGAAAATGTGATTTTTCATATTCAAAATCATAAAAAAAAAATAATAAACTGGTAGAAATGGCAAAAGTCTTCATTTGAGTGGAATGTGAAAGGAATGCTTCAAGGATGTTTTTTCATTTCATATAATGTCAAGTCTAAGCAAAAATATCACATTTTAACTAACATTTTATAAATGTTTGAATGTTGCTAAGGTAACAGATTATACCATATTCTAAATAAAACATTGGCACACTGTTTCATGGTAACAAAGATAGAACTTAATATTTGGCCTTAATAGGAAACAGCTTATAAGGAGTCCTGAGATGAGACGGAAACATGTACAACATTTGGTTCGCCAAAATCGTAACCAACTTTCAGAGTGGTTACAGTAATTGATTGCTATTGATGACAGATACAATTGCATTAGTAATATTTCTACATTTCAAATGAAATAAAAATAAAATGATGGGGTCAAACTAAATGTTTTCAATAATATAATAAACCTCTGTATATTAGAATTCACTGTATATGAGTCGACACACAGAGACTACGTATGAAATCACGTTCTAAACCAACATTCACTATTCCCTACACTACTACTAGTTTAGTCCACTCGACAGTGTGAATGAAAACAAATGAGGGAATGTAGAAACTGATGTACACCTGCTGTTTACAAACAGAATCACTGAAGGAAAGAACAATTAACAAAACTACAACTGAAACACAGTCACAGCCTTAGACGAAACGTTCCTGCCGCAATGCATGCTTGGTGCTAGAGTAGTAAAAAGCTGAAGCATGAACAAATTATGCAACTAAATGTCTTTACTATTTTTTTAATTTTTTTGAAGGTGTTTGGTTCTGTTGTGACATTTCGTAAGACTGATTTCTGAGGTTCAGGATTGTATTTTTGTTTTTATTGTTACCAATGTTGAGCTTCATCCATTGATTGTTGTCTGTGTTTAAGCTCTGCTATTGTTTAAGTTTTGCATGATGTGTTTATGATCAATTTTCAGTAATAAATTGCAATCCCATTTACAGCAAACACTGATCTCCCTTATGAAAAAAAAAAAATGAACTGAAAAATGAATGCCGGATTGGACACTGCATTCTCAACAGAAGTGTGTGATTGGTTATACTGTTATACTGTGTTTTTACAGGTTGCTTCTGTAGATTTGATTTACAGTATATTGCAGTTAAAATACATTAACCCACGGTGTGTGTTCTTTATTTCTTTTTTTTTCCACCTATGTAACTATTTTAATCCCACTGCAAAATCCTCAATTTTACGGGCGCACTTATAAAACACATTACATCTTTCAAGATATCAAGAAAAGGATGATTAAACAACCCCAAAAACAACATTACCAGCTTCACTTATTGCTAACGGGTGTGACTTTATTTCTGTCATACAGGATGCGCACAAAATCTTTGAATTAGATTTTAGGTGTTGTACTTTTATTAGAAATCACCATAATGGAGATCAGTGTTTGCTGTCATCGGGCTCTGTGCACATGGCATTGTAAAGTTATTATTATTATTATTTTATTTTTTTATCTGTTTTTCTGTCATTAGTTGTGTTAATCAAGCACAGATTTTAAAGCAAGAACAGCAAAACGAGAAATGTATAGGATGAGGCTGATTATATGCTTGTCATATAAGAATCTTCATGAACTAGTCTACAGCATAGTTGTTCCTCAATGCATAATTGTAGAAAAGGGTGATATATTCACACTACTCTTCCGACAGAAATTGATTACTGCGAAACGTTGCTAAGCACACCATGCAGAAATAGACATTTCAAACTTAGCCTAAGAATCACACACAAACATTAACAATCAGAGTACGAAGCTCCAATTTCGTGTCAAAAATTGAGGAGGAAAAAAAGAGAAAACCCTGAAAATCACAAAATAGTCTAATGAAAAGTCAAACCAAGCTAAAAAAAAAAAAAAAGAAAAAAAAAAAGAAATTGGCAAAAAACATTCAGCTGCATAGTTTTGTACTACACAAGCACCCAGCATGCAGTGGGGCATGAACATGTTCTGTCAATAGTCACCACTGTCAAGTTTCATGTGCCGCGTCTTGTGTGTAAATGGTGCTGTAGCTCTTAAGGTTTGTTCCTAAAATGTTTTTAAAATCCATCATAATAGTAATCAAATTAAATGAATTGGGGGCAGTGGTAGCTCAGTGGTTTAAGGTCTGGATTACTGATTGAATACATTCGGCAAGTCATACGTAAGTTTTTCCAAAGTGAGAAGATTTGCCATTTGTGCTGAACACGTCTTTAAAGTTAGTACCTGTGGTGATGACCATAGAATGAGTATGCATTTCTTTGCCAAATCAGTAACTATATTTAATAAAGACTTTGAGTCAGTAGAGAAATCCAATGATGTTTTGCAGTTTAGGAAATAAAAAGTTGGAGACAAAGTAAATTTCCTATCCAGAGTCTTCTGAACCAAATCATGTACCTCATGCCAAAAAGTTTTGTTGTTCTCACAGTTCCAAAATAAATGCATCAAACGTTCCTGTTTCAGATTTGCGTTTAAAACACATCTGAGATACATTTTGTGGAGGCGTACTGGGGTAAGATATATCCTGTATATAAATTTACATTTTTGCTCATGCACAGAGCTTGAGATTGATTTATGGAAAAACTCCTCACGTAAAGAGATCACATTTATTGATTCGTCAGCAATAAATAACTGGTCCATGTTCCTTTCCCATAGCTTTCTCAAAGGATCCAAAGGGGAACAGGTTTCTGATAACAGACAATACAGATCTACAGAAATCTGCCCCTTTAGAGCCCACAGAAGAAGAAGAAGAAGAAGAAGACCATTTTCAACATCAGAAAGATCCCAGCGAATTTTCCCCTGTCTCATTTCAGACTGAATAAAATGACGTAATGGGAAATCTGTTTCGGGATTTTGGAAATCTATCCTGAGTGTCTCGAAAGATTTAAAGACCTTTCCTGCAAATAAATCAGCCAAATTAGATATACCCTTTACTGCCCAGGCCAGAAGGCCAATACAGGCTCACGAGTCAGGGAAGTAAGGGTTTAAAGCAATTGGCGATTGCATTGACAAATTCTTGGGCACATTGAGATACTTCCTGACATCATCCCTACAATTCCCAGCTACTGAGCAGACCTCCTTAAAGTTAAGAGTAAACAGAAGGGACGTTTGCAGTATTGGCGCACATGCAAAAGATTCCATACTGACCCACAAGGAGTCTGTATCATTTAAAAAAGACCGACGCATTTGTTTAATCTGAGCAGACCAATAAAATACCTGCATAGTTTGCAAAGAGCCACACTTGGCTTCAAACGAGAAGCAAATTTAATTCTAGATTGTTTATTGTTCCATACAAACTTACCAATAGCTGGCATTCAGATCTTAAAATAAGTTCTGATCTAAGTAACAGGGTATACACTGAAATAAGTAGGGTAAACGGGCTAGCACAGTCATTTTGATTGTATTAATTCTTCCGAAGAAAGAAATTGGTAAATGTGCCCGTCTATTCATATCTTGCTTAAGTCTTGCCATTAAGGGTGTGTAGTTCTTAGAGAATAAATCCTGTAAGTCAGAGGTTATGTGTATGCCCAAATAAAGAAACACAGAGTCAGTGATGTGGGACAATGTATATTAACATGTTGTGGGGTATTTTTATAAATATGGCCTGGGTTTTTTCAAAATGTATTTTATATCCAGTAAACTGACCAAAATGATTAATTGTCTCCAACAGACTGGGGATGGATAACTGTGGCTGTAAAGAAGAACAGCATCCGCATATACAGCATGCACTTGACCATGAAACATTTTCATTTGTGATGAGATTTGAAATAAATCATTTGTTGACAATACTATAAATGTTTTCATGAAAATATTATAATTATGAAAATGTGATTTTTCATATTCAAAATCATAAAAAAAAAATAATAAACTGGTAGAAATGGCAAAAGTCTTCATTTGAGTGGAATGTGAAAGGAATGCTTCAAGGATGTTTTTTCATTTCATATAATGTCAAGTCTAAGCAAAAATATCACATTTTAACTAACATTTTATAAATGTTTGAATGTTGCTAAGGTAACAGATTATACCATATTCTAAATAAAACATTGGCACACTGTTTCATGGTAACAAAGATAGAACTTAATATTTGGCCTTAATAGGAAACAACTTATAAGGAGTCCTGAGATGAGACGGAAACATGTACAACATTTGGTTCGCCAAAATCGTAACCAACTTTCAGAGTGGTTACAGTAATTGATTGCTATTGATGACAGATACAATTGCATTAGTAATATTTCTACATTTCAAATGAAATAAAAATAAAATGATGGGGTCAAACTAAATGTTTTCAATAATATAATAAACCTCTGTATATTAGAATTCACTGTATATGAGTCGACACACAGAGACTACGTATGAAATCACGTTCTAAACCAACATTCACTATTCCCTACACTACTACTAGTTTAGTCCACTCGACAGTGTGAATGAAAACAAATGAGGGAATGTAGAAACTGATGTACACCTGCTGTTTACAAACAGAATCACTGAAGGAAAGAACAATTAACAAAACTACAACTGAAACACAGTCACAGCCTTAGACGAAACGTTCCTGCCGCAATGCATGCTTGGTGCTAGAGTAGTAAAAAGCTGAAGCATGAACAAATTATGCAACTAAATGTCTTTACTATTTTTTTAATTTTTTTGAAGGTGTTTGGTTCTGTTGTGACATTTCGTAAGACTGATTTCTGAGGTTCAGGATTGTATTTTTGTTTTTATTGTTACCAATGTTGAGCTTCATCCATTGATTGTTGTCTGTGTTTAAGCTCTGCTATTGTTTAAGTTTTGCATGATGTGTTTATGATCAATTTTCAGTAATAAATTGCAATCCCATTTACAGCAAACACTGATCTCCCTTATGAAAAAAAAAAAATGAACTGAAAAATGAATGCCGGATTGGACACTGCATTCTCAACAGAAGTGTGTGATTGGTTATACTGTTATACTGTGTTTTTACAGGTTGCTTCTGTAGATTTGATTTACAGTATATTGCAGTTAAAATACATTAACCCACGGTGTGTGTTCTTTATTTCTTTTTTTTTCCACCTATGTAACTATTTTAATCCCACTGCAAAATCCTCAATTTTACGGGCGCACTTATAAAACACATTACATCTTTCAAGATATCAAGAAAAGGATGATTAAACAACCCCAAAAACAACATTACCAGCTTCACTTATTGCTAACGGGTGTGACTTTATTTCTGTCATACAGGATGCGCACAAAATCTTTGAATTAGATTTTAGGTGTTGTACTTTTATTAGAAATCACCATAATGGAGATCAGTGTTTGCTGTCATCGGGCTCTGTGCACATGGCATTGTAAAGTTATTATTATTATTATTTTATTTTTTTTATCTGTTTTTCTGTCATTAGTTGTGTTAATCAAGCACAGATTTTAAAGCAAGAACAGCAAAACGAGAAATGTATAGGATGAGGCTGATTATATGCTTGTCATATAAGAATCTTCATGAACTAGTCTACAGCATAGCTGTTCCTCAATGCATAATTGTAGAAAAGGGTGATATATTCACACTACTCTTCCGACAGAAATTGATTACTGCGAAACGTTGCTAAGCACACCATGCAGAAATAGACATTTCAAACTTAGCCTAAGAATCACACACAAACATCAACAATCAGAGTACGAAGCTCCAATTTCGTGTCAAAAATTGAGGAGGAAAAAAAGAGAAAACCCTGAAAATCACAAAATAGTCTAATGAAAAGTCAAACCAAGCTAAAAAAAAAAAAAAAGAAAAAAAAAAAGAAATTGGCAAAAAACATTCAGCTGCATAGTTTTGTACTACACAAGCACCCAGCATGCAGTGGGGCATGAACATGTTCTGTCAATAGTCACCACTGTCAAGTTTCATGTGCCGCGTCTTGTGTGTAAATGGTGCTGTAGCTCTTAAGGTTTGTTCCTAAAATGTTTTTAAAATCCATCATAATAGTAATCAAATTAAATGAATTGGGGGCAGTGGTAGCTCAGTGGTTTAAGGTCTGGATTACTGATTGAATACATTCGGCAAGTCATACGTAAGTTTTTCCAAAGTGAGAAGATTTGCCATTTGTGCTGAACACGTCTTTAAAGTTAGTACCTGTGGTGATGACCATAGAATGAGTATGCATTTCTTTGCCAAATCAGTAACTATATTTAATAAAGACTTTGAGTCAGTAGAGAAATCCAATGATGTTTTGCAGTTTAGGAAATAAAAAGTTGGAGACAAAGTAAATTTCCTATCCAGAGTCTTCTGAACCAAATCATGTACCTCATGCCAAAAAGTTTCACAGTTCCAAAATAAATGCATCAAACGTTCCTGTTTCAGATTTGCGTTTAAAACACATCTGAGATACATTTTGTGGAGGCGTACTGGGGTAAGATATATCCTGTATATAAATTTACATTTTTGCTCATGCACAGAGCTTGAGATTGATTTATGGAAAAACTCCTCACGTAAAGAGATCACATTTATTGATTCGTCAGCAATAAATGACTGGTCCATGTTCCTTTCCCATAGCTTTCTCAAAGGATCCAAAGGGGAACAGGTTTCTGATAACAGACAATACAGATCTACAGAAATCTGCCCCTTTAGAGCCCACAGAAGAAGAAGAAGAAGAAGAAGACCATTTTCAACATCAGAAAGATCCCAGCGAATTTTCCCCTGTCTCATTTCAGACTGAATAAAATGACGTAATGGGAAATCTGTTTCGGGATTTTGGAAATCTATCCTGAGTGTCTCGAAAGATTTAAAGACCTTTCCTGCAAATAAATCAGCCAAATTAGATATACCCTTTACTGCCCAGGCCAGAAGGCCAATACAGGCTCACGAGTCAGGGAAGTAAGGGTTTAAAGCAATTGGCGATTGCATTGACAAATTCTTGGGCACATTGAGATACTTCCTGACATCATCCCTACAATTCCCAGCTACTGAGCAGACCTCCTTAAAGTTAAGAGTAAACAGAAGGGACGTTTGCAGTATTGGCGCACATGCAAAAGATTCCATACTGACCCACAAGGAGTCTGTATCATTTAAAAAAGACCGACGCATTTGTTTAATCTGAGCAGACCAATAAAATACCTGCATATTTTGCAAAGAGCCACACTTGGCTTCAAACGAGAAGCAAATTTAATTCTAGATTGTTTATTGTTCCATACAAACTTACCAATAGCTGGCATTCAGATCTTAAAATAAGTTCTGATCTAAGTAACAGGGTATACACTGAAATAAGTAGGGTAAACGGGCTAGCACAGTCATTTTGATTGTATTAATTCTTCCGAAGAAAGAAATTGGTAAATGTGCCCGTCTATTCATATCTTGCTTAAGTCTTGCCATTAAGGGTGTGTAGTTCTTAGAGAATAAATCCTGTAAGTCAGAGGTTATGTGTATGCCCAAATAAAGAAACACAGAGTCAGTGATGTGGGACAATGTATATTAACATGTTGTGGGGTATTTTTATAAATATGGCCTGGGTTTTTTCAAAATGTATTTTATATCCAGTAAACTGACCAAAATGATTAATTGTCTCCAACAGACTGGGGATGGATAACTGTGGCTGTAAAGAAGAACAGCATCCGCATATACAGCATGCACTTGACCATGAAACATTTTCATTTGTGATGAGATTTGAAATAAATCATTTGTTGACAATACTATAAATGTTTTCATGAAAATATTATAATTATGAAAATGTGATTTTTCATATTCAAAATCATAAAAAAAAAATAATAAACTGGTAGAAATGGCAAAAGTCATCATTTGAGTGGAATGTGAAAGGAATGCTTCAAGGATGTTTTTTCATTTCATATAATGTCAAGTCTAAGCAAAAATATCACATTTTAACTAACATTTTATAAATGTTTGAATGTTGCTAAGGTAACAGATTATACCATATTCTAAATAAAACATTGGCACACTGTTTCATGGTAACAAAGATAGAACTTAATCTTTGGCCTTAATAGGAAACAGCTTATAAGGAGTCCTGAGATGAGACGGAAACATGTACAACATTTGGTTCGCCAAAATCGTAACCAACTTTCAGAGTGGTTACAGTAATTGATTGCTATTGATGACAGATACAATTGCATTAGTAATATTTCTACATTTCAAATGAAAAAAAAATAAAATGATGGGGTCAAACTAAATGTTTTCAATAATATAATAAACCTCTGTATATTAGAATTCACTGTATATGAGTCGACACACAGCGACTACGTATGATATCACGTTCTAAACCAACATTCACTATTCCCTACACTACTACTAGTTTAGTCCACTCGACAGTGTGAATGAAAACAAATGAGGGAATGTAGAAACTGATGTACACCTGCTGTTTACAAACAGAATCACTGAAGGAAAGAACAATTAACAAAACTACAACTGAAACACAGTCACAGCCTTAGACGAAACGTTCCTGCCGCAATGCATGCTTGGTGCTAGAGTAGTAAAAAGCTGAAGCATGAACAAATTATGCAACTAAATGTCTTTACTATTTTTTTAATTTTTTTGAAGGTGTTTGGTTCTGTTGTGACATTTCGTAAGACTGATTTCTGAGGTTCAGGATTGTATTTTTGTTTTTATTGTTACCAATGTTGAGCTTCATCCATTGATTGTTGTCTGTGTTTAAGCTCTGCTATTGTTTAAGTTTTGCATGATGTGTTTATGATCAATTTTCAGTAATAAATTGCAATCCCATTTACAGCAAACACTGATCTCCCTTATGAAAAAAAAAAAATGAACTGAAAAATGAATGCCGGATTGGACACTGCATTCTCAACAGAAGTGTGTGATTGGTTATACTGTTATACTGTGTTTTTACAGGTTGCTTCTGTAGATTTGATTTACAGTATATTGCAGTTAAAATACATTAACCCACGGTGTGTGTTCTTTATTTCTTTTTTTTTCCACCTATGTAACTATTTTAATCCCACTGCAAAATCCTCAATTTTACGGGCGCACTTATAAAACACATTACATCTTTCAAGATATCAAGAAAAGGATGATTAAACAACCCCAAAAACAACATTACCAGCTTCACTTATTGCTAACGGGTGTGACTTTATTTCTGTCATACAGGATGCGCACAAAATCTTTGAATTAGATTTTAGGTGTTGTACTTTTATTAGAAATCACCATAATGGAGATCAGTGTTTGCTGTCATCGGGCTCTGTGCACATGGCATTGTAAAGTTATTATTATTATTATTTTATTTTTTTTATCTGTTTTTCTGTCATTAGTTGTGTTAATCAAGCACAGATTTTAAAGCAAGAACAGCAAAACGAGAAATGTATAGGATGAGGCTGATTATATGCTTGTCATATAAGAATCTTCATGAACTAGTCTACAGCATAGCTGTTCCTCAATGCATAATTGTAGAAAAGGGTGATATATTCACACTACTCTTCCGACAGAAATTGATTACTGCGAAACGTTGCTAAGCACACCATGCAGAAATAGACATTTCAAACTTAGCCTAAGAATCACACACAAACATCAACAATCAGAGTACGAAGCTCCAATTTCGTGTCAAAAATTGAGGAGGAAAAAAAGAGAAAACCCTGAAAATCACAAAATAGTCTAATGAAAAGTCAAACCAAGCTAAAAAAAAAAAAAAAGAAAAAAAAAAAGAAATTGGCAAAAAACATTCAGCTGCATAGTTTTGTACTACACAAGCACCCAGCATGCAGTGGGGCATGAACATGTTTTGTCAATAGTCACCACTGTCAAGTTTCATGTGCCGCGTCTTGTGTGTAAATGGTGCTGTAGCTCTTAAGGTTTGTTCCTAAAATGTTTTTAAAATCCATCATAATAGTAATCAAATTAAATGAATTGGGGGCAGTGGTAGCTCAGTGGTTTAAGGTCTGGATTACTGATTGAATACATTCGGCAAGTCATACGTAAGTTTTTCCAAAGTGAGAAGATTTGCCATTTGTGCTGAACACGTCTTTAAAGTTAGTACCTGTGGTGATGACCATAGAATGAGTATGCATTTCTTTGCCAAATCAGTAACTATATTTAATAAAGACTTTGAGTCAGTAGAGAAATCCAATGATGTTTTGCAGTTTAGGAAATAAAAAGTTGGAGACAAAGTAAATTTCCTATCCAGAGTCTTCTGAACCAAATCATGTACCTCATGCCAAAAAGTTTTGTTGTTCTCACAGTTCCAAAATAAATGCATCAAACGTTCCTGTTTCAGATTTGCGTTTAAAACACATCTGAGATACATTTTGTGGAGGCGTACTGGGGTAAGATATATCCTGTATATAAATTTACATTTTTGCTCATGCACAGAGCTTGAGATTGATTTATGGAAAAACTCCTCACGTAAAGAGATCACATTTATTGATTCGTCAGCAATAAATAACTGGTCCATGTTCCTTTCCCATAGCTTTCTCAAAGGATCCAAAGGGGAACAGGTTTCTGATAACAGACAATACAGATCTACAGAAATCTGCCCCTTTAGAGCCCACAGAAGAAGAAGAAGAAGAAGAAGACCATTTTCAACATCAGAAAGATCCCAGCGAATTTTCCCCTGTCTCATTTCAGACTGAATAAAATGACGTAATGGGAAATCTGTTTCGGGATTTTGGAAATCTATCCTGAGTGTCTCGAAAGATTTAAAGACCTTTCCTGCAAATAAATCAGCCAAATTAGATATACCCTTTACTGCCCAGGCCAGAAGGCCAATACAGGCTCACGAGTCAGGGAAGTAAGGGTTTAAAGCAATTGGCGATTGCATTGACAAATTCTTGGGCACATTGAGATACTTCCTGACATCATCCCTACAATTCCCAGCTACTGAGCAGACCTCCTTAAAGTTAAGAGTAAACAGAAGGGACGTTTGCAGTATTGGCGCACATGCAAAAGATTCCATACTGACCCACAAGGAGTCTGTATCATTTAAAAAAGACCGACGCATTTGTTTAATCTGAGCAGACCAATAAAATACCTGCATAGTTTGCAAAGAGCCACACTTGGCTTCAAACGAGAAGCAAATTTAATTCTAGATTGTTTATTGTTCCATACAAACTTACCAATAGCTGGCATTCAGATCTTAAAATAAGTTCTGATCTAAGTAACAGGGTATACACTGAAATAAGTAGGGTAAACGGGCTAGCACAGTCATTTTGATTGTATTAATTCTTCCGAAGAAAGAAATTGGTAAATGTGCCCGTCTATTCATATCTTGCTTAAGTCTTGCCATTAAGGGTGTGTAGTTCTTAGAGAATAAATCCTGTAAGTCAGAGGTTATGTGTATGCCCAAATAAAGAAACACAGAGTCAGTGATGTGGGACAATGTATATTAACATGTTGTGGGGTATTTTTATAAATATGGCCTGGGTTTTTTCAAAATGTATTTTATATCCAGTAAACTGACCAAAATGATTAATTGTCTCCAACAGACTGGGGATGGATAACTGTGGCTGTAAAGAAGAACAGCATCCGCATATACAGCATGCACTTGACCATGAAACATTTTCATTTGTGATGAGATTTGAAATAAATCATTTGTTGACAATACTATAAATGTTTTCATGAAAATATTATAATTATGAAAATGTGATTTTTCATATTCAAAATCATAAAAAAAAAATAATAAACTGGTAGAAATGGCAAAAGTCTTCATTTGAGTGGAATGTGAAAGGAATGCTTCAAGGATGTTTTTTCATTTCATATAATGTCAAGTCTAAGCAAAAATATCACATTTTAACTAACATTTTATAAATGTTTGAATGTTGCTAAGGTAACAGATTATACCATATTCTAAATAAAACATTGGCACACTGTTTCATGGTAACAAAGATAGAACTTAATCTTTGGCCTTAATAGGAAACAGCTTATAAGGAGTCCTGAGATGAGACGGAAACATGTACAACATTTGGTTCGCCAAAATCGTAACCAACTTTCAGAGTGGTTACAGTAATTGATTGCTATTGATGACAGATACAATTGCATTAGTAATATTTCTACATTTCAAATGAAATAAAAATAAAATGATGGGGTCAAACTAAATGTTTTCAATAATATAATAAACCTCTGTATATTAGAATTCACTGTATATGAGTCGACACACAGCGACTACGTATGATATCACGTTCTAAACCAACATTCACTATTCCCTACACTACTACTAGTTTAGTCCACTCGACAGTGTGAATGAAAACAAATGAGGGAATGTAGAAACTGATGTACACCTGCTGTTTACAAACAGAATCACTGAAGGAAAGAACAATTAACAAAACTACAACTGAAACACAGTCACAGCCTTAGACGAAACGTTCCTGCCGCAATGCATGCTTGGTGCTAGAGTAGTAAAAAGCTGAAGCATGAACAAATTATGCAACTAAATGTCTTTACTATTTTTTTAATTTTTTTGAAGGTGTTTGGTTCTGTTGTGACATTTCGTAAGACTGATTTCTGAGGTTCAGGATTGTATTTTTGTTTTTATTGTTACCAATGTTGAGCTTCATCCATTGATTGTTGTCTGTGTTTAAGCTCTGCTATTGTTTAAGTTTTGCATGATGTGTTTATGATCAATTTTCAGTAATAAATTGCAATCCCATTTACAGCAAACACTGATCTCCCTTATGAAAAAAAAAAAATGAACTGAAAAATGAATGCCGGATTGGACACTGCATTCTCAACAGAAGTGTGTGATTGGTTATACTGTTATACTGTGTTTTTACAGGTTGCTTCTGTAGATTTGATTTACAGTATATTGCAGTTAAAATACATTAACCCACGGTGTGTGTTCTTTATTTCTTTTTTTTTCCACCTATGTAACTATTTTAATCCCACTGCAAAATCCTCAATTTTACGGGCGCACTTATAAAACACATTACATCTTTCAAGATATCAAGAAAAGGATGATTAAACAACCCCAAAAACAACATTACCAGCTTCACTTATTGCTAACGGGTGTGACTTTATTTCTGTCATACAGGATGCGCACAAAATCTTTGAATTAGATTTTAGGTGTTGTACTTTTATTAGAAATCACCATAATGGAGATCAGTGTTTGCTGTCATCGGGCTCTGTGCACATGGCATTGTAAAGTTATTATTATTATTATTTTTTTTTTTTTATCTGTTTTTCTGTCATTAGTTGTGTTAATCAAGCACAGATTTTAAAGCAAGAACAGCAAAACGAGAAATGTATAGGATGAGGCTGATTATATGCTTGTCATATAAGAATCTTCATGAACTAGTCTACAGCATAGCTGTTCCTCAATGCATAATTGTAGAAAAGGGTGATATATTCACACTACTCTTCCGACAGAAATTGATTACTGCGAAACGTTGCTAAGCACACCATGCAGAAATAGACATTTCAAACTTAGCCTAAGAATCACACACAAACATCAACAATCAGAGTACGAAGCTCCAATTTCGTGTCAAAAATTGAGGAGGAAAAAAAGAGAAAACCCTGAAAATCACAAAATAGTCTAATGAAAAGTCAAACCAAGCTAAAAAAAAAAAAAAAGAAAAAAAAAAAGAAATTGGCAAAAAACATTCAGCTGCATAGTTTTGTACTACACAAGCACCCAGCATGCAGTGGGGCATGAACATGTTTTGTCAATAGTCACCACTGTCAAGTTTCATGTGCCGCGTCTTGTGTGTAAATGGTGCTGTAGCTCTTAAGGTTTGTTCCTAAAATGTTTTTAAAATCCATCATAATAGTAATCAAATTAAATGAATTGGGGGCAGTGGTAGCTCAGTGGTTTAAGGTCTGGATTACTGATTGAATACATTCGGCAAGTCATACGTAAGTTTTTCCAAAGTGAGAAGATTTGCCATTTGTGCTGAACACGTCTTTAAAGTTAGTACCTGTGGTGATGACCATAGAATGAGTATGCATTTCTTTGCCAAATCAGTAACTATATTTAATAAAGACTTTGAGTCAGTAGAGAAATCCAATGATGTTTTGCAGTTTAGGAAATAAAAAGTTGGAGACAAAGTAAATTTCCTATCCAGAGTCTTCTGAACCAAATCATGTACCTCATGCCAAAAAGTTTTGTTGTTCTCACAGTTCCAAAATAAATGCATCAAACGTTCCTGTTTCAGATTTGCGTTTAAAACACATCTGAGATACATTTTGTGGAGGCGTACTGGGGTAAGATATATCCTGTATATAAATTTACATTTTTGCTCATGCACAGAGCTTGAGATTGATTTATGGAAAAACTCCTCACGTAAAGAGATCACATTTATTGATTCGTCAGCAATAAATAACTGGTCCATGTTCCTTTCCCATAGCTTTCTCAAAGGATCCAAAGGGGAACAGGTTTCTGATAACAGACAATACAGATCTACAGAAATCTGCCCCTTTAGAGCCCACAGAAGAAGAAGAAGAAGAAGAAGACCATTTTCAACATCAGAAAGATCCCAGCGAATTTTCCCCTGTCTCATTTCAGACTGAATAAAATGACGTAATGGGAAATCTGTTTCGGGATTTTGGAAATCTATCCTGAGTGTCTCGAAAGATTTAAAGACCTTTCCTGCAAATAAATCAGCCAAATTAGATATACCCTTTACTGCCCAGGCCAGAAGGCCAATACAGGCTCACGAGTCAGGGAAGTAAGGGTTTAAAGCAATTGGCGATTGCATTGACAAATTCTTGGGCACATTGAGATACTTCCTGACATCATCCCTACAATTCCCAGCTACTGAGCAGACCTCCTTAAAGTTAAGAGTAAACAGAAGGGACGTTTGCAGTATTGGCGCACATGCAAAAGATTCCATACTGACCCACAAGGAGTCTGTATCATTTAAAAAAGACCGACGCATTTGTTTAATCTGAGCAGACCAATAAAATACCTGCATAGTTTGCAAAGAGCCACACTTGGCTTCAAACGAGAAGCAAATTTAATTCTAGATTGTTTATTGTTCCATACAAACTTACCAATAGCTGGCATTCAGATCTTAAAATAAGTTCTGATCTAGTAACAGGGTATACACTGAAATAAGTAGGGTAAACGGGCTAGCACAGTCATTTTGATTGTATTAATTCTTCCGAAGAAAGAAATTGGTAAATGTGCCCGTCTATTCATATCTTGCTTAAGTCTTGCCATTAAGGGTGTGTAGTTCTTAGAGAATAAATCCTGTAAGTCAGAGGTTATGTGTATGCCCAAATAAAGAAACACAGAGTCAGTGATGTGGGACAATGTATATTAACATGTTGTGGGGTATTTTTATAAATATGGCCTGGGTTTTTTCAAAATGTATTTTATATCCAGTAAACTGACCAAAATGATTAATTGTCTCCAACAGACTGGGGATGGATAACTGTGGCTGTAAAGAAGAACAGCATCCGCATATACAGCATGCACTTGACCATGAAACATTTTCATTTGTGATGAGATTTGAAATAAATCATTTGTTGACAATACTATAAATGTTTTCATGAAAATATTATAATTATGAAAATGTGATTTTTCATATTCAAAATCATAAAAAAAAAATAATAAACTGGTAGAAATGGCAAAAGTCTTCATTTGAGTGGAATGTGAAAGGAATGCTTCAAGGATGTTTTTTCATTTCATATAATGTCAAGTCTAAGCAAAAATATCACATTTTAACTAACATTTTATAAATGTTTGAATGTTGCTAAGGTAACAGATTATACCATATTCTAAATAAAACATTGGCACACTGTTTCATGGTAACAAAGATAGAACTTAATCTTTGGCCTTAATAGGAAACAGCTTATAAGGAGTCCTGAGATGAGACGGAAACATGTACAACATTTGGTTCGCCAAAATCGTAACCAACTTTCAGAGTGGTTACAGTAATTGATTGCTATTGATGACAGATACAATTGCATTAGTAATATTTCTACATTTCAAATGAAATAAAAATAAAATGATGGGGTCAAACTAAATGTTTTCAATAATATAATAAACCTCTGTATATTAGAATTCACTGTATATGAGTCGACACACAGAGACTACGTATGATATCACGTTCTAAACCAACATTCACTATTCCCTACACTACTACTAGTTTAGTCCACTCGACAGTGTGAATGAAAACAAATGAGGGAATGTAGAAACTGATGTACACCTGCTGTTTACAAACAGAATCACTGAAGGAAAGAACAATTAACAAAACTACAACTGAAACACAGTCACAGCCTTAGACGAAACGTTCCTGCCGCAATGCATGCTTGGTGCTAGAGTAGTAAAAAGCTGAAGCATGAACAAATTATGCAACTAAATGTCTTTACTATTTTTTTAATTTTTTTGAAGGTGTTTGGTTCTGTTGTGACATTTCGTAAGACTGATTTCTGAGGTTCAGGATTGTATTTTTGTTTTTATTGTTACCAATGTTGAGCTTCATCCATTGATTGTTGTCTGTGTTTAAGCTCTGCTATTGTTTAAGTTTTGCATGATGTGTTTATGATCAATTTTCAGTAATAAATTGCAATCCCATTTACAGCAAACACTGATCTCCCTTATGAAAAAAAAAAAATGAACTGAAAAATGAATGCCGGATTGGACACTGCATTCTCAACAGAAGTGTGTGATTGGTTATACTGTTATACTGTGTTTTTACAGGTTGCTTCTGTAGATTTGATTTACAGTATATTGCAGTTAAAATACATTAACCCACGGTGTGTGTTCTTTATTTCTTTTTTTTTCCACCTATGTAACTATTTTAATCCCACTGCAAAATCCTCAATTTTACGGGCGCACTTATAAAACACATTACATCTTTCAAGATATCAAGAAAAGGATGATTAAACAACCCCAAAAACAACATTACCAGCTTCACTTATTGCTAACGGGTGTGACTTTATTTCTGTCATACAGGATGCGCACAAAATCTTTGAATTAGATTTTAGGTGTTGTACTTTTATTAGAAATCACCATAATGGAGATCAGTGTTTGCTGTCATCGGGCTCTGTGCACATGGCATTGTAAAGTTATTATTATTATTATTTTATTTTTTTTATCTGTTTTTCTGTCATTAGTTGTGTTAATCAAGCACAGATTTTAAAGCAAGAACAGCAAAACGAGAAATGTATAGGATGAGGCTGATTATATGCTTGTCATATAAGAATCTTCATGAACTAGTCTACAGCATAGCTGTTCCTCAATGCATAATTGTAGAAAAGGGTGATATATTCACACTACTCTTCCGACAGAAATTGATTACTGCGAAACGTTGCTAAGCACACCATGCAGAAATAGACATTTCAAACTTAGCCTAAGAATCACACACAAACATCAACAATCAGAGTACGAAGCTCCAATTTCGTGTCAAAAATTGAGGAGGAAAAAAAGAGAAAACCCTGAAAATCACAAAATAGTCTAATGAAAAGTCAAACCAAGCTAAAAAAAAAAAAAAAGAAAAAAAAAAAGAAATTGGCAAAAAACATTCAGCTGCATAGTTTTGTACTACACAAGCACCCAGCATGCAGTGGGGCATGAACATGTTCTGTCAATAGTCACCACTGTCAAGTTTCATGTGCCGCGTCTTGTGTGTAAATGGTGCTGTAGCTCTTAAGGTTTGTTCCTAAAATGTTTTTAAAATCCATCATAATAGTAATCAAATTAAATGAATTGGGGGCAGTGGTAGCTCAGTGGTTTAAGGTCTGGATTACTGATTGAATACATTCGGCAAGTCATACGTAAGTTTTTCCAAAGTGAGAAGATTTGCCATTTGTGCTGAACACGTCTTTAAAGTTAGTACCTGTGGTGATGACCATAGAATGAGTATGCATTTCTTTGCCAAATCAGTAACTATATTTAATAAAGACTTTGAGTCAGTAGAGAAATCCAATGATGTTTTGCAGTTTAGGAAATAAAAAGTTGGAGACAAAGTAAATTTCCTATCCAGAGTCTTCTGAACCAAATCATGTACCTCATGCCAAAAAGTTTCACAGTTCCAAAATAAATGCATCAAACGTTCCTGTTTCAGATTTGCGTTTAAAACACATCTGAGATACATTTTGTGGAGGCGTACTGGGGTAAGATATATCCTGTATATAAATTTACATTTTTGCTCATGCACAGAGCTTGAGATTGATTTATGGAAAAACTCCTCACGTAAAGAGATCACATTTATTGATTCGTCAGCAATAAATGACTGGTCCATGTTCCTTTCCCATAGCTTTCTCAAAGGATCCAAAGGGGAACAGGTTTCTGATAACAGACAATACAGATCTACAGAAATCTGCCCCTTTAGAGCCCACAGAAGAAGAAGAAGAAGAAGAAGACCATTTTCAACATCAGAAAGATCCCAGCGAATTTTCCCCTGTCTCATTTCAGACTGAATAAAATGACGTAATGGGAAATCTGTTTCGGGATTTTGGAAATCTATCCTGAGTGTCTCGAAAGATTTAAAGACCTTTCCTGCAAATAAATCAGCCAAATTAGATATACCCTTTACTGCCCAGGCCAGAAGGCCAATACAGGCTCACGAGTCAGGGAAGTAAGGGTTTAAAGCAATTGGCGATTGCATTGACAAATTCTTGGGCACATTGAGATACTTCCTGACATCATCCCTACAATTCCCAGCTACTGAGCAGACCTCCTTAAAGTTAAGAGTAAACAGAAGGGACGTTTGCAGTATTGGCGCACATGCAAAAGATTCCATACTGACCCACAAGGAGTCTGTATCATTTAAAAAAGACCGACGCATTTGTTTAATCTGAGCAGACCAATAAAATACCTGCATATTTTGCAAAGAGCCACACTTGGCTTCAAACGAGAAGCAAATTTAATTCTAGATTGTTTATTGTTCCATACAAACTTACCAATAGCTGGCATTCAGATCTTAAAATAAGTTCTGATCTAAGTAACAGGGTATACACTGAAATAAGTAGGGTAAACGGGCTAGCACAGTCATTTTGATTGTATTAATTCTTCCGAAGAAAGAAATTGGTAAATGTGCCCGTCTATTCATATCTTGCTTAAGTCTTGCCATTAAGGGTGTGTAGTTCTTAGAGAATAAATCCTGTAAGTCAGAGGTTATGTGTATGCCCAAATAAAGAAACACAGAGTCAGTGATGTGGGACAATGTATATTAACATGTTGTGGGGTATTTTTATAAATATGGCCTGGGTTTTTTCAAAATGTATTTTATATCCAGTAAACTGACCAAAATGATTAATTGTCTCCAACAGACTGGGGATGGATAACTGTGGCTGTAAAGAAGAACAGCATCCGCATATACAGCATGCACTTGACCATGAAACATTTTCATTTGTGATGAGATTTGAAATAAATCATTTGTTGACAATACTATAAATGTTTTCATGAAAATATTATAATTATGAAAATGTGATTTTTCATATTCAAAATCATAAAAAAAAAATAATAAACTGGTAGAAATGGCAAAAGTCATCATTTGAGTGGAATGTGAAAGGAATGCTTCAAGGATGTTTTTTCATTTCATATAATGTCAAGTCTAAGCAAAAATATCACATTTTAACTAACATTTTATAAATGTTTGAATGTTGCTAAGGTAACAGATTATACCATATTCTAAATAAAACATTGGCACACTGTTTCATGGTAACAAAGATAGAACTTAATCTTTGGCCTTAATAGGAAACAGCTTATAAGGAGTCCTGAGATGAGACGGAAACATGTACAACATTTGGTTCGCCAAAATCGTAACCAACTTTCAGAGTGGTTACAGTAATTGATTGCTATTGATGACAGATACAATTGCATTAGTAATATTTCTACATTTCAAATGAAATAAAAATAAAATGATGGGGTCAAACTAAATGTTTTCAATAATATAATAAACCTCTGTATATTAGAATTCACTGTATATGAGTCGACACACAGCGACTACGTATGATATCACGTTCTAAACCAACATTCACTATTCCCTACACTACTACTAGTTTAGTCCACTCGACAGTGTGAATGAAAACAAATGAGGGAATGTAGAAACTGATGTACACCTGCTGTTTACAAACAGAATCACTGAAGGAAAGAACAATTAACAAAACTACAACTGAAACACAGTCACAGCCTTAGACGAAACGTTCCTGCCGCAATGCATGCTTGGTGCTAGAGTAGTAAAAAGCTGAAGCATGAACAAATTATGCAACTAAATGTCTTTACTATTTTTTTAATTTTTTTGAAGGTGTTTGGTTCTGTTGTGACATTTCGTAAGACTGATTTCTGAGGTTCAGGATTGTATTTTTGTTTTTATTGTTACCAATGTTGAGCTTCATCCATTGATTGTTGTCTGTGTTTAAGCTCTGCTATTGTTTAAGTTTTGCATGATGTGTTTATGATCAATTTTCAGTAATAAATTGCAATCCCATTTACAGCAAACACTGATCTCCCTTATGAAAAAAAAAAAATGAACTGAAAAATGAATGCCGGATTGGACACTGCATTCTCAACAGAAGTGTGTGATTGGTTATACTGTTATACTGTGTTTTTACAGGTTGCTTCTGTAGATTTGATTTACAGTATATTGCAGTTAAAATACATTAACCCACGGTGTGTGTTCTTTATTTCTTTTTTTTTCCACCTATGTAACTATTTTAATCCCACTGCAAAATCCTCAATTTTACGGGCGCACTTATAAAACACATTACATCTTTCAAGATATCAAGAAAAGGATGATTAAACAACCCCAAAAACAACATTACCAGCTTCACTTATTGCTAACGGGTGTGACTTTATTTCTGTCATACAGGATGCGCACAAAATCTTTGAATTAGATTTTAGGTGTTGTACTTTTATTAGAAATCACCATAATGGAGATCAGTGTTTGCTGTCATCGGGCTCTGTGCACATGGCATTGTAAAGTTATTATTATTATTATTTTATTTTTTTTATCTGTTTTTCTGTCATTAGTTGTGTTAATCAAGCACAGATTTTAAAGCAAGAACAGCAAAACGAGAAATGTATAGGATGAGGCTGATTATATGCTTGTCATATAAGAATCTTCATGAACTAGTCTACAGCATAGCTGTTCCTCAATGCATAATTGTAGAAAAGGGTGATATATTCACACTACTCTTCCGACAGAAATTGATTACTGCGAAACGTTGCTAAGCACACCATGCAGAAATAGACATTTCAAACTTAGCCTAAGAATCACACACAAACATCAACAATCAGAGTACGAAGCTCCAATTTCGTGTCAAAAATTGAGGAGGAAAAAAAGAGAAAACCCTGAAAATCACAAAATAGTCTAATGAAAAGTCAAACCAAGCTAAAAAAAAAAAAAAAGAAAAAAAAAAAGAAATTGGCAAAAAACATTCAGCTGCATAGTTTTGTACTACACAAGCACCCAGCATGCAGTGGGGCATGAACATGTTTTGTCAATAGTCACCACTGTCAAGTTTCATGTGCCGCGTCTTGTGTGTAAATGGTGCTGTAGCTCTTAAGGTTTGTTCCTAAAATGTTTTTAAAATCCATCATAATAGTAATCAAATTAAATGAATTGGGGGCAGTGGTAGCTCAGTGGTTTAAGGTCTGGATTACTGATTGAATACATTCGGCAAGTCATACGTAAGTTTTTCCAAAGTGAGAAGATTTGCCATTTGTGCTGAACACGTCTTTAAAGTTAGTACCTGTGGTGATGACCATAGAATGAGTATGCATTTCTTTGCCAAATCAGTAACTATATTTAATAAAGACTTTGAGTCAGTAGAGAAATCCAATGATGTTTTGCAGTTTAGGAAATAAAAAGTTGGAGACAAAGTAAATTTCCTATCCAGAGTCTTCTGAACCAAATCATGTACCTCATGCCAAAAAGTTTTGTTGTTCTCACAGTTCCAAAATAAATGCATCAAACGTTCCTGTTTCAGATTTGCGTTTAAAACACATCTGAGATACATTTTGTGGAGGCGTACTGGGGTAAGATATATCCTGTATATAAATTTACATTTTTGCTCATGCACAGAGCTTGAGATTGATTTATGGAAAAACTCCTCACGTAAAGAGATCACATTTATTGATTCGTCAGCAATAAATAACTGGTCCATGTTCCTTTCCCATAGCTTTCTCAAAGGATCCAAAGGGGAACAGGTTTCTGATAACAGACAATACAGATCTACAGAAATCTGCCCCTTTAGAGCCCACAGAAGAAGAAGAAGAAGAAGAAGACCATTTTCAACATCAGAAAGATCCCAGCGAATTTTCCCCTGTCTCATTTCAGACTGAATAAAATGACGTAATGGGAAATCTGTTTCGGGATTTTGGAAATCTATCCTGAGTGTCTCGAAAGATTTAAAGACCTTTCCTGCAAATAAATCAGCCAAATTAGATATACCCTTTACTGCCCAGGCCAGAAGGCCAATACAGGCTCACGAGTCAGGGAAGTAAGGGTTTAAAGCAATTGGCGATTGCATTGACAAATTCTTGGGCACATTGAGATACTTCCTGACATCATCCCTACAATTCCCAGCTACTGAGCAGACCTCCTTAAAGTTAAGAGTAAACAGAAGGGACGTTTGCAGTATTGGCGCACATGCAAAAGATTCCATACTGACCCACAAGGAGTCTGTATCATTTAAAAAAGACCGACGCATTTGTTTAATCTGAGCAGACCAATAAAATACCTGCATAGTTTGCAAAGAGCCACACTTGGCTTCAAACGAGAAGCAAATTTAATTCTAGATTGTTTATTGTTCCATACAAACTTACCAATAGCTGGCATTCAGATCTTAAAATAAGTTCTGATCTAGTAACAGGGTATACACTGAAATAAGTAGGGTAAACGGGCTAGCACAGTCATTTTGATTGTATTAATTCTTCCGAAGAAAGAAATTGGTAAATGTGCCCGTCTATTCATATCTTGCTTAAGTCTTGCCATTAAGGGTGTGTAGTTCTTAGAGAATAAATCCTGTAAGTCAGAGGTTATGTGTATGCCCAAATAAAGAAACACAGAGTCAGTGATGTGGGACAATGTATATTAACATGTTGTGGGGTATTTTTATAAATATGGCCTGGGTTTTTTCAAAATGTATTTTATATCCAGTAAACTGACCAAAATGATTAATTGTCTCCAACAGACTGGGGATGGATAACTGTGGCTGTAAAGAAGAACAGCATCCGCATATACAGCATGCACTTGACCATGAAACATTTTCATTTGTGATGAGATTTGAAATAAATCATTTGTTGACAATACTATAAATGTTTTCATGAAAATATTATAATTATGAAAATGTGATTTTTCATATTCAAAATCATAAAAAAAAAATAATAAACTGGTAGAAATGGCAAAAGTCTTCATTTGAGTGGAATGTGAAAGGAATGCTTCAAGGATGTTTTTTCATTTCATATAATGTCAAGTCTAAGCAAAAATATCACATTTTAACTAACATTTTATAAATGTTTGAATGTTGCTAAGGTAACAGATTATACCATATTCTAAATAAAACATTGGCACACTGTTTCATGGTAACAAAGATAGAACTTAATCTTTGGCCTTAATAGGAAACAGCTTATAAGGAGTCCTGAGATGAGACGGAAACATGTACAACATTTGGTTCGCCAAAATCGTAACCAACTTTCAGAGTGGTTACAGTAATTGATTGCTATTGATGACAGATACAATTGCATTAGTAATATTTCTACATTTCAAATGAAATAAAAATAAAATGATGGGGTCAAACTAAATGTTTTCAATAATATAATAAACCTCTGTATATTAGAATTCACTGTATATGAGTCGACACACAGCGACTACGTATGATATCACGTTCTAAACCAACATTCACTATTCCCTACACTACTACTAGTTTAGTCCACTCGACAGTGTGAATGAAAACAAATGAGGGAATGTAGAAACTGATGTACACCTGCTGTTTACAAACAGAATCACTGAAGGAAAGAACAATTAACAAAACTACAACTGAAACACAGTCACAGCCTTAGACGAAACGTTCCTGCCGCAATGCATGCTTGGTGCTAGAGTAGTAAAAAGCTGAAGCATGAACAAATTATGCAACTAAATGTCTTTACTATTTTTTTAATTTTTTTGAAGGTGTTTGGTTCTGTTGTGACATTTCGTAAGACTGATTTCTGAGGTTCAGGATTGTATTTTTGTTTTTATTGTTACCAATGTTGAGCTTCATCCATTGATTGTTGTCTGTGTTTAAGCTCTGCTATTGTTTAAGTTTTGCATGATGTGTTTATGATCAATTTTCAGTAATAAATTGCAATCCCATTTACAGCAAACACTGATCTCCCTTATGAAAAAAAAAAAATGAACTGAAAAATGAATGCCGGATTGGACACTGCATTCTCAACAGAAGTGTGTGATTGGTTATACTGTTATACTGTGTTTTTACAGGTTGCTTCTGTAGATTTGATTTACAGTATATTGCAGTTAAAATACATTAACCCACGGTGTGTGTTCTTTATTTCTTTTTTTTTCCACCTATGTAACTATTTTAATCCCACTGCAAAATCCTCAATTTTACGGGCGCACTTATAAAACACATTACATCTTTCAAGATATCAAGAAAAGGATGATTAAACAACCCCAAAAACAACATTACCAGCTTCACTTATTGCTAACGGGTGTGACTTTATTTCTGTCATACAGGATGCGCACAAAATCTTTGAATTAGATTTTAGGTGTTGTACTTTTATTAGAAATCACCATAATGGAGATCAGTGTTTGCTGTCATCGGGCTCTGTGCACATGGCATTGTAAAGTTATTATTATTATTATTTTATTTTTTTTATCTGTTTTTCTGTCATTAGTTGTGTTAATCAAGCACAGATTTTAAAGCAAGAACAGCAAAACGAGAAATGTATAGGATGAGGCTGATTATATGCTTGTCATATAAGAATCTTCATGAACTAGTCTACAGCATAGCTGTTCCTCAATGCATAATTGTAGAAAAGGGTGATATATTCACACTACTCTTCCGACAGAAATTGATTACTGCGAAACGTTGCTAAGCACACCATGCAGAAATAGACATTTCAAACTTAGCCTAAGAATCACACACAAACATCAACAATCAGAGTACGAAGCTCCAATTTCGTGTCAAAAATTGAGGAGGAAAAAAAGAGAAAACCCTGAAAATCACAAAATAGTCTAATGAAAAGTCAAACCAAGCTAAAAAAAAAAAAAAAGAAAAAAAAAAAGAAATTGGCAAAAAACATTCAGCTGCATAGTTTTGTACTACACAAGCACCCAGCATGCAGTGGGGCATGAACATGTTCTGTCAATAGTCACCACTGTCAAGTTTCATGTGCCGCGTCTTGTGTGTAAATGGTGCTGTAGCTCTTAAGGTTTGTTCCTAAAATGTTTTTAAAATCCATCATAATAGTAATCAAATTAAATGAATTGGGGGCAGTGGTAGCTCAGTGGTTTAAGGTCTGGATTACTGATTGAATACATTCGGCAAGTCATACGTAAGTTTTTCCAAAGTGAGAAGATTTGCCATTTGTGCTGAACACGTCTTTAAAGTTAGTACCTGTGGTGATGACCATAGAATGAGTATGCATTTCTTTGCCAAATCAGTAACTATATTTAATAAAGACTTTGAGTCAGTAGAGAAATCCAATGATGTTTTGCAGTTTAGGAAATAAAAAGTTGGAGACAAAGTAAATTTCCTATCCAGAGTCTTCTGAACCAAATCATGTACCTCATGCCAAAAAGTTTCACAGTTCCAAAATAAATGCATCAAACGTTCCTGTTTCAGATTTGCGTTTAAAACACATCTGAGATACATTTTGTGGAGGCGTACTGGGGTAAGATATATCCTGTATATAAATTTACATTTTTGCTCATGCACAGAGCTTGAGATTGATTTATGGAAAAACTCCTCACGTAAAGAGATCACATTTATTGATTCGTCAGCAATAAATGACTGGTCCATGTTCCTTTCCCATAGCTTTCTCAAAGGATCCAAAGGGGAACAGGTTTCTGATAACAGACAATACAGATCTACAGAAATCTGCCCCTTTAGAGCCCACAGAAGAAGAAGAAGAAGAAGAAGACCATTTTCAACATCAGAAAGATCCCAGCGAATTTTCCCCTGTCTCATTTCAGACTGAATAAAATGACGTAATGGGAAATCTGTTTCGGGATTTTGGAAATCTATCCTGAGTGTCTCGAAAGATTTAAAGACCTTTCCTGCAAATAAATCAGCCAAATTAGATATACCCTTTACTGCCCAGGCCAGAAGGCCAATACAGGCTCACGAGTCAGGGAAGTAAGGGTTTAAAGCAATTGGCGATTGCATTGACAAATTCTTGGGCACATTGAGATACTTCCTGACATCATCCCTACAATTCCCAGCTACTGAGCAGACCTCCTTAAAGTTAAGAGTAAACAGAAGGGACGTTTGCAGTATTGGCGCACATGCAAAAGATTCCATACTGACCCACAAGGAGTCTGTATCATTTAAAAAAGACCGACGCATTTGTTTAATCTGAGCAGACCAATAAAATACCTGCATATTTTGCAAAGAGCCACACTTGGCTTCAAACGAGAAGCAAATTTAATTCTAGATTGTTTATTGTTCCATACAAACTTACCAATAGCTGGCATTCAGATCTTAAAATAAGTTCTGATCTAAGTAACAGGGTATACACTGAAATAAGTAGGGTAAACGGGCTAGCACAGTCATTTTGATTGTATTAATTCTTCCGAAGAAAGAAATTGGTAAATGTGCCCGTCTATTCATATCTTGCTTAAGTCTTGCCATTAAGGGTGTGTAGTTCTTAGAGAATAAATCCTGTAAGTCAGAGGTTATGTGTATGCCCAAATAAAGAAACACAGAGTCAGTGATGTGGGACAATGTATATTAACATGTTGTGGGGTATTTTTATAAATATGGCCTGGGTTTTTTCAAAATGTATTTTATATCCAGTAAACTGACCAAAATGATTAATTGTCTCCAACAGACTGGGGATGGATAACTGTGGCTGTAAAGAAGAACAGCATCCGCATATACAGCATGCACTTGACCATGAAACATTTTCATTTGTGATGAGATTTGAAATAAATCATTTGTTGACAATACTATAAATGTTTTCATGAAAATATTATAATTATGAAAATGTGATTTTTCATATTCAAAATCATAAAAAAAAAATAATAAACTGGTAGAAATGGCAAAAGTCATCATTTGAGTGGAATGTGAAAGGAATGCTTCAAGGATGTTTTTTCATTTCATATAATGTCAAGTCTAAGCAAAAATATCACATTTTAACTAACATTTTATAAATGTTTGAATGTTGCTAAGGTAACAGATTATACCATATTCTAAATAAAACATTGGCACACTGTTTCATGGTAACAAAGATAGAACTTAATCTTTGGCCTTAATAGGAAACAGCTTATAAGGAGTCCTGAGATGAGACGGAAACATGTACAACATTTGGTTCGCCAAAATCGTAACCAACTTTCAGAGTGGTTACAGTAATTGATTGCTATTGATGACAGATACAATTGCATTAGTAATATTTCTACATTTCAAATGAAATAAAAATAAAATGATGGGGTCAAACTAAATGTTTTCAATAATATAATAAACCTCTGTATATTAGAATTCACTGTATATGAGTCGACACACAGCGACTACGTATGATATCACGTTCTAAACCAACATTCACTATTCCCTACACTACTACTAGTTTAGTCCACTCGACAGTGTGAATGAAAACAAATGAGGGAATGTAGAAACTGATGTACACCTGCTGTTTACAAACAGAATCACTGAAGGAAAGAACAATTAACAAAACTACAACTGAAACACAGTCACAGCCTTAGACGAAACGTTCCTGCCGCAATGCATGCTTGGTGCTAGAGTAGTAAAAAGCTGAAGCATGAACAAATTATGCAACTAAATGTCTTTACTATTTTTTTAATTTTTTTGAAGGTGTTTGGTTCTGTTGTGACATTTCGTAAGACTGATTTCTGAGGTTCAGGATTGTATTTTTGTTTTTATTGTTACCAATGTTGAGCTTCATCCATTGATTGTTGTCTGTGTTTAAGCTCTGCTATTGTTTAAGTTTTGCATGATGTGTTTATGATCAATTTTCAGTAATAAATTGCAATCCCATTTACAGCAAACACTGATCTCCCTTATGAAAAAAAAAAAATGAACTGAAAAATGAATGCCGGATTGGACACTGCATTCTCAACAGAAGTGTGTGATTGGTTATACTGTTATACTGTGTTTTTACAGGTTGCTTCTGTAGATTTGATTTACAGTATATTGCAGTTAAAATACATTAACCCACGGTGTGTGTTCTTTATTTCTTTTTTTTTCCACCTATGTAACTATTTTAATCCCACTGCAAAATCCTCAATTTTACGGGCGCACTTATAAAACACATTACATCTTTCAAGATATCAAGAAAAGGATGATTAAACAACCCCAAAAACAACATTACCAGCTTCACTTATTGCTAACGGGTGTGACTTTATTTCTGTCATACAGGATGCGCACAAAATCTTTGAATTAGATTTTAGGTGTTGTACTTTTATTAGAAATCACCATAATGGAGATCAGTGTTTGCTGTCATCGGGCTCTGTGCACATGGCATTGTAAAGTTATTATTATTATTATTTTATTTTTTTTATCTGTTTTTCTGTCATTAGTTGTGTTAATCAAGCACAGATTTTAAAGCAAGAACAGCAAAACGAGAAATGTATAGGATGAGGCTGATTATATGCTTGTCATATAAGAATCTTCATGAACTAGTCTACAGCATAGCTGTTCCTCAATGCATAATTGTAGAAAAGGGTGATATATTCACACTACTCTTCCGACAGAAATTGATTACTGCGAAACGTTGCTAAGCACACCATGCAGAAATAGACATTTCAAACTTAGCCTAAGAATCACACACAAACATCAACAATCAGAGTACGAAGCTCCAATTTCGTGTCAAAAATTGAGGAGGAAAAAAAGAGAAAACCCTGAAAATCACAAAATAGTCTAATGAAAAGTCAAACCAAGCTAAAAAAAAAAAAAAAGAAAAAAAAAAAGAAATTGGCAAAAAACATTCAGCTGCATAGTTTTGTACTACACAAGCACCCAGCATGCAGTGGGGCATGAACATGTTTTGTCAATAGTCACCACTGTCAAGTTTCATGTGCCGCGTCTTGTGTGTAAATGGTGCTGTAGCTCTTAAGGTTTGTTCCTAAAATGTTTTTAAAATCCATCATAATAGTAATCAAATTAAATGAATTGGGGGCAGTGGTAGCTCAGTGGTTTAAGGTCTGGATTACTGATTGAATACATTCGGCAAGTCATACGTAAGTTTTTCCAAAGTGAGAAGATTTGCCATTTGTGCTGAACACGTCTTTAAAGTTAGTACCTGTGGTGATGACCATAGAATGAGTATGCATTTCTTTGCCAAATCAGTAACTATATTTAATAAAGACTTTGAGTCAGTAGAGAAATCCAATGATGTTTTGCAGTTTAGGAAATAAAAAGTTGGAGACAAAGTAAATTTCCTATCCAGAGTCTTCTGAACCAAATCATGTACCTCATGCCAAAAAGTTTTGTTGTTCTCACAGTTCCAAAATAAATGCATCAAACGTTCCTGTTTCAGATTTGCGTTTAAAACACATCTGAGATACATTTTGTGGAGGCGTACTGGGGTAAGATATATCCTGTATATAAATTTACATTTTTGCTCATGCACAGAGCTTGAGATTGATTTATGGAAAAACTCCTCACGTAAAGAGATCACATTTATTGATTCGTCAGCAATAAATAACTGGTCCATGTTCCTTTCCCATAGCTTTCTCAAAGGATCCAAAGGGGAACAGGTTTCTGATAACAGACAATACAGATCTACAGAAATCTGCCCCTTTAGAGCCCACAGAAGAAGAAGAAGAAGAAGAAGACCATTTTCAACATCAGAAAGATCCCAGCGAATTTTCCCCTGTCTCATTTCAGACTGAATAAAATGACGTAATGGGAAATCTGTTTCGGGATTTTGGAAATCTATCCTGAGTGTCTCGAAAGATTTAAAGACCTTTCCTGCAAATAAATCAGCCAAATTAGATATACCCTTTACTGCCCAGGCCAGAAGGCCAATACAGGCTCACGAGTCAGGGAAGTAAGGGTTTAAAGCAATTGGCGATTGCATTGACAAATTCTTGGGCACATTGAGATACTTCCTGACATCATCCCTACAATTCCCAGCTACTGAGCAGACCTCCTTAAAGTTAAGAGTAAACAGAAGGGACGTTTGCAGTATTGGCGCACATGCAAAAGATTCCATACTGACCCACAAGGAGTCTGTATCATTTAAAAAAGACCGACGCATTTGTTTAATCTGAGCAGACCAATAAAATACCTGCATAGTTTGCAAAGAGCCACACTTGGCTTCAAACGAGAAGCAAATTTAATTCTAGATTGTTTATTGTTCCATACAAACTTACCAATAGCTGGCATTCAGATCTTAAAATAAGTTCTGATCTAGTAACAGGGTATACACTGAAATAAGTAGGGTAAACGGGCTAGCACAGTCATTTTGATTGTATTAATTCTTCCGAAGAAAGAAATTGGTAAATGTGCCCGTCTATTCATATCTTGCTTAAGTCTTGCCATTAAGGGTGTGTAGTTCTTAGAGAATAAATCCTGTAAGTCAGAGGTTATGTGTATGCCCAAATAAAGAAACACAGAGTCAGTGATGTGGGACAATGTATATTAACATGTTGTGGGGTATTTTTATAAATATGGCCTGGGTTTTTTCAAAATGTATTTTATATCCAGTAAACTGACCAAAATGATTAATTGTCTCCAACAGACTGGGGATGGATAACTGTGGCTGTAAAGAAGAACAGCATCCGCATATACAGCATGCACTTGACCATGAAACATTTTCATTTGTGATGAGATTTGAAATAAATCATTTGTTGACAATACTATAAATGTTTTCATGAAAATATTATAATTATGAAAATGTGATTTTTCATATTCAAAATCATAAAAAAAAAATAATAAACTGGTAGAAATGGCAAAAGTCTTCATTTGAGTGGAATGTGAAAGGAATGCTTCAAGGATGTTTTTTCATTTCATATAATGTCAAGTCTAAGCAAAAATATCACATTTTAACTAACATTTTATAAATGTTTGAATGTTGCTAAGGTAACAGATTATACCATATTCTAAATAAAACATTGGCACACTGTTTCATGGTAACAAAGATAGAACTTAATCTTTGGCCTTAATAGGAAACAGCTTATAAGGAGTCCTGAGATGAGACGGAAACATGTACAACATTTGGTTCGCCAAAATCGTAACCAACTTTCAGAGTGGTTACAGTAATTGATTGCTATTGATGACAGATACAATTGCATTAGTAATATTTCTACATTTCAAATGAAATAAAAATAAAATGATGGGGTCAAACTAAATGTTTTCAATAATATAATAAACCTCTGTATATTAGAATTCACTGTATATGAGTCGACACACAGCGACTACGTATGATATCACGTTCTAAACCAACATTCACTATTCCCTACACTACTACTAGTTTAGTCCACTCGACAGTGTGAATGAAAACAAATGAGGGAATGTAGAAACTGATGTACACCTGCTGTTTACAAACAGAATCACTGAAGGAAAGAACAATTAACAAAACTACAACTGAAACACAGTCACAGCCTTAGACGAAACGTTCCTGCCGCAATGCATGCTTGGTGCTAGAGTAGTAAAAAGCTGAAGCATGAACAAATTATGCAACTAAATGTCTTTACTATTTTTTTAATTTTTTTGAAGGTGTTTGGTTCTGTTGTGACATTTCGTAAGACTGATTTCTGAGGTTCAGGATTGTATTTTTGTTTTTATTGTTACCAATGTTGAGCTTCATCCATTGATTGTTGTCTGTGTTTAAGCTCTGCTATTGTTTAAGTTTTGCATGATGTGTTTATGATCAATTTTCAGTAATAAATTGCAATCCCATTTACAGCAAACACTGATCTCCCTTATGAAAAAAAAAAAATGAACTGAAAAATGAATGCCGGATTGGACACTGCATTCTCAACAGAAGTGTGTGATTGGTTATACTGTTATACTGTGTTTTTACAGGTTGCTTCTGTAGATTTGATTTACAGTATATTGCAGTTAAAATACATTAACCCACGGTGTGTGTTCTTTATTTCTTTTTTTTTCCACCTATGTAACTATTTTAATCCCACTGCAAAATCCTCAATTTTACGGGCGCACTTATAAAACACATTACATCTTTCAAGATATCAAGAAAAGGATGATTAAACAACCCCAAAAACAACATTACCAGCTTCACTTATTGCTAACGGGTGTGACTTTATTTCTGTCATACAGGATGCGCACAAAATCTTTGAATTAGATTTTAGGTGTTGTACTTTTATTAGAAATCACCATAATGGAGATCAGTGTTTGCTGTCATCGGGCTCTGTGCACATGGCATTGTAAAGTTATTATTATTATTATTTTATTTTTTTTATCTGTTTTTCTGTCATTAGTTGTGTTAATCAAGCACAGATTTTAAAGCAAGAACAGCAAAACGAGAAATGTATAGGATGAGGCTGATTATATGCTTGTCATATAAGAATCTTCATGAACTAGTCTACAGCATAGCTGTTCCTCAATGCATAATTGTAGAAAAGGGTGATATATTCACACTACTCTTCCGACAGAAATTGATTACTGCGAAACGTTGCTAAGCACACCATGCAGAAATAGACATTTCAAACTTAGCCTAAGAATCACACACAAACATCAACAATCAGAGTACGAAGCTCCAATTTCGTGTCAAAAATTGAGGAGGAAAAAAAGAGAAAACCCTGAAAATCACAAAATAGTCTAATGAAAAGTCAAACCAAGCTAAAAAAAAAAAAAAAGAAAAAAAAAAAGAAATTGGCAAAAAACATTCAGCTGCATAGTTTTGTACTACACAAGCACCCAGCATGCAGTGGGGCATGAACATGTTCTGTCAATAGTCACCACTGTCAAGTTTCATGTGCCGCGTCTTGTGTGTAAATGGTGCTGTAGCTCTTAAGGTTTGTTCCTAAAATGTTTTTAAAATCCATCATAATAGTAATCAAATTAAATGAATTGGGGGCAGTGGTAGCTCAGTGGTTTAAGGTCTGGATTACTGATTGAATACATTCGGCAAGTCATACGTAAGTTTTTCCAAAGTGAGAAGATTTGCCATTTGTGCTGAACACGTCTTTAAAGTTAGTACCTGTGGTGATGACCATAGAATGAGTATGCATTTCTTTGCCAAATCAGTAACTATATTTAATAAAGACTTTGAGTCAGTAGAGAAATCCAATGATGTTTTGCAGTTTAGGAAATAAAAAGTTGGAGACAAAGTAAATTTCCTATCCAGAGTCTTCTGAACCAAATCATGTACCTCATGCCAAAAAGTTTCACAGTTCCAAAATAAATGCATCAAACGTTCCTGTTTCAGATTTGCGTTTAAAACACATCTGAGATACATTTTGTGGAGGCGTACTGGGGTAAGATATATCCTGTATATAAATTTACATTTTTGCTCATGCACAGAGCTTGAGATTGATTTATGGAAAAACTCCTCACGTAAAGAGATCACATTTATTGATTCGTCAGCAATAAATGACTGGTCCATGTTCCTTTCCCATAGCTTTCTCAAAGGATCCAAAGGGGAACAGGTTTCTGATAACAGACAATACAGATCTACAGAAATCTGCCCCTTTAGAGCCCACAGAAGAAGAAGAAGAAGAAGAAGACCATTTTCAACATCAGAAAGATCCCAGCGAATTTTCCCCTGTCTCATTTCAGACTGAATAAAATGACGTAATGGGAAATCTGTTTCGGGATTTTGGAAATCTATCCTGAGTGTCTCGAAAGATTTAAAGACCTTTCCTGCAAATAAATCAGCCAAATTAGATATACCCTTTACTGCCCAGGCCAGAAGGCCAATACAGGCTCACGAGTCAGGGAAGTAAGGGTTTAAAGCAATTGGCGATTGCATTGACAAATTCTTGGGCACATTGAGATACTTCCTGACATCATCCCTACAATTCCCAGCTACTGAGCAGACCTCCTTAAAGTTAAGAGTAAACAGAAGGGACGTTTGCAGTATTGGCGCACATGCAAAAGATTCCATACTGACCCACAAGGAGTCTGTATCATTTAAAAAAGACCGACGCATTTGTTTAATCTGAGCAGACCAATAAAATACCTGCATATTTTGCAAAGAGCCACACTTGGCTTCAAACGAGAAGCAAATTTAATTCTAGATTGTTTATTGTTCCATACAAACTTACCAATAGCTGGCATTCAGATCTTAAAATAAGTTCTGATCTAAGTAACAGGGTATACACTGAAATAAGTAGGGTAAACGGGCTAGCACAGTCATTTTGATTGTATTAATTCTTCCGAAGAAAGAAATTGGTAAATGTGCCCGTCTATTCATATCTTGCTTAAGTCTTGCCATTAAGGGTGTGTAGTTCTTAGAGAATAAATCCTGTAAGTCAGAGGTTATGTGTATGCCCAAATAAAGAAACACAGAGTCAGTGATGTGGGACAATGTATATTAACATGTTGTGGGGTATTTTTATAAATATGGCCTGGGTTTTTTCAAAATGTATTTTATATCCAGTAAACTGACCAAAATGATTAATTGTCTCCAACAGACTGGGGATGGATAACTGTGGCTGTAAAGAAGAACAGCATCCGCATATACAGCATGCACTTGACCATGAAACATTTTCATTTGTGATGAGATTTGAAATAAATCATTTGTTGACAATACTATAAATGTTTTCATGAAAATATTATAATTATGAAAATGTGATTTTTCATATTCAAAATCATAAAAAAAAAATAATAAACTGGTAGAAATGGCAAAAGTCATCATTTGAGTGGAATGTGAAAGGAATGCTTCAAGGATGTTTTTTCATTTCATATAATGTCAAGTCTAAGCAAAAATATCACATTTTAACTAACATTTTATAAATGTTTGAATGTTGCTAAGGTAACAGATTATACCATATTCTAAATAAAACATTGGCACACTGTTTCATGGTAACAAAGATAGAACTTAATCTTTGGCCTTAATAGGAAACAGCTTATAAGGAGTCCTGAGATGAGACGGAAACATGTACAACATTTGGTTCGCCAAAATCGTAACCAACTTTCAGAGTGGTTACAGTAATTGATTGCTATTGATGACAGATACAATTGCATTAGTAATATTTCTACATTTCAAATGAAATAAAAATAAAATGATGGGGTCAAACTAAATGTTTTCAATAATATAATAAACCTCTGTATATTAGAATTCACTGTATATGAGTCGACACACAGCGACTACGTATGATATCACGTTCTAAACCAACATTCACTATTCCCTACACTACTACTAGTTTAGTCCACTCGACAGTGTGAATGAAAACAAATGAGGGAATGTAGAAACTGATGTACACCTGCTGTTTACAAACAGAATCACTGAAGGAAAGAACAATTAACAAAACTACAACTGAAACACAGTCACAGCCTTAGACGAAACGTTCCTGCCGCAATGCATGCTTGGTGCTAGAGTAGTAAAAAGCTGAAGCATGAACAAATTATGCAACTAAATGTCTTTACTATTTTTTTAATTTTTTTGAAGGTGTTTGGTTCTGTTGTGACATTTCGTAAGACTGATTTCTGAGGTTCAGGATTGTATTTTTGTTTTTATTGTTACCAATGTTGAGCTTCATCCATTGATTGTTGTCTGTGTTTAAGCTCTGCTATTGTTTAAGTTTTGCATGATGTGTTTATGATCAATTTTCAGTAATAAATTGCAATCCCATTTACAGCAAACACTGATCTCCCTTATGAAAAAAAAAAAATGAACTGAAAAATGAATGCCGGATTGGACACTGCATTCTCAACAGAAGTGTGTGATTGGTTATACTGTTATACTGTGTTTTTACAGGTTGCTTCTGTAGATTTGATTTACAGTATATTGCAGTTAAAATACATTAACCCACGGTGTGTGTTCTTTATTTCTTTTTTTTTCCACCTATGTAACTATTTTAATCCCACTGCAAAATCCTCAATTTTACGGGCGCACTTATAAAACACATTACATCTTTCAAGATATCAAGAAAAGGATGATTAAACAACCCCAAAAACAACATTACCAGCTTCACTTATTGCTAACGGGTGTGACTTTATTTCTGTCATACAGGATGCGCACAAAATCTTTGAATTAGATTTTAGGTGTTGTACTTTTATTAGAAATCACCATAATGGAGATCAGTGTTTGCTGTCATCGGGCTCTGTGCACATGGCATTGTAAAGTTATTATTATTATTATTTTATTTTTTTTATCTGTTTTTCTGTCATTAGTTGTGTTAATCAAGCACAGATTTTAAAGCAAGAACAGCAAAACGAGAAATGTATAGGATGAGGCTGATTATATGCTTGTCATATAAGAATCTTCATGAACTAGTCTACAGCATAGCTGTTCCTCAATGCATAATTGTAGAAAAGGGTGATATATTCACACTACTCTTCCGACAGAAATTGATTACTGCGAAACGTTGCTAAGCACACCATGCAGAAATAGACATTTCAAACTTAGCCTAAGAATCACACACAAACATCAACAATCAGAGTACGAAGCTCCAATTTCGTGTCAAAAATTGAGGAGGAAAAAAAGAGAAAACCCTGAAAATCACAAAATAGTCTAATGAAAAGTCAAACCAAGCTAAAAAAAAAAAAAAAGAAAAAAAAAAAGAAATTGGCAAAAAACATTCAGCTGCATAGTTTTGTACTACACAAGCACCCAGCATGCAGTGGGGCATGAACATGTTCTGTCAATAGTCACCACTGTCAAGTTTCATGTGCCGCGTCTTGTGTGTAAATGGTGCTGTAGCTCTTAAGGTTTGTTCCTAAAATGTTTTTAAAATCCATCATAATAGTAATCAAATTAAATGAATTGGGGGCAGTGGTAGCTCAGTGGTTTAAGGTCTGGATTACTGATTGAATACATTCGGCAAGTCATACGTAAGTTTTTCCAAAGTGAGAAGATTTGCCATTTGTGCTGAACACGTCTTTAAAGTTAGTACCTGTGGTGATGACCATAGAATGAGTATGCATTTCTTTGCCAAATCAGTAACTATATTTAATAAAGACTTTGAGTCAGTAGAGAAATCCAATGATGTTTTGCAGTTTAGGAAATAAAAAGTTGGAGACAAAGTAAATTTCCTATCCAGAGTCTTCTGAACCAAATCATGTACCTCATGCCAAAAAGTTTCACAGTTCCAAAATAAATGCATCAAACGTTCCTGTTTCAGATTTGCGTTTAAAACACATCTGAGATACATTTTGTGGAGGCGTACTGGGGTAAGATATATCCTGTATATAAATTTACATTTTTGCTCATGCACAGAGCTTGAGATTGATTTATGGAAAAACTCCTCACGTAAAGAGATCACATTTATTGATTCGTCAGCAATAAATGACTGGTCCATGTTCCTTTCCCATAGCTTTCTCAAAGGATCCAAAGGGGAACAGGTTTCTGATAACAGACAATACAGATCTACAGAAATCTGCCCCTTTAGAGCCCACAGAAGAAGAAGAAGAAGAAGAAGACCATTTTCAACATCAGAAAGATCCCAGCGAATTTTCCCCTGTCTCATTTCAGACTGAATAAAATGACGTAATGGGAAATCTGTTTCGGGATTTTGGAAATCTATCCTGAGTGTCTCGAAAGATTTAAAGACCTTTCCTGCAAATAAATCAGCCAAATTAGATATACCCTTTACTGCCCAGGCCAGAAGGCCAATACAGGCTCACGAGTCAGGGAAGTAAGGGTTTAAAGCAATTGGCGATTGCATTGACAAATTCTTGGGCACATTGAGATACTTCCTGACATCATCCCTACAATTCCCAGCTACTGAGCAGACCTCCTTAAAGTTAAGAGTAAACAGAAGGGACGTTTGCAGTATTGGCGCACATGCAAAAGATTCCATACTGACCCACAAGGAGTCTGTATCATTTAAAAAAGACCGACGCATTTGTTTAATCTGAGCAGACCAATAAAATACCTGCATATTTTGCAAAGAGCCACACTTGGCTTCAAACGAGAAGCAAATTTAATTCTAGATTGTTTATTGTTCCATACAAACTTACCAATAGCTGGCATTCAGATCTTAAAATAAGTTCTGATCTAAGTAACAGGGTATACACTGAAATAAGTAGGGTAAACGGGCTAGCACAGTCATTTTGATTGTATTAATTCTTCCGAAGAAAGAAATTGGTAAATGTGCCCGTCTATTCATATCTTGCTTAAGTCTTGCCATTAAGGGTGTGTAGTTCTTAGAGAATAAATCCTGTAAGTCAGAGGTTATGTGTATGCCCAAATAAAGAAACACAGAGTCAGTGATGTGGGACAATGTATATTAACATGTTGTGGGGTATTTTTATAAATATGGCCTGGGTTTTTTCAAAATGTATTTTATATCCAGTAAACTGACCAAAATGATTAATTGTCTCCAACAGACTGGGGATGGATAACTGTGGCTGTAAAGAAGAACAGCATCCGCATATACAGCATGCACTTGACCATGAAACATTTTCATTTGTGATGAGATTTGAAATAAATCATTTGTTGACAATACTATAAATGTTTTCATGAAAATATTATAATTATGAAAATGTGATTTTTCATATTCAAAATCATAAAAAAAAAATAATAAACTGGTAGAAATGGCAAAAGTCATCATTTGAGTGGAATGTGAAAGGAATGCTTCAAGGATGTTTTTTCATTTCATATAATGTCAAGTCTAAGCAAAAATATCACATTTTAACTAACATTTTATAAATGTTTGAATGTTGCTAAGGTAACAGATTATACCATATTCTAAATAAAACATTGGCACACTGTTTCATGGTAACAAAGATAGAACTTAATCTTTGGCCTTAATAGGAAACAGCTTATAAGGAGTCCTGAGATGAGACGGAAACATGTACAACATTTGGTTCGCCAAAATCGTAACCAACTTTCAGAGTGGTTACAGTAATTGATTGCTATTGATGACAGATACAATTGCATTAGTAATATTTCTACATTTCAAATGAAATAAAAATAAAATGATGGGGTCAAACTAAATGTTTTCAATAATATAATAAACCTCTGTATATTAGAATTCACTGTATATGAGTCGACACACAGCGACTACGTATGATATCACGTTCTAAACCAACATTCACTATTCCCTACACTACTACTAGTTTAGTCCACTCGACAGTGTGAATGAAAACAAATGAGGGAATGTAGAAACTGATGTACACCTGCTGTTTACAAACAGAATCACTGAAGGAAAGAACAATTAACAAAACTACAACTGAAACACAGTCACAGCCTTAGACGAAACGTTCCTGCCGCAATGCATGCTTGGTGCTAGAGTAGTAAAAAGCTGAAGCATGAACAAATTATGCAACTAAATGTCTTTACTATTTTTTTTATTTTTTTGAAGGTGTTTGGTTCTGTTGTGACATTTCGTAAGACTGATTTCTGAGGTTCAGGATTGTATTTTTGTTTTTATTGTTACCAATGTTGAGCTTCATCCATTGATTGTTGTCTGTGTTTAAGCTCTGCTATTGTTTAAGTTTTGCATGATGTGTTTATGATCAATTTTCAGTAATAAATTGCAATCCCATTTACAGCAAACACTGATCTCCCTTATGAAAAAAAAAAAATGAACTGAAAAATGAATGCCGGATTGGACACTGCATTCTCAACAGAAGTGTGTGATTGGTTATACTGTTATACTGTGTTTTTACAGGTTGCTTCTGTAGATTTGATTTACAGTATATTGCAGTTAAAATACATTAACCCACGGTGTGTGTTCTTTATTTCTTTTTTTTTCCACCTATGTAACTATTTTAATCCCACTGCAAAATCCTCAATTTTACGGGCGCACTTATAAAACACATTACATCTTTCAAGATATCAAGAAAAGGATGATTAAACAACCCCAAAAACAACATTACCAGCTTCACTTATTGCTAACGGGTGTGACTTTATTTCTGTCATACAGGATGCGCACAAAATCTTTGAATTAGATTTTAGGTGTTGTACTTTTATTAGAAATCACCATAATGGAGATCAGTGTTTGCTGTCATCGGGCTCTGTGCACATGGCATTGTAAAGTTATTATTATTATTATTTTATTTTTTTTATCTGTTTTTCTGTCATTAGTTGTGTTAATCAAGCACAGATTTTAAAGCAAGAACAGCAAAACGAGAAATGTATAGGATGAGGCTGATTATATGCTTGTCATATAAGAATCTTCATGAACTAGTCTACAGCATAGCTGTTCCTCAATGCATAATTGTAGAAAAGGGTGATATATTCACACTACTCTTCCGACAGAAATTGATTACTGCGAAACGTTGCTAAGCACACCATGCAGAAATAGACATTTCAAACTTAGCCTAAGAATCACACACAAACATCAACAATCAGAGTACGAAGCTCCAATTTCGTGTCAAAAATTGAGGAGGAAAAAAAGAGAAAACCCTGAAAATCACAAAATAGTCTAATGAAAAGTCAAACCAAGCTAAAAAAAAAAAAAAAGAAAAAAAAAAAGAAATTGGCAAAAAACATTCAGCTGCATAGTTTTGTACTACACAAGCACCCAGCATGCAGTGGGGCATGAACATGTTCTGTCAATAGTCACCACTGTCAAGTTTCATGTGCCGCGTCTTGTGTGTAAATGGTGCTGTAGCTCTTAAGGTTTGTTCCTAAAATGTTTTTAAAATCCATCATAATAGTAATCAAATTAAATGAATTGGGGGCAGTGGTAGCTCAGTGGTTTAAGGTCTGGATTACTGATTGAATACATTCGGCAAGTCATACGTAAGTTTTTCCAAAGTGAGAAGATTTGCCATTTGTGCTGAACACGTCTTTAAAGTTAGTACCTGTGGTGATGACCATAGAATGAGTATGCATTTCTTTGCCAAATCAGTAACTATATTTAATAAAGACTTTGAGTCAGTAGAGAAATCCAATGATGTTTTGCAGTTTAGGAAATAAAAAGTTGGAGACAAAGTAAATTTCCTATCCAGAGTCTTCTGAACCAAATCATGTACCTCATGCCAAAAAGTTTCACAGTTCCAAAATAAATGCATCAAACGTTCCTGTTTCAGATTTGCGTTTAAAACACATCTGAGATACATTTTGTGGAGGCGTACTGGGGTAAGATATATCCTGTATATAAATTTACATTTTTGCTCATGCACAGAGCTTGAGATTGATTTATGGAAAAACTCCTCACGTAAAGAGATCACATTTATTGATTCGTCAGCAATAAATGACTGGTCCATGTTCCTTTCCCATAGCTTTCTCAAAGGATCCAAAGGGGAACAGGTTTCTGATAACAGACAATACAGATCTACAGAAATCTGCCCCTTTAGAGCCCACAGAAGAAGAAGAAGAAGAAGAAGACCATTTTCAACATCAGAAAGATCCCAGCGAATTTTCCCCTGTCTCATTTCAGACTGAATAAAATGACGTAATGGGAAATCTGTTTCGGGATTTTGGAAATCTATCCTGAGTGTCTCGAAAGATTTAAAGACCTTTCCTGCAAATAAATCAGCCAAATTAGATATACCCTTTACTGCCCAGGCCAGAAGGCCAATACAGGCTCACGAGTCAGGGAAGTAAGGGTTTAAAGCAATTGGCGATTGCATTGACAAATTCTTGGGCACATTGAGATACTTCCTGACATCATCCCTACAATTCCCAGCTACTGAGCAGACCTCCTTAAAGTTAAGAGTAAACAGAAGGGACGTTTGCAGTATTGGCGCACATGCAAAAGATTCCATACTGACCCACAAGGAGTCTGTATCATTTTAAAAAGACCGACGCATTTGTTTAATCTGAGCAGACCAATAAAATACCTGCATATTTTGCAAAGAGCCACACTTGGCTTCAAACGAGAAGCAAATTTAATTCTAGATTGTTTATTGTTCCATACAAACTTACCAATAGCTGGCATTCAGATCTTAAAATAAGTTCTGATCTAAGTAACAGGGTATACACTGAAATAAGTAGGGTAAACGGGCTAGCACAGTCATTTTGATTGTATTAATTCTTCCGAAGAAAGAAATTGGTAAATGTGCCCGTCTATTCATATCTTGCTTAAGTCTTGCCATTAAGGGTGTGTAGTTCTTAGAGAATAAATCCTGTAAGTCAGAGGTTATGTGTATGCCCAAATAAAGAAACACAGAGTCAGTGATGTGGGACAATGTATATTAACATGTTGTGGGGTATTTTTATAAATATGGCCTGGGTTTTTTCAAAATGTATTTTATATCCAGTAAACTGACCAAAATGATTAATTGTCTCCAACAGACTGGGGATGGATAACTGTGGCTGTAAAGAAGAACAGCATCCGCATATACAGCATGCACTTGACCATGAAACATTTTCATTTGTGATGAGATTTGAAATAAATCATTTGTTGACAATACTATAAATGTTTTCATGAAAATATTATAATTATGAAAATGTGATTTTTCATATTCAAAATCATAAAAAAAAATAATAATAAACTGGTAGAAATGGCAAAAGTCTTCATTTGAGTGGAATGTGAAAGGAATGCTTCAAGGATGTTTTTTCATTTCATATAATGTCAAGTCTAAGCAAAAATATCACATTTTAACTAACATTTTATAAATGTTTGAATGTTGCTAAGGTAACAGATTATACCATATTCTAAATAAAACATTGGCACACTGTTTCATGGTAACAAAGATAGAACTTAATCTTTGGCCTTAATAGGAAACAGCTTATAAGGAGTCCTGAGATGAGACGGAAACATGTACAACATTTGGTTCGCCAAAATCGTAACCAACTTTCAGAGTGGTTACAGTAATTGATTGCTATTGATGACAGATACAATTGCATTAGTAATATTTCTACATTTCAAATGAAATAAAAATAAAATGATGGGGTCAAACTAAATGTTTTCAATAATATAATAAACCTCTGTATATTAGAATTCACTGTATATGAGTCGACACACAGAGACTACGTATGAAATCACGTTCTAAACCAACATTCACTATTCCCTACACTACTACTAGTTTAGTCCACTCGACAGTGTGAATGAAAACAAATGAGGGAATGTAGAAACTGATGTACACCTGCTGTTTACAAACAGAATCACTGAAGGAAAGAACAATTAACAAAACTACAACTGAAACACAGTCACAGCCTTAGACGAAACGTTCCTGCCGCAATGCATGCTTGGTGCTAGAGTAGTAAAAAGCTGAAGCATGAACAAATTATGCAACTAAATGTCTTTACTATTTTTTTTATTTTTTTGAAGGTGTTTGGTTCTGTTGTGACATTTCGTAAGACTGATTTCTGAGGTTCAGGATTGTATTTTTGTTTTTATTGTTACCAATGTTGAGCTTCATCCATTGATTGTTGTCTGTGTTTAAGCTCTGCTATTGTTTAAGTTTTGCATGATGTGTTTATGATCAATTTTCAGTAATAAATTGCAATCCCATTTACAGCAAACACTGATCTCCCTTATGAAAAAAAAAAAATGAACTGAAAAATGAATGCCGGATTGGACACTGCATTCTCAACAGAAGTGTGTGATTGGTTATACTGTTATACTGTGTTTTTACAGGTTGCTTCTGTAGATTTGATTTACAGTATATTGCAGTTAAAATACATTAACCCACGGTGTGTGTTCTTTATTTCTTTTTTTTTCCACCTATGTAACTATTTTAATCCCACTGCAAAATCCTCAATTTTACGGGCGCACTTATAAAACACATTACATCTTTCAAGATATCAAGAAAAGGATGATTAAACAACCCCAAAAACAACATTACCAGCTTCACTTATTGCTAACGGGTGTGACTTTATTTCTGTCATACAGGATGCGCACAAAATCTTTGAATTAGATTTTAGGTGTTGTACTTTTATTAGAAATCACCATAATGGAGATCAGTGTTTGCTGTCATCGGGCTCTGTGCACATGGCATTGTAAAGTTATTATTATTATTATTTTTTTTTTTTATCTGTTTTTCTGTCATTAGTTGTGTTAATCAAGCACAGATTTTAAAGCAAGAACAGCAAAACGAGAAATGTATAGGATGAGGCTGATTATATGCTTGTCATATAAGAATCTTCATGAACTAGTCTACAGCATAGCTGTTCCTCAATGCACAATTGTAGAAAAGGGTGATATATTCACACTACTCTTCCGACAGAAATTGATTACTGCGAAACGTTGCTAAGCACACCATGCAGAAATAGACATTTCAAACTTAGCCTAAGAATCACACACAAACATCAACAATCAGAGTACGAAGCTCCAATTTCGTGTCAAAAATTGAGGAGGAAAAAAAGAGAAAACCCTGAAAATCACAAAATAGTCTAATGAAAAGTCAAACCAAGCTAAAAAAAAAAAAAAAGAAAAAAAAAAAGAAATTGGCAAAAAACATTCAGCTGCATAGTTTTGTACTACACAAGCACCCAGCATGCAGTGGGGCATGAACATGTTCTGTCAATAGTCACCACTGTCAAGTTTCATGTGCCGCGTCTTGTGTGTAAATGGTGCTGTAGCTCTTAAGGTTTGTTCCTAAAATGTTTTTAAAATCCATCATAATAGTAATCAAATTAAATGAATTGGGGGCAGTGGTAGCTCAGTGGTTTAAGGTCTGGATTACTGATTGAATACATTCGGCAAGTCATACGTAAGTTTTTCCAAAGTGAGAAGATTTGCCATTTGTGCTGAACACGTCTTTAAAGTTAGTACCTGTGGTGATGACCATAGAATGAGTATGCATTTCTTTGCCAAATCAGTAACTATATTTAATAAAGACTTTGAGTCAGTAGAGAAATCCAATGATGTTTTGCAGTTTAGGAAATAAAAAGTTGGAGACAAAGTAAATTTCCTATCCAGAGTCTTCTGAACCAAATCATGTACCTCATGCCAAAAAGTTTCACAGTTCCAAAATAAATGCATCAAACGTTCCTGTTTCAGATTTGCGTTTAAAACACATCTGAGATACATTTTGTGGAGGCGTACTGGGGTAAGATATATCCTGTATATAAATTTACATTTTTGCTCATGCACAGAGCTTGAGATTGATTTATGGAAAAACTCCTCACGTAAAGAGATCACATTTATTGATTCGTCAGCAATAAATGACTGGTCCATGTTCCTTTCCCATAGCTTTCTCAAAGGATCCAAAGGGGAACAGGTTTCTGATAACAGACAATACAGATCTACAGAAATCTGCCCCTTTAGAGCCCACAGAAGAAGAAGAAGAAGAAGAAGACCATTTTCAACATCAGAAAGATCCCAGCGAATTTTCCCCTGTCTCATTTCAGACTGAATAAAATGACGTAATGGGAAATCTGTTTCGGGATTTTGGAAATCTATCCTGAGTGTCTCGAAAGATTTAAAGACCTTTCCTGCAAATAAATCAGCCAAATTAGATATACCCTTTACTGCCCAGGCCAGAAGGCCAATACAGGCTCACGAGTCAGGGAAGTAAGGGTTTAAAGCAATTGGCGATTGCATTGACAAATTCTTGGGCACATTGAGATACTTCCTGACATCATCCCTACAATTCCCAGCTACTGAGCAGACCTCCTTAAAGTTAAGAGTAAACAGAAGGGACGTTTGCAGTATTGGCGCACATGCAAAAGATTCCATACTGACCCACAAGGAGTCTGTATCATTTTAAAAAGACCGACGCATTTGTTTAATCTGAGCAGACCAATAAAATACCTGCATATTTTGCAAAGAGCCACACTTGGCTTCAAACGAGAAGCAAATTTAATTCTAGATTGTTTATTGTTCCATACAAACTTACCAATAGCTGGCATTCAGATCTTAAAATAAGTTCTGATCTAAGTAACAGGGTATACACTGAAATAAGTAGGGTAAACGGGCTAGCACAGTCATTTTGATTGTATTAATTCTTCCGAAGAAAGAAATTGGTAAATGTGCCCGTCTATTCATATCTTGCTTAAGTCTTGCCATTAAGGGTGTGTAGTTCTTAGAGAATAAATCCTGTAAGTCAGAGGTTATGTGTATGCCCAAATAAAGAAACACAGAGTCAGTGATGTGGGACAATGTATATTAACATGTTGTGGGGTATTTTTATAAATATGGCCTGGGTTTTTTCAAAATGTATTTTATATCCAGTAAACTGACCAAAATGATTAATTGTCTCCAACAGACTGGGGATGGATAACTGTGGCTGTAAAGAAGAACAGCATCCGCATATACAGCATGCACTTGACCATGAAACATTTTCATTTGTGATGAGATTTGAAATAAATCATTTGTTGACAATACTATAAATGTTTTCATGAAAATATTATAATTATGAAAATGTGATTTTTCATATTCAAAATCATAAAAAAAAATAATAATAAACTGGTAGAAATGGCAAAAGTCTTCATTTGAGTGGAATGTGAAAGGAATGCTTCAAGGATGTTTTTTCATTTCATATAATGTCAAGTCTAAGCAAAAATATCACATTTTAACTAACATTTTATAAATGTTTGAATGTTGCTAAGGTAACAGATTATACCATATTCTAAATAAAACATTGGCACACTGTTTCATGGTAACAAAGATAGAACTTAATCTTTGGCCTTAATAGGAAACAGCTTATAAGGAGTCCTGAGATGAGACGGAAACATGTACAACATTTGGTTCGCCAAAATCGTAACCAACTTTCAGAGTGGTTACAGTAATTGATTGCTATTGATGACAGATACAATTGCATTAGTAATATTTCTACATTTCAAATGAAATAAAAATAAAATGATGGGGTCAAACTAAATGTTTTCAATAATATAATAAACCTCTGTATATTAGAATTCACTGTATATGAGTCGACACACAGAGACTACGTATGAAATCACGTTCTAAACCAACATTCACTATTCCCTACACTACTACTAGTTTAGTCCACTCGACAGTGTGAATGAAAACAAATGAGGGAATGTAGAAACTGATGTACACCTGCTGTTTACAAACAGAATCACTGAAGGAAAGAACAATTAACAAAACTACAACTGAAACACAGTCACAGCCTTAGACGAAACGTTCCTGCCGCAATGCATGCTTGGTGCTAGAGTAGTAAAAAGCTGAAGCATGAACAAATTATGCAACTAAATGTCTTTACTATTTTTTTTATTTTTTTGAAGGTGTTTGGTTCTGTTGTGACATTTCGTAAGACTGATTTCTGAGGTTCAGGATTGTATTTTTGTTTTTATTGTTACCAATGTTGAGCTTCATCCATTGATTGTTGTCTGTGTTTAAGCTCTGCTATTGTTTAAGTTTTGCATGATGTGTTTATGATCAATTTTCAGTAATAAATTGCAATCCCATTTACAGCAAACACTGATCTCCCTTATGAAAAAAAAAAAATGAACTGAAAAATGAATGCCGGATTGGACACTGCATTCTCAACAGAAGTGTGTGATTGGTTATACTGTTATACTGTGTTTTTACAGGTTGCTTCTGTAGATTTGATTTACAGTATATTGCAGTTAAAATACATTAACCCACGGTGTGTGTTCTTTATTTCTTTTTTTTTCCACCTATGTAACTATTTTAATCCCACTGCAAAATCCTCAATTTTACGGGCGCACTTATAAAACACATTACATCTTTCAAGATATCAAGAAAAGGATGATTAAACAACCCCAAAAACAACATTACCAGCTTCACTTATTGCTAACGGGTGTGACTTTATTTCTGTCATACAGGATGCGCACAAAATCTTTGAATTAGATTTTAGGTGTTGTACTTTTATTAGAAATCACCATAATGGAGATCAGTGTTTGCTGTCATCGGGCTCTGTGCACATGGCATTGTAAAGTTATTATTATTATTATTTTTTTTTTTTATCTGTTTTTCTGTCATTAGTTGTGTTAATCAAGCACAGATTTTAAAGCAAGAACAGCAAAACGAGAAATGTATAGGATGAGGCTGATTATATGCTTGTCATATAAGAATCTTCATGAACTAGTCTACAGCATAGCTGTTCCTCAATGCATAATTGTAGAAAAGGGTGATATATTCACACTACTCTTCCGACAGAAATTGATTACTGCGAAACGTTGCTAAGCACACCATGCAGAAATAGACATTTCAAACTTAGCCTAAGAATCACACACAAACATCAACAATCAGAGTACGAAGCTCCAATTTCGTGTCAAAAATTGAGGAGGAAAAAAAGAGAAAACCCTGAAAATCACAAAATAGTCTAATGAAAAGTCAAACCAAGCTGAAAAAAAAAAAAAAAGAAAAAAAAAAAGAAATTGGCAAAAAACATTCAGCTGCATAGTTTTGTACTACACAAGCACCCAGCATGCAGTGGGGCATGAACATGTTTTGTCAATAGTCACCACTGTCAAGTTTCATGTGCCGCGTCTTGTGTGTAAATGGTGCTGTAGCTCTTAAGGTTTGTTCCTAAAATGTTTTTAAAATCCATCATAATAGTAATCAAATTAAATGAATTGGGGGCAGTGGTAGCTCAGTGGTTTAAGGTCTGGATTACTGATTGAATACATTCGGCAAGTCATACGTAAGTTTTTCCAAAGTGAGAAGATTTGCCATTTGTGCTGAACACGTCTTTAAAGTTAGTACCTGTGGTGATGACCATAGAATGAGTATGCATTTCTTTGCCAAATCAGTAACTATATTTAATAAAGACTTTGAGTCAGTAGAGAAATCCAATGATGTTTTGCAGTTTAGGAAATAAAAAGTTGGAGACAAAGTAAATTTCCTATCCAGAGTCTTCTGAACCAAATCATGTACCTCATGCCAAAAAGTTTCACAGTTCCAAAATAAATGCATCAAACGTTCCTGTTTCAGATTTGCGTTTAAAACACATCTGAGATACATTTTGTGGAGGCGTACTGGGGTAAGATATATCCTGTATATAAATTTACATTTTTGCTCATGCACAGAGCTTGAGATTGATTTATGGAAAAACTCCTCACGTAAAGAGATCACATTTATTGATTCGTCAGCAATAAATGACTGGTCCATGTTCCTTTCCCATAGCTTTCTCAAAGGATCCAAAGGGGAACAGGTTTCTGATAACAGACAATACAGATCTACAGAAATCTGCCCCTTTAGAGCCCACAGAAGAAGAAGAAGAAGAAGAAGACCATTTTCAACATCAGAAAGATCCCAGCGAATTTTCCCCTGTCTCATTTCAGACTGAATAAAATGACGTAATGGGAAATCTGTTTCGGGATTTTGGAAATCTATCCTGAGTGTCTCGAAAGATTTAAAGACCTTTCCTGCAAATAAATCAGCCAAATTAGATATACCCTTTACTGCCCAGGCCAGAAGGCCAATACAGGCTCACGAGTCAGGGAAGTAAGGGTTTAAAGCAATTGGCGATTGCATTGACAAATTCTTGGGCACATTGAGATACTTCCTGACATCATCCCTACAATTCCCAGCTACTGAGCAGACCTCCTTAAAGTTAAGAGTAAACAGAAGGGACGTTTGCAGTATTGGCGCACATGCAAAAGATTCCATACTGACCCACAAGGAGTCTGTATCATTTAAAAAAGACCGACGCATTTGTTTAATCTGAGCAGACCAATAAAATACCTGCATATTTTGCAAAGAGCCACACTTGGCTTCAAACGAGAAGCAAATTTAATTCTAGATTGTTTATTGTTCCATACAAACTTACCAATAGCTGGCATTCAGATCTTAAAATAAGTTCTGATCTAAGTAACAGGGTATACACTGAAATAAGTAGGGTAAACGGGCTAGCACAGTCATTTTGATTGTATTAATTCTTCCGAAGAAAGAAATTGGTAAATGTGCCCGTCTATTCATATCTTGCTTAAGTCTTGCCATTAAGGGTGTGTAGTTCTTAGAGAATAAATCCTGTAAGTCAGAGGTTATGTGTATGCCCAAATAAAGAAACACAGAGTCAGTGATGTGGGACAATGTATATTAACATGTTGTGGGGTATTTTTATAAATATGGCCTGGGTTTTTTCAAAATGTATTTTATATCCAGTAAACTGACCAAAATGATTAATTGTCTCCAACAGACTGGGGATGGATAACTGTGGCTGTAAAGAAGAACAGCATCCGCATATACAGCATGCACTTGACCATGAAACATTTTCATTTGTGATGAGATTTGAAATAAATCATTTGTTGACAATACTATAAATGTTTTCATGAAAATATTATAATTATGAAAATGTGATTTTTCATATTCAAAATCATAAAAAAAAATAATAATAAACTGGTAGAAATGGCAAAAGTCTTCATTTGAGTGGAATGTGAAAGGAATGCTTCAAGGATGTTTTTTCATTTCATATAATGTCAAGTCTAAGCAAAAATATCACATTTTAACTAACATTTTATAAATGTTTGAATGTTGCTAAGGTAACAGATTATACCATATTCTAAATAAAACATTGGCACACTGTTTCATGGTAACAAAGATAGAACTTAATCTTTGGCCTTAATAGGAAACAGCTTATAAGGAGTCCTGAGATGAGACGGAAACATGTACAACATTTGGTTCGCCAAAATCGTAACCAACTTTCAGAGTGGTTACAGTAATTGATTGCTATTGATGACAGATACAATTGCATTAGTAATATTTCTACATTTCAAATGAAATAAAAATAAAATGATGGGGTCAAACTAAATGTTTTCAATAATATAATAAACCTCTGTATATTAGAATTCACTGTATATGAGTCGACACACAGAGACTACGTATGAAATCACGTTCTAAACCAACATTCACTATTCCCTACACTACTACTAGTTTAGTCCACTCGACAGTGTGAATGAAAACAAATGAGGGAATGTAGAAACTGATGTACACCTGCTGTTTACAAACAGAATCACTGAAGGAAAGAACAATTAACAAAACTACAACTGAAACACAGTCACAGCCTTAGACGAAACGTTCCTGCCGCAATGCATGCTTGGTGCTAGAGTAGTAAAAAGCTGAAGCATGAACAAATTATGCAACTAAATGTCTTTACTATTTTTTTAATTTTTTTGAAGGTGTTTGGTTCTGTTGTGACATTTCGTAAGACTGATTTCTGAGGTTCAGGATTGTATTTTTGTTTTTATTGTTACCAATGTTGAGCTTCATCCATTGATTGTTGTCTGTGTTTAAGCTCTGCTATTGTTTAAGTTTTGCATGATGTGTTTATGATCAATTTTCAGTAATAAATTGCAATCCCATTTACAGCAAACACTGATCTCCCTTATGAAAAAAAAAAAATGAACTGAAAAATGAATGCCGGATTGGACACTGCATTCTCAACAGAAGTGTGTGATTGGTTATACTGTTATACTGTGTTTTTACAGGTTGCTTCTGTAGATTTGATTTACAGTATATTGCAGTTAAAATACATTAACCCACGGTGTGTGTTCTTTATTTCTTTTTTTTTCCACCTATGTAACTATTTTAATCCCACTGCAAAATCCTCAATTTTACGGGCGCACTTATAAAACACATTACATCTTTCAAGATATCAAGAAAAGGATGATTAAACAACCCCAAAAACAACATTACCAGCTTCACTTATTGCTAACGGGTGTGACTTTATTTCTGTCATACAGGATGCGCACAAAATCTTTGAATTAGATTTTAGGTGTTGTACTTTTATTAGAAATCACCATAATGGAGATCAGTGTTTGCTGTCATCGGGCTCTGTGCACATGGCATTGTAAAGTTATTATTATTATTATTTTATTTTTTTATCTGTTTTTCTGTCATTAGTTGTGTTAATCAAGCACAGATTTTAAAGCAAGAACAGCAAAACGAGAAATGTATAGGATGAGGCTGATTATATGCTTGTCATATAAGAATCTTCATGAACTAGTCTACAGCATAGCTGTTCCTCAATGCACAATTGTAGAAAAGGGTGATATATTCACACTACTCTTCCGACAGAAATTGATTACTGCGAAACGTTGCTAAGCACACCATGCAGAAATAGACATTTCAAACTTAGCCTAAGAATCACACACAAACATCAACAATCAGAGTACGAAGCTCCAATTTCGTGTCAAAAATTGAGGAGGAAAAAAAGAGAAAACCCTGAAAATCACAAAATAGTCTAATGAAAAGTCAAACCAAGCTAAAAAAAAAAAAAAAGAAAAAAAAAAAGAAATTGGCAAAAAACATTCAGCTGCATAGTTTTAAACTACACAAGCACCCAGCATGCAGTGGGGCATGAACATGTTCTGTCAATAGTCACCACTGTCAAGTTTCATGTGCCGCGTCTTGTGTGTAAATGGTGCTGTAGCTCTTAAGGTTTGTTCCTAAAATGTTTTTAAAATCCATCATAATAGTAATCAAATTAAATGAATTGGGGGCAGTGGTAGCTCAGTGGTTTAAGGTCTGGATTACTGATTGAATACATTCGGCAAGTCATACGTAAGTTTTTCCAAAGTGAGAAGATTTGCCATTTGTGCTGAACACGTCTTTAAAGTTAGTACCTGTGGTGATGACCATAGAATGAGTATGCATTTCTTTGCCAAATCAGTAACTATATTTAATAAAGACTTTGAGTCAGTAGAGAAATCCAATGATGTTTTGCAGTTTAGGAAATAAAAAGTTGGAGACAAAGTAAATTTCCTATCCAGAGTCTTCTGAACCAAATCATGTACCTCATGCCAAAAAGTTTCACAGTTCCAAAATAAATGCATCAAACGTTCCTGTTTCAGATTTGCGTTTAAAACACATCTGAGATACATTTTGTGGAGGCGTACTGGGGTAAGATATATCCTGTATATAAATTTACATTTTTGCTCATGCACAGAGCTTGAGATTGATTTATGGAAAAACTCCTCACGTAAAGAGATCACATTTATTGATTCGTCAGCAATAAATGACTGGTCCATGTTCCTTTCCCATAGCTTTCTCAAAGGATCCAAAGGGGAACAGGTTTCTGATAACAGACAATACAGATCTACAGAAATCTGCCCCTTTAGAGCCCACAGAAGAAGAAGAAGAAGAAGAAGACCATTTTCAACATCAGAAAGATCCCAGCGAATTTTCCCCTGTCTCATTTCAGACTGAATAAAATGACGTAATGGGAAATCTGTTTCGGGATTTTGGAAATCTATCCTGAGTGTCTCGAAAGATTTAAAGACCTTTCCTGCAAATAAATCAGCCAAATTAGATATACCCTTTACTGCCCAGGCCAGAAGGCCAATACAGGCTCACGAGTCAGGGAAGTAAGGGTTTAAAGCAATTGGCGATTGCATTGACAAATTCTTGGGCACATTGAGATACTTCCTGACATCATCCCTACAATTCCCAGCTACTGAGCAGACCTCCTTAAAGTTAAGAGTAAACAGAAGGGACGTTTGCAGTATTGGCGCACATGCAAAAGATTCCATACTGACCCACAAGGAGTCTGTATCATTTTAAAAAAGACCGACGCATTTGTTTAATCTGAGCAGACCAATAAAATACCTGCATATTTTGCAAAGAGCCACACTTGGCTTCAAACGAGAAGCAAATTTAATTCTAGATTGTTTATTGTTCCATACAAACTTACCAATAGCTGGCATTCAGATCTTAAAATAAGTTCTGATCTAAGTAACAGGGTATACACTGAAATAAGTAGGGTAAACGGGCTAGCACAGTCATTTTGATTGTATTAATTCTTCCGAAGAAAGAAATTGGTAAATGTGCCCGTCTATTCATATCTTGCTTAAGTCTTGCCATTAAGGGTGTGTAGTTCTTAGAGAATAAATCCTGTAAGTCAGAGGTTATGTGTATGCCCAAATAAAGAAACACAGAGTCAGTGATGTGGGACAATGTATATTAACATGTTGTGGGGTATTTTTATAAATATGGCCTGGGTTTTTTCAAAATGTATTTTATATCCAGTAAACTGACCAAAATGATTAATTGTCTCCAACAGACTGGGGATGGATAACTGTGGCTGTAAAGAAGAACAGCATCCGCATATACAGCATGCACTTGACCATGAAACATTTTCATTTGTGATGAGATTTGAAATAAATCATTTGTTGACAATACTATAAATGTTTTCATGAAAATATTATAATTATGAAAATGTGATTTTTCATATTCAAAATCATAAAAAAAAATAATAATAAACTGGTAGAAATGGCAAAAGTCTTCATTTGAGTGGAATGTGAAAGGAATGCTTCAAGGATGTTTTTTCATTTCATATAATGTCAAGTCTAAGCAAAAATATCACATTTTAACTAACATTTTATAAATGTTTGAATGTTGCTAAGGTAACAGATTATACCATATTCTAAATAAAACATTGGCACACTGTTTCATGGTAACAAAGATAGAACTTAATCTTTGGCCTTAATAGGAAACAGCTTATAAGGAGTCCTGAGATGAGACGGAAACATGTACAACATTTGGTTCGCCAAAATCGTAACCAACTTTCAGAGTGGTTACAGTAATTGATTGCTATTGATGACAGATACAATTGCATTAGTAATATTTCTACATTTCAAATGAAATAAAAATAAAATGATGGGGTCAAACTAAATGTTTTCAATAATATAATAAACCTCTGTATATTAGAATTCACTGTATATGAGTCGACACACAGAGACTACGTATGAAATCACGTTCTAAACCAACATTCACTATTCCCTACACTACTACTAGTTTAGTCCACTTGACAGTGTGAATGAAAACAAATGAGGGAATGTAGAAACTGATGTACACCTGCTGTTTACAAACAGAATCACTGAAGGAAAGAACAATTAACAAAACTACAACTGAAACACAGTCACAGCCTTAGACGAAACGTTCCTGCCGCAATGCATGCTTGGTGCTAGAGTAGTAAAAAGCTGAAGCATGAACAAATTATGCAACTAAATGTCTTTACTATTTTTTTTATTTTTTTGAAGGTGTTTGGTTCTGTTGTGACATTTCGTAAGACTGATTTCTGAGGTTCAGGATTGTATTTTTGTTTTTATTGTTACCAATGTTGAGCTTCATCCATTGATTGTTGTCTGTGTTTAAGCTCTGCTATTGTTTAAGTTTTGCATGATGTGTTTATGATCAATTTTCAGTAATAAATTGCAATCCCATTTACAGCAAACACTGATCTCCCTTATGAAAAAAAAAAAATGAACTGAAAAATGAATGCCGGATTGGACACTGCATTCTCAACAGAAGTGTGTGATTGGTTATACTGTTATACTGTGTTTTTACAGGTTGCTTCTGTAGATTTGATTTACAGTATATTGCAGTTAAAATACATTAACCCACGGTGTGTGTTCTTTATTTCTTTTTTTTTCCACCTATGTAACTATTTTAATCCCACTGCAAAATCCTCAATTTTACGGGCGCACTTATAAAACACATTACATCTTTCAAGATATCAAGAAAAGGATGATTAAACAACCCCAAAAACAACATTACCAGCTTCACTTATTGCTAACGGGTGTGACTTTATTTCTGTCATACAGGATGCGCACAAAATCTTTGAATTAGATTTTAGGTGTTGTACTTTTATTAGAAATCACCATAATGGAGATCAGTGTTTGCTGTCATCGGGCTCTGTGCACATGGCATTGTAAAGTTATTATTATTATTATTTTATTTTTTTATCTGTTTTTCTGTCATTAGTTGTGTTAATCAAGCACAGATTTTAAAGCAAGAACAGCAAAACGAGAAATGTATAGGATGAGGCTGATTATATGCTTGTCATATAAGAATCTTCATGAACTAGTCTACAGCATAGCTGTTCCTCAATGCATAATTGTAGAAAAGGGTGATATATTCACACTACTCTTCCGACAGAAATTGATTACTGCGAAACGTTGCTAAGCACACCATGCAGAAATAGACATTTCAAACTTAGCCTAAGAATCACACACAAACATCAACAATCAGAGTACGAAGCTCCAATTTCGTGTCAAAAATTGAGGAGGAAAAAAAGAGAAAACCCTGAAAATCACAAAATAGTCTAATGAAAAGTCAAACCAAGCTAAAAAAAAAAAAAAAAGAAAAAAAAAAAGAAATTGGCAAAAAACATTCAGCTGCATAGTTTTGTACTACACAAGCACCCAGCATGCAGTGGGGCATGAACATGTTTTGTCAATAGTCACCACTGTCAAGTTTCATGTGCCGCGTCTTGTGTGTAAATGGTGCTGTAGCTCTTAAGGTTTGTTCCTAAAATGTTTTTAAAATCCATCATAATAGTAATCAAATTAAATGAATTGGGGGCAGTGGTAGCTCAGTGGTTTAAGGTCTGGATTACTGATTGAATACATTCGGCAAGTCATACGTAAGTTTTTCCAAAGTGAGAAGATTTGCCATTTGTGCTGAACACGTCTTTAAAGTTAGTACCTGTGGTGATGACCATAGAATGAGTATGCATTTCTTTGCCAAATCAGTAACTATATTTAATAAAGACTTTGAGTCAGTAGAGAAATCCAATGATGTTTTGCAGTTTAGGAAATAAAAAGTTGGAGACAAAGTAAATTTCCTATCCAGAGTCTTCTGAACCAAATCATGTACCTCATGCCAAAAAGTTTCACAGTTCCAAAATAAATGCATCAAACGTTCCTGTTTCAGATTTGCGTTTAAAACACATCTGAGATACATTTTGTGGAGGCGTACTGGGGTAAGATATATCCTGTATATAAATTTACATTTTTGCTCATGCACAGAGCTTGAGATTGATTTATGGAAAAACTCCTCACGTAAAGAGATCACATTTATTGATTCGTCAGCAATAAATGACTGGTCCATGTTCCTTTCCCATAGCTTTCTCAAAGGATCCAAAGGGGAACAGGTTTCTGATAACAGACAATACAGATCTACAGAAATCTGCCCCTTTAGAGCCCACAGAAGAAGAAGAAGAAGAAGAAGACCATTTTCAACATCAGAAAGATCCCAGCGAATTTTCCCCTGTCTCATTTCAGACTGAATAAAATGACGTAATGGGAAATCTGTTTCGGGATTTTGGAAATCTATCCTGAGTGTCTCGAAAGATTTAAAGACCTTTCCTGCAAATAAATCAGCCAAATTAGATATACCCTTTACTGCCCAGGCCAGAAGGCCAATACAGGCTCACGAGTCAGGGAAGTAAGGGTTTAAAGCAATTGGCGATTGCACTGACAAATTCTTGGGCACATTGAGATACTTCCTGACATCATCCCTACAATTCCCAGCTACTGAGCAGACCTCCTTAAAGTTAAGAGTAAACAGAAGGGACGTTTGCAGTATTGGCGCACATGCAAAAGATTCCATACTGACCCACAAGGAGTCTGTATCATTTTAAAAAGACCGACGCATTTGTTTAATCTGAGCAGACCAATAAAATACCTTCATATTTTGCAAAGAGCCACACTTGGCTTTAAACGAGAAGCAAATTTAATTCTAGATTGTTTATTGTTCCATACAAACTTACCAATAGCTGGCATTCAGATCTTAAAATAAGTTCTGATCTAAGTAACAGGGTATACACTGAAATAAGTAGGGTAAACGGGCTAGCACAGTCATTTTGATTGTATTAATTCTTCCGAAGAAAGAAATTGGTAAATGTGCCCGTCTATTCATATCTTGCTTAAGTCTTGCCATTAAGGGTGTGTAGTTCTTAGAGAATAAATCCTGTAAGTCAGAGGTTATGTGTATGCCCAAATAAAGAAACACAGAGTCAGTGATGTGGGACAATGTATATTAACATGTTGTGGGGTATTTTTATAAATATGGCCTGGGTTTTTTCAAAATGTATTTTATATCCAGTAAACTGACCAAAATGATTAATTGTCTCCAACAGACTGGGGATGGATAACTGTGGCTGTAAAGAAGAACAGCATCCGCATATACAGCATGCACTTGACCATGAAACATTTTCATTTGTGATGAGATTTGAAATAAATCATTTGTTGACAATACTATAAATGTTTTCATGAAAATATTATAATTATGAAAATGTGATTTTTCATATTCAAAATCATAAAAAAAAATAATAATAAACTGGTAGAAATGGCAAAAGTCTTCATTTGAGTGGAATGTGAAAGGAATGCTTCAAGGATGTTTTTTCATTTCATATAATGTCAAGTCTAAGCAAAAATATCACATTTTAACTAACATTTTATAAATGTTTGAATGTTGCTAAGGTAACAGATTATACCATATTCTAAATAAAACATTGGCACACTGTTTCATGGTAACAAAGATAGAACTTAATATTTGGCCTTAATAGGAAACAGCTTATAAGGAGTCCTGAGATGAGACGGAAACATGTACAACATTTGGTTCGCCAAAATCGTAACCAACTTTCAGAGTGGTTACAGTAATTGATTGCTATTGATGACAGATACAATTGCATTAGTAATATTTCTACATTTCAAATGAAATAAAAATAAAATGATGGGGTCAAACTAAATGTTTTCAATAATATAATAAACCTCTGTATATTAGAATTCACTGTATATGAGTCGACACACAGAGACTACGTATGAAATCACGTTCTAAACCAACATTCACTATTCCCTACACTACTACTAGTTTAGTCCACTTGACAGTGTGAATGAAAACAAATGAGGGAATGTAGAAACTGATGTACACCTGCTGTTTACAAACAGAATCACTGAAGGAAAGAACAATTAACAAAACTACAACTGAAACACAGTCACAGCCTTAGACGAAACGTTCCTGCCGCAATGCATGCTTGGTGCTAGAGTAGTAAAAAGCTGAAGCATGAACAAATTATGCAACTAAATGTCTTTACTATTTTTTTTATTTTTTTGAAGGTGTTTGGTTCTGTTGTGACATTTCGTAAGACTGATTTCTGAGGTTCAGGATTGTATTTTTGTTTTTATTGTTACCAATGTTGAGCTTCATCCATTGATTGTTGTCTGTGTTTAAGCTCTGCTATTGTTTAAGTTTTGCATGATGTGTTTATGATCAATTTTCAGTAATAAATTGCAATCCCATTTACAGCAAACACTGATCTCCCTTATGAAAAAAAAAAAATGAACTGAAAAATGAATGCCGGATTGGACACTGCATTCTCAACAGAAGTGTGTGATTGGTTATACTGTTATACTGTGTTTTTACAGGTTGCTTCTGTAGATTTGATTTACAGTATATTGCAGTTAAAATACATTAACCCACGGTGTGTGTTCTTTATTTCTTTTTTTTTCCACCTATGTAACTATTTTAATCCCACTGCAAAATCCTCAATTTTACGGGCGCACTTATAAAACACATTACATCTTTCAAGATATCAAGAAAAGGATGATTAAACAACCCCAAAAACAACATTACCAGCTTCACTTATTGCTAACGGGTGTGACTTTATTTCTGTCATACAGGATGCGCACAAAATCTTTGAATTAGATTTTAGGTGTTGTACTTTTATTAGAAATCACCATAATGGAGATCAGTGTTTGCTGTCATCGGGCTCTGTGCACATGGCATTGTAAAGTTATTATTATTATTATTTTATTTTTTTTTATCTGTTTTTCTGTCATTAGTTGTGTTAATCAAGCACAGATTTTAAAGCAAGAACAGCAAAACGAGAAATGTATAGGATGAGGCTGTTTATATGCTTGTCATATAAGAATCTTCATGAACTAGTCTACAGCATAGCTGTTCCTCAATGCATAATTGTAGAAAAGGGTGATATATTCACACTACTCTTCCGACAGAAATTGATTACTGCGAAACGTTGCTAAGCACACCATGCAGAAATAGACATTTCAAACTTAGCCTAAGAATCACACACAAACATCAACAATCAGAGTACGAAGCTCCAATTTCGTGTCAAAAATTGAGGAGGAAAAAAAGAGAAAACCCTGAAAATCACAAAATAGTCTAATGAAAAGTCAAACCAAGCTAAAAAAAAAAAAAAAGAAAAAAAAAAAGAAATTGGCAAAAAACATTCAGCTGCATAGTTTTAAACTACACAAGCACCCAGCATGCAGTGGGGCATGAACATGTTCTGTCAATAGTCACCACTGTCAAGTTTCATGTGCCGCGTCTTGTGTGTAAATGGTGCTGTAGCTCTTAAGGTTTGTTCCTAAAATGTTTTTAAAATCCATCATAATAGTAATCAAATTAAATGAATTGGGGGCAGTGGTAGCTCAGTGGTTTAAGGTCTGGATTACTGATTGAATACATTCGGCAAGTCATACGTAAGTTTTTCCAAAGTGAGAAGATTTGCCATTTGTGCTGAACACGTCTTTAAAGTTAGTACCTGTGGTGATGACCATAGAATGAGTATGCATTTCTTTGCCAAATCAGTAACTATATTTAATAAAGACTTTGAGTCAGTAGAGAAATCCAATGATGTTTTGCAGTTTAGGAAATAAAAAGTTGGAGACAAAGTAAATTTCCTATCCAGAGTCTTCTGAACCAAATCATGTACCTCATGCCAAAAAGTTTTGTTGTTCTCACAGTTCCAAAATAAATGCATCAAACGTTCCTGTTTCAGATTTGCGTTTAAAACACATCTGAGATACATTTTGTGGAGGCGTACTGGGGTAAGATATATCCTGTATATAAATGTACATTTTTGCTCATGCACAGAGCTTGAGATTGATTTATGGAAAAACTCCTCACGTAAAGAGATCACATTTATTGATTCGTCAGCAATAAATGACTGGTCCATGTTCCTTTCCCATAGCTTTCTCAAAGGATCCAAAGGGGAACAGGTTTCTGATAACAGACAATACAGATCTACAGAAATCTGCCCCTTTAGAGCCCACAGAAGAAGAAGAAGAAGAAGAAGAAGACCATTTTCAACATCAGAAAGATCCCAGCGAATTTTCCCCTGTCTCATTTCAGACTGAATAAAATGACGTAATGGGAAATCTGTTTCGGGATTTTGGAAATCTATCCTGAGTGTCTCGAAAGATTTAAAGACCTTTCCTGCAAATAAATCAGCCAAATTAGATATACCCTTTACTGCCCAGGCCAGAAGGCCAATACAGGCTCACGAGTCAGGGAAGTAAGGGTTTAAAGCAATTGGCGATTGCATTGACAAATTCTTGGGCACATTGAGATACTTCCTGACATCATCCCTACAATTCCCAGCTACTGAGCAGACCTCCTTAAAGTTAAGAGTAAACAGAAGGGACGTTTGCAGTATTGGCGCACATGCAAAAGATTCCATACTGACCCACAAGGAGTCTGTATCATTTAAAAAAGACCGACGCATTTGTTTAATCTGAGCAGACCAATAAAATACCTTCATATTTTGCAAAGAGCCACACTTGGCTTCAAACGAGAAGCAAATTTAATTCTAGATTGTTTATTGTTCCATACAAACTTACCAATAGCTGGCATTCAGATCTTAAAATAAGTTCTGATCTAAGTAACAGGGTATACACTGAAATAAGTAGGGTAAACGGGCTAGCACAGTCATTTTGATTGTATTAATTCTTCCGAAGAAAGAAATTGGTAAATGTGCCCGTCTATTCATATCTTGCTTAAGTCTTGCCATTAAGGGTGTGTAGTTCTTAGAGAATAAATCCTGTAAGTCAGAGGTTATGTGTATGCCCAAATAAAGAAACACAGAGTCAGTGATGTGGGACAATGTATATTAACATGTTGTGGGGTATTTTTATAAATATGGCCTGGGTTTTTTCAAAATGTATTTTATATCCAGTAAACTGACCAAAATGATTAATTGTCTCCAACAGACTGGGGATGGATAACTGTGGCTGTAAAGAAGAACAGCATCCGCATATACAGCATGCACTTGACCATGAAACATTTTCATTTGTGATGAGATTTGAAATAAATCATTTGTTGACAATACTATAAATGTTTTCATGAAAATATTATAATTATGAAAATGTGATTTTTCATATTCAAAATCATAAAAAAAAAATAATAAACTGGTAGAAATGGCAAAAGTCTTCATTTGAGTGGAATGTGAAAGGAATGCTTCAAGGATGTTTTTTCATTTCATATAATGTCAAGTCTAAGCAAAAATATCACATTTTAACTAACATTTTATAAATGTTTGAATGTTGCTAAGGTAACAGATTATACCATATTCTAAATAAAACATTGGCACACTGTTTCATGGTAACAAAGATAGAACTTAATCTTTGGCCTTAATAGGAAACAGCTTATAAGGAGTCCTGAGATGAGACGGAAACATGTACAACATTTGGTTCGCCAAAATCGTAACCAACTTTCAGAGTGGTTACAGTAATTGATTGCTATTGATGACAGATACAATTGCATTAGTAATATTTCTACATTTCAAATGAAATAAAAATAAAATGATGGGGTCAAACTAAATGTTTTCAATAATATAATAAACCTCTGTATATTAGAATTCACTGTATATGAGTCGACACACAGAGACTACGTATGAAATCACGTTCTAAACCAACATTCACTATTCCCTACACTACTACTAGTTTAGTCCACTCGACAGTGTGAATGAAAACAAATGAGGGAATGTAGAAACTGATGTACACCTGCTGTTTACAAACAGAATCACTGAAGGAAAGAACAATCAACAAAACTACAACTGAAACACAGTCACAGCCTTAGACGAAACGTTCCTGCCGCAATGCATGCTTGGTGCTAGAGTAGTAAAAAGCTGAAGCATGAACAAATTATGCAACTAAATGTCTTTACTATTTTTTTTAATTTTTTTGAAGGTGTTTGGTTCTGTTGTGACATTTCGTAAGACTGATTTCTGAGGTTCAGGATTGTATTTTTGTTTTTATTGTTACCAATGTTGAGCTTCATCCATTGATTGTTGTCTGTGTTTAAGCTCTGCTATTGTTTAAGTTTTGCATGATGTGTTTATGATCAATTTTCAGTAATAAATTGCAATCCCATTTACAGCAAACACTGATCTCCCTTATGAAAAAAAAAAAATGAACTGAAAAATGAATGCCGGATTGGACACTGATTCTCAACAGAAGTGTGTGATTGGTTATACTGTTATACTGTGTTTTTACAGGTTGCTTCTGTAGATTTGATTTACAGTATATTGCAGTTAAAATACATTAACCCACGGTGTGTGTTCTTTATTTCTTTTTTTTTCCACCTATGTAACTATTTTAATCCCACTGCAAAATCCTCAATTTTACGGGCGCACTTATAAAACACATTACATCTTTCAAGATATCAAGAAAAGGATGATTAAACAACCCCAAAAACAACATTACCAGCTTCACTTATTGCTAACGGGTGTGACTTTATTTCTGTCATACAGGATGCGCACAAAATCTTTGAATTAGATTTTAGGTGTTGTACTTTTATTAGAAATCACCATAATGGAGATCAGTGTTTGCTGTCATCGGGCTCTGTGCACATGGCATTGTAAAGTTATTATTATTATTATTTTATTTTTTTTTATCTGTTTTTCTGTCATTAGTTGTGTTAATCAAGCACAGATTTTAAAGCAAGAACAGCAAAACGAGAAATGTATAGGATGAGGCTGATTATATGCTTTTCATATAAGAATCTTCATGAACTAGTCTACAGCATAGCTGTTCCTCAATGCATAATTGTAGAAAAGGGTGATATATTCACACTACTCTTCCGACAGAAATTGATTACTGCGAAACGTTGCTAAGCACACCATGCAGAAATAGACATTTCAAACTTAGCCTAAGAATCACACACAAACATCAACAATCAGAGTACGAAGCTCCAATTTCGTGTCAAAAATTGAGGAGGAAAAAAAGAGAAAACCCTGAAAATCACAAAATAGTCTGATGAAAAGTCAAACCAAGCTAAAAAAAAAAAAAGAAAAAAAAAAAAGAAATTGGCAAAAAACATTCAGCTGCATAGTTTTGTACTACACAAGCACCCAGCATGCAGTGGGGCATGAACATGTTCTGTCAATAGTCACCACTGTCAAGTTTCATGTGCCGCGTCTTGTGTGTAAATGGTGCTGTAGCTCTTAAGGTTTGTTCCTAAAATGTTTTTAAAATCCATCATAATAGTAATCAAATTAAATGAATTGGGGGCAGTGGTAGCTCAGTGGTTTAAGGTCTGGATTACTGATTGAATACATTCGGCAAGTCATACGTAAGTTTTTCCAAAGTGAGAAGATTTGCCATTTGTGCTGAACACGTCTTTAAAGTTAGTACCTGTGGTGATGACCATAGAATGAGTATGCATTTCTTTGCCAAATCAGTAACTATATTTAATAAAGACTTTGAGTCAGTAGAGAAATCCAATGATGTTTTGCAGTTTAGGAAATAAAAAGTTGGAGACAAAGTAAATTTCCTATCCAGAGTCTTCTGAACCAAATCATGTACCTCATGCCAAAAAGTTTCACAGTTCCAAAATAAATGCATCAAACGTTCCTGTTTCAGATTTGCGTTTAAAACACATCTGAGATACATTTTGTGGAGGCGTACTGGGGTAAGATATATCCTGTATATAAATTTACATTTTTGCTCATGCACAGAGCTTGAGATTGATTTATGGAAAAACTCCTCACGTAAAGAGATCACATTTATTGATTCGTCAGCAATAAATGACTGGTCCATGTTCCTTTCCCATAGCTTTCTCAAAGGATCCAAAGGGGAACAGGTTTCTGATAACAGACAATACAGATCTACAGAAATCTGCCCCTTTAGAGCCCACAGAAGAAGAAGAAGAAGAAGAAGAAGACCATTTTCAACATCAGAAAGATCCCAGCGAATTTTCCCCTGTCTCATTTCAGACTGAATAAAATGACGTAATGGGAAATCTGTTTCGGGATTTTGGAAATCTATCCTGAGTGTCTCGAAAGATTTAAAGACCTTTCCTGCAAATAAATCAGCCAAATTAGATATACCCTTTACTGCCCAGGCCAGAAGGCCAATACAGGCTCACGAGTCAGGGAAGTAAGGGTTTAAAGCAATTGGCGATTGCATTGACAAATTCTTGGGCACATTGAGATACTTCCTGACATCATCCCTACAATTCCCAGCTACTGAGCAGACCTCCTTAAAGTTAAGAGTAAACAGAAGGGACGTTTGCAGTATTGGCGCACATGCAAAAGATTCCATACTGACCCACAAGGAGTCTGTATCATTTTAAAAAAGACCGACGCATTTGTTTAATCTGAGCAGACCAATAAAATACCTGCATATTTTGCAAAGAGCCACACTTGGCTTCAAACGAGAAGCAAATTTAATTCTAGATTGTTTATTGTTCCATACAAACTTACCAATAGCTGGCATTCAGATCTTAAAATAAGTTCTGATCTAAGTAACAGGGTATATACTGAAATAAGTAGGGTAAACGGGCTAGCACAGTCATTTTGATTGTATTAATTCTTCCGAAGAAAGAAATTGGTAAATGTGCCCGTCTATTCATATCTTGCTTAAGTCTTGCCATTAAGGGTGTGTAGTTCTTAGAGAATAAATCCTGTAAGTCAGAGGTTATGTGTATGCCCAAATAAAGAAACACAGAGTCAGTGATGTGGGACAATGTATATTAACATGTTGTGGGGTATTTTTATAAATATGGCCTGGGTTTTTTCAAAATGTATTTTATATCCAGTAAACTGACCAAAATGATTAATTGTCTCCAACAGACTGGGGATGGATAACTGTGGCTGTAAAGAAGAACAGCATCCGCATATACAGCATGCACTTGACCATGAAACATTTTCATTTGTGATGAGATTTGAAATAACTCATTTCTTGACAAAACTATAAATGTTTTCATGAAAATATTATAATTATGAAAATGTGATTTTTCATATTCAAAATCATAATAAAAAAATAATAAACTGGTAGAAATGGCAAAAGTCTTCATTTGAGTGGAATGTGAAAGGAATGCTTCAAGGATGTTTTTTCATTTCATATAATGTCAAGTCTAAGCAAAAATATCACATTTTAACTAACATTTTATAAATGTTTGAATGTTGCTAAGGTAACAGATTATACCATATTCTAAATAAAACATTGGCACACTGTTTCATGGTAACAAAGATAGAACTTAATCTTTGGCCTTAATAGGAAACAGCTTATAAGGAGTCCTGAGATGAGACGGAAACATGTACAACATTTGGTTCGCCAAAATCGTAACCAACTTTCAGAGTGGTTACAGTAATTGATTGCTATTGATGACAGATACAATTGCATTAGTAATATTTCTACATTTCAAATGAAATAAAAATAAAATGATGGGGTCAAACTAAATGTTTTCAATAATATAATAAACCTCTGTATATTAGAATTCACTGTATATGAGTCGACACACAGAGACTACGTATGAAATCACGTTCTAAACCAACATTCACTATTCCCTACACTACTACTAGTTTAGTCCACTTGACAGTGTGAATGAAAACAAATGAGGGAATGTAGAAACTGATGTACACCTGCTGTTTACAAACAGAATCACTGAAGGAAAGAACAATTAACAAAACTACAACTGAAACACAGTCACAGCCTTAGACGAAACGTTCCTGCCGCAATGCATGCTTGGTGCTAGAGTAGTAAAAAGCTGAAGCATGAACAAATTATGCAACTAAATGTCTTTACTATTTTTTTTATTTTTTTGAAGGTGTTTGGTTCTGTTGTGACATTTCGTAAGACTGATTTCTGAGGTTCAGGATTGTATTTTTGTTTTTATTGTTACCAATGTTGAGCTTCATCCATTGATTGTTGTCTGTGTTTAAGCTCTGCTATTGTTTAAGTTTTGCATGATGTGTTTATGATCAATTTTCAGTAATAAATTGCAATCCCATTTACAGCAAACACTGATCTCCCTTATGAAAAAAAAAAAATGAACTGAAAAATGAATGCCGGATTGGACACTGCATTCTCAACAGAAGTGTGTGATTGGTTATACTGTTATACTGTGTTTTTACAGGTTGCTTCTGTAGATTTGATTTACAGTATATTGCAGTTAAAATACATTAACCCACGGTGTGTGTTCTTTATTTCTTTTTTTTTCCACCTATGTAACTATTTTAATCCCACTGCAAAATCCTCAATTTTACGGGCGCACTTATAAAACACATTACATCTTTCAAGATATCAAGAAAAGGATGATTAAACAACCCCAAAAACAACATTACCAGCTTCACTTATTGCTAACGGGTGTGACTTTATTTCTGTCATACAGGATGCGCACAAAATCTTTGAATTAGATTTTAGGTGTTGTACTTTTATTAGAAATCACCATAATGGAGATCAGTGTTTGCTGTCATCGGGCTCTGTGCACATGGCATTGTAAAGTTATTATTATTATTTTTTTTATCTGTTTTTCTGTCATTAGATGTGTTAATCAAGCACAGATTTTAAAGCAAGAACAGCAAAACGAGAAATGTATAGGATGAGGCTGATTATATGCTTTTCATATAAGAATCTTCATGAACTAGTCTACAGCATAGCTGTTCCTCAATGCACAATTGTAGAAAAGGGTGATATATTCACACTACTCTTCCGACAGAAATTGATTACTGCGAAACGTTGCTAAGCACACCATGCAGAAATAGACATTTCAAACTTAGCCTAAGAATCACACACAAACATCAACAATCAGAGCACGAAGCTCCAATTTCGTGTCAAAAATTGAGGAGGAAAAAAAGAGAAAACCCTGAAAATCACAAAATAGTCTAATGAAAAGTCAAACCAAGCTAAAAAAAAAAAAAAAAAAAAAAAAAAAGAAAAAAAAAAAAGAAATTGGCAAAAAACATTCAGCTGCATAGTTTTGTACTACACAAGCACCCAGCATGCAGTGGGGCATGAACATGTTTTGTCAATAGTCACCACTGTCAAGTTTCATGTGCCACGTCTTGTGTGTAAATGGTGCTGTAGCTCTTAAGGTTTGTTCCTAAAATGTTTTTAAAATCCATCATAATAGTAATCAAATTAAATGAATTGGGGGCAGTGGTAGCTCAGTGGTTTAAGGTCTGGATTACTGATTGAATACATTGGATTCATTCGGCAAGTCATACGTAAGTTTTTCCAATGTGAGAAGATTTGCCATTTGGGCTAAACACGTCTTTAAAGTTAGTAAAACACATCTGAGATAAATTTTGTGGAGGCGTACTGGGGTAAGATATATCCTGTATATAAATTTACATTTTTGCTCATGCACAGAGCTTGAAATTGATTTATGAAAAAACTCCTCACGTAAAGAGATCACATTTATTGACTCGTCATCAATAAATGACTGGCCCATGTTCCTTTCCCATACCTTTCTCAAAGGATCCTAAGGGGAAGAGGTTTCTGATAACAGAGAATACAGATCTACAGAAATCTGCCCCTTTAGAGCCCCCAGAAGAAGAAGAAGAAGACCATTTTCAACATCAGAAAGATCCCAGCGAATTTTCCCCTGTCTCATTTCAGACTGAATAAAATGACGTAATGGGAAATCTGTTTCGGGATTTTGGAAATCTATCCTGAGTGTCTCGAAAGATTTAAAGACCTTTCCTGCAAATAAATCAGCCAAATTAGATATACCCTTTACTGCCCAGGCCAGAAGGCCAATACAGGCTCACGAGTCAGGGAAGTAAGGGTTTAAAACAATTGCATTATCAAATTCTTGAGGACATTGAGATACTTCCTGACATCATCCCAACAATTCCCAGCTACTGAGCAGACCTCCTTAAAGTTAAGAATAAACAGAAGGGACGTTAGCAGTATTGGTGCACATGCAAAAGATTCCATACTGACCCACAAGGAGTCTGTATCATTTAAAAAAGAACGACGCATTTGTTTAATCTGAGCAGACCAATAAAATATATGCATATTTTGCAAAGAGCCACACTTGGCTTCAAACGAGAAGCAAATTTAATCCTAGATTGTTTATTGTTCCATACAAACTTACCAATAGCTTGCATTCAGATCTTTAAAAAAGTTCTGATCTAAGTAACAGGGTATACACTGAAATAAGTAGGGCTAGCACAGTCATTTTGATTGTATTAATTCTTCCGAAGAAAGAAATTAGTAAATGTGCCCGTCTATTCATATCTTGCTTAAGTCTTGCCATTAGGGGGAGTAGTTCTTAGAGAATAAATCCTGTAAGTCAGAGGTTATGTGTATGCCCAAATAAAGAAACACAGAGTCAGTGATGTGGGACAATGTAAAATAACATGTTGTGGGGTATTTTTATAAATATGGCCTGGGATTTTCCAAAATGTATTTTATATCCAGTAAACTGACCAAAATGATTAATTGTCTCCAACAGACTGGGGATGGATAACTGTGGCTGTAAAGAAGAACAGCATCCGCATATACAGCATGCACTTGACCATGGAACATTTTTATTTGTGATGAGATTTGAAATAAATCATTTCTTGACAAAACTATAAATGTTTTCATGAAAATATTATCCATCCATCTATCTTCTCCCGCTTATCCGAGGCCGGGTCCCGGGGGCTGCAGTCTAAGCAAAGATGCCCAGACTTCCCTCTCCCTAGCCACTTCTTCCAGCTCTTCCGGGGGGACACCAAGGCGTTCCCAGGCCAGCCGGGAGACAGTCTCTCCAGCGTGTACTAGGTCTTCCCCGGGGTCTCCTCCGAGTGGGACGCGCCCGGAACACCTTCCCAGGAAGGCGTCCAGGAGGCATCCGGACCAGATGCCCGAGCCACCTCAGCTGACCCCTCTCGATGTGGAGGAGCAGCGGATCTACTCTGAGCTCCTCCCGAGTGACTGAGCTTCTCACCCTTTTCCGACTGAGGACCATGGCCTCGGATTTGGAGGTGCTGATTCTCATCCCAGCCAATTCACACTCGGCTGCAAACCCTTCCCAGTGCATGCTGAAGGTCCTGGTCTGAAGAAGCCAACATGACAACATCATCTGCAAAGAGCAAAGACGATATCGTGTCGTCACCAAACCGGACACCCTCCGGCCCCTGGCTGCGTCTAGAAATTCTGTCCATAAAAATTATGAACAGAACCGGTGACAAAGGGCAGCCCTGCCGGAGTCCAACATGCACCGGGAACAAGTCTGACTTACTGCCGGCAATGCGAACCAAGCTCCTGCTTCGGTCATACAGGGACCGGACAGCAGTAAAGGGCCCCCGACCCCATACTCCCGGAGCACCCTCCACAGGCCGCCGCAAGGGACACAGTCGAATGCCTTTTCCAAATCCACAAAACACATGTGGACTGGTTGGGCAAACTCCCATGAACCCTCCAGCACCCTGTAGAGGGTATAGAGCTGGTCCAGTGTTCCACGGCCTGGACGAAAACCACCCTGTTTCTCCTGAATCCGAGGTTCTACTATCGGCCGTATTCTCCTCTCCAGTACCCTGGCATTGACTTTCCCAGGTAGGCTGAGAAGTGTGATCCCCCTATAGTTGAAACACACCCTCCGGTCCCCCTTCTTAAAAAGAGGGACCACCACCCCGGTCTGCCATTCCAGAGGCACTGTCCCCGACCGCCACGCGATGCTGCCTCTGCAGCCTCTGCCTCTTTCGTGTCAGCCAAGACAGCCCCACATCTAGAGACTTGAGGTACTCAGGGCGGATCTCATCCACCCCCGGTGCCTTGCCACCGAGGAGTTTCTTTACTACCTCGGTGACTTCAGCTTGGGTGATGGACGAGTCCGCCTCTGAGCCCTCAGCCTCTGCTTCCTCAATGGAAGACGTGACGGCGGGATTGAGGAGATCCCCGAAGTATTCCTTCCAACGTCCAACGACATCCCCAGTTGAGGTCAACAGCTCCCCACCTCTACTGTAAACAGCATTGGTGGGGCACTGCTTTCCTCTCCTGATGCGTTGGACGGTTTTCCAGAATCTCTTCGAGGCCAGCCGATAGTCCTTCTCCATGACCTCACCGAACTCCTCCCAGGCCCGAGTTTTTGCCTCGACAACCACCCGGGCAGCAGTTCGCTTGGCCTGCCGGGAACCCGTCAGCTGCCTCAGGAGTCCCACAAGCCAACCAGGCCCGATAGGACCTGAATATGAAAATATTATAATTATGAAAATATGATTTTTCATATTCAAAATCATAATAAAAAAATAATAAACTGGTAGAAATGGAAAAAATTATCATTTGAGTGGAATGTAAAAGGAATGCTTCAAGGATGTTTTTTCATTTCAAATAATGTTAAGTCAAATAATGTTAAATCCCAACCGAGGTTGTCCAATGTGCTGCACATATTATAATAGACAATTGCACAGAACAAATAAGCAATAAAAACATCATAATAAAACAAACATTTCAATACAACTTTCTTTACTAAGTACACTAATTCAAAAAGAATTTTTAGCAAAGTTTTAAAAACAGATAAGGATGATACAGAGCGAATACACAGAGGTAAAGCATTCCATAATCTGGGGACGGCTACTGAAAAAGCCCGGTCTCCTCTGCACCTCCGCTTTGACTTTGGGATACATAGCAGTCTCTGGTTAGATGACCGGAGAGACAGAAAAGGACGATACTCAGTAAGCAATTCCGAGAGATACGGAGGGGCCAGACCGTTTAATGATTTAAACACCAAAAGAATAATTTTGAAATTCACTCGAGAACGCACGGGCAACCAGTGCAGAGAACGTAAAACTGGTGTAATGTGCACCCGTTTTTTTGTCCTGGTTAAAAGTCTAGCAGCTGCAACTATTTGTAGCCGGGATTAAGCTGACTGGCTAATCCCAAAATAGTTTTTTGCGTGTGTTGTGGCCGTTTCTGGGAGTTTCTTCGTTCTAAAATTTTTTAAGGGGGGATTTGACTGTAATAATGTTTTAAGGAAAATTAAACGTTAAATTACAATAGAAAAGAAGTGAAGTAAAAAGTTTAAGAGATAAAAGGAACAGGAATAAATAGAGAAGTAAAGAAAATAAGAGTTGAAGCTGAAGAGAAAAAGTATAAAGGTGATTGCTTTTAAGAAAGAGTTGAATATGGTAAAAAAGTTAAGGAAATAAAGGAAAACAGGAATATAAAGGTTGAAATAAGAAGGGAAAAGGAAGAATAAGGTTTAAAGAAAATGAGCCGCAAGATTTGAATGAAAACCCCTTAGGGAGGTGACTTTAGGTGGGCCATAAAGACCTGGATATTTACTAAGTGAATTTCAGGCCAGTTTTAACAAACTGGATGATGCAGAATTAAAATTCAATTGAAGTTCCCACTCTGACTAATTAGCTGACGAGCTAGGTGATGATGCAGCTGTCATTTGAATTTCTGCATATCAAAGAGGTAGCATAAATTTAATAAAGGAAGGAAAAAAATGAAGAGAAAATAAATAGGAAAAAGGTGCGGCAAAATAGCATGCTATAAGTTTGTATGACTGAGTCGACTATAGTGTATGTGGAATTTAAATGTTGTGTATGTATTTACTGCGAGTTTTTTGATTTAAGAGTGATTTGTGTGTGTGTGTGTGTGTGTTGAGTGAAAAGTGTGTGCGTTTTGAAGAAAAAAAACTCTCCCTCTCTGTGCGCGTGGAACTAAGTGTGTGTGTGTGTGTGTGTGTGTGTGTGTGTGTGTGTGTGTGTGTGTGTGTCTGTGTTTGCGCGTGTGCGCTCAGCTGTGGGCGGGACCCCCTCTCTCTCTCTCTCTCTCTCTCCCCCTCTCTCTCTCTCCCTCTCTCTCTCTGAAAGTTTGTGCGTGTGATTGACTGTAGTATGTGTGGGTATGTGCGTAATATATATAAATATATATGAATAAATACATATGAAGGTTAAGGGGTTAATTTTTAGTAATTAAAAGGGAAAATATTTTAATAAAACAATAAGCCTCATTATTACATAAGAGGACTGAATCTGTTAAAATCTATGAGCTTCCCTCAGGAAGACTTTTTGTTCTGTTAATGACAAAAGAGTAAGATAAAAAACAATGAGCCTTTTTGGGAAAATATTTTATGTATGGCCAAATAACCTTATGAGCCTCTAAAGAGGACCTAACACACCGAAGTCTAAACACCCTTAATACTGAATGAATAAAGACACCCCACAGTGAGACAAACACTCCCCTGTCCTGAATGAATAATATAATTTCCAAAAAGGACATATTCAAGTAGAGAAATTAATGAGGGTGGTGAGTGTGTGCGTGTATGAGCAACTATTATAATAAAAGTGATTATTGTATATGTATATGTATTGTTTGTGAGTAATACTGATTGATAAAAGAGTTGGGGTGATTATTAAAGTAAAGCTAATGGAAGTTCATGCAATATGATGTTTAGAGGAGATAGGAAATCTATAGAGCATAAAATTCTGAATGCTAATGGACGTTGTGTGTGTGAAGTATGAGGTGTAGAGAACTAAATAGATACTAAGGTCCTGTCTGATTTTTTGTGTGCTGTGTGGTATTCGGAAATTGCGGTCTAGAACGTCACATGGATTGAGGCCCGTGACCGGAGCAACATGGTCAGCGCATGGCTTCTGTTTGATTAAGGCCAGTGCTGTTTTATCAAAAATAAATAAATAAATAAATAAATAAATAAATAAATAAATAAATAAATAAATAAATAAAGTTTTTTAAATGCTTGGATGTGTATTTGAACATGTGTGTGCGTATCCAAATATACATTTTTACTGTGCCATTTGATCTCTCAGCTTGAGAAGTAACGCAGTGAATTACATTTTGTGTGTGACCTTTGTGTTATGCAGTTTAAAGGATACTTGGCAACGGACTGACCAGTCGTGGTATTTAACTAGATAATCATTTGATTTGTACTCGTTCAAGGGTTGTTGATGCGCGTTTTACAATTTGTTTGTGGGTTTTTGTTGAAGTTAAATTTAAGTAATCTTTAATTTGGTAGTTGGTATCAATTAATGCGTACAAGAATACAGAAAGTTGTCATAATGTCAAAAATAATTACTCCTGTAGATGTGGTACAAAGAAATAATCCTTTAATTAAAGGCATTGTAAAAACAATGGAAAACGTATAAAGCAAAGCAGAGAAACGGTAGAAAAGGTGTAAAGCGTAATGATAAAAGACAGATAGAGCTGGGTGTTCTCAAGTTGTTTGAAAAGCGGTCGAAAGCTGTTAATGATAAGAGAAATAAGGGTGTGGAGACCATAGCAAAAAGTGTGAAAGAGACAGAAAAGTTGATAGCAGAGATTAATGCACCTTTCTCCCATATGGATTTAGCAAAGGACCCCCCACCATATAAGAAACAGGTAAAGTTTGAGGACATTTATCCTCAGCTTCCAGTAATTAGTCAGGCAGGTGGTTATTGTATCAGAGACGATAATGATCGTATAATAGAAACAGGGCAGGCAGATACGACTATAGAAATGCATCCAAGTACCAAGAGTAAGGGGAAAGCAACACGGTTGGAAACTGAGAGAAATCTGAAGGCTAGAAGGATGAAAGTTAAAGATGATAATGATCAGAGTGAAGGTGAAGAATTAGGTGGATATCATCCTGCTGTCAGGCGCATATTGTCTAGAGCAGAAAAGCAAGGAGACAAAACAATGAGAAGAGAGTTGGTAAGGAACGATAGCTCTACAGACAGTGAGGAAGGGGACAGTGATGAGGATCGGGAGAGTAAGAGTGGTTTAAGGAAATTTTACCCGAAGAGATTTAGCCCTGAGATAGAGGAAGGCCGAGATAGTGCCTCAGCAGAGGTTGAAGGAATCATGAGTCAACATTTTCCACATTTGCTCACCCCTAGGGAGTTGGAGGAATCATATTCAAAAAAGGAAGGGTTACAGGAGAAAGGATCTCAGAAAATAGAGAAGCGATATTCTTTACGCTTTAAAGGGAAGGATTGTGATAAAATGTGTCCAGTATTAATTAGAGGACAGGAATCTGGAGTATAAGCTTTGGCAGAATACAGATATGTCTGGCATACTTAAAAAATTACCTACTCTTCAGAGTGGGGCATATCCTTGGATTTCAAAGTTGGAAGAGATTATGGTGGGAACACAAATAGCCATAGGAGACATTAAAAGATTATTGGCCAGCCTTCTTGGGGTTCAAGGTATGGAGGAAGTCCTGCAGAGAGCAGAACTTAATCGTTATGTGGGTACCGGTGTTAATGATTCAGAATTGTTTTCTGCAAACAGAGGTCGAGTGTGGAGAGCTTTGAAAGACATATTTCCAACAAATGTACACCCTGATAATATTTTTATTGAGCCACTAGGTCAGGAGGAGAATCCAAGGGCCTATGTGTCAAGAGCTCATCAGGTGTGGAGAAGCATCACAGGAAATGATCCGGATTTTAACCAGATGGAACAGTAAATTTTGAGAGCTAAGATAGAGAAGGGACTGCCCCAATCTGTAGGGAGTAAGTTAGCCGAGGTGGTCGGTCTTACAAATGCTGCAAAGGGTACGTACATAGATAACATAGCTCATCAGGTGGATTTATATCGGAAGAAAGAATATGATCAGAAACAGCAGGATCTAGAAATCCTTAGGAAGCTTAATCAAATACAGCGGGCGGATAGCAAAAAGAAAGAGAAAAAGCAGGCTGTGATTGTACAGGCTCCGCCCCTGGTGGATCAGGCACAATCTCAGCCTCATCAGGTTCAGTTTCAGTTGCCGCAGCCACCATCAGCAGTTCCAGTGATTTCTTATCCACAGCTAGCTCCAGGTCAATTTCAGACCTGGAGAGGTCGAGGTCGTGGAACTTTTGGAAGAGGTAGAGGAGGAAGATTTAATCCAAACTTCCAACAGTCTCAGGAAGCATGTTATAATTGTGGACAGATTGGTCATTTCGCCTGTAAGTATAATAGACAAGGAGAAAACTCCAGAGGAAATTTCAGAGGAAATTTCAAGGGCCAGTCTAGGCCACCTGGAAGACTGGTGAACCCTTTTAGGGGCCCAGAACCAGGATTTTAGGGGTGCTGAAGATGCTTTACATCTCCCCATGTCTGGTCAATTGATTCGGACAATCGTGTTTGAGGGAATAAAACAGCTGATTCCTCTCACGGAACCAATCGAGCTCTGCTATAAAAATCTGAAAACTAAAATACCTATATTGGTGTCAGAACATACATCTATTGCGCTTTTGGGAAGAGATGCTTTGTGCAGATTGAATTGTATTATAAAATGTACACCTGACGGCTGTCGGGTGGAAGTGCCAAATGACACTGTTTACGAATTGGTGATGACTAAGGAAACTGAAGCTTCCTCTGTATTTTGGGTTGGAAGTCTTAGTGCTGAGTTTTTGGAGCCGGCTAAGTTGTGGGAAAAGTTTATTGTGGCAAATATGCCCAATGCCAAACCTCCAGAGTATCCGTTACATTGCACGCTTAAGTATTTTAAGAATGCTGTTCAAACAAGTTCAGATGAATGGTTGAGAAATCAGCCATACCAAGCCCAACTCAGTTCGAGTTGTATCATTTTGGGACCACAAGGAGCAGCTATAAGGGTAAATATGGATGATTATTTGGAGAAAGAATTTGATATTAAGAACAGTGTTCCACATGTGACTTTGTTGGTAGCTGAAGAGTATGATCAGAAGCATGTAGGGGAGATGATGGCAGAAGCAGGGAAAGCCGTTTTTGAGAATTTAGCTATATGGAAGAGTGGAGATCAACGATTTATTAAGATTATGATCTCTGTTTAAGGATGGGGACAGCCACAAACTGTGCGACTGACACGTGAGTCAATCTGTAATGTCAAAATAGACTCAGACTCCATGAGAGAGGAGATGTTGAAGCAAGTCCCAGAAAGTCTGTGGTCTCAACATAGCACGGATATAGGACTTGTGAAGTCAGCACAACCAGTGAAAGTGGAACTTAGACCAGGAGTTAAACCTCCGTGGAAGAATTATTATCCACTGAAAGGGGAAGCAATAAGGGGGATTGGATCACTAATTGAGGGACTTTTGAAGGCTGATGTTTTGAAAATAACTCAGAATCCACAGAGTAATACGCCTTTGTTGCCTTTGCAGAAATCTGATAATTCCTATCGTCTGGTACATGATTTAAGAGCAGTGAATGACATAGCAGCTGATTATCCGGCAGACGTACCGGATCCACATACTTTATTAGCTTAAATTCCGCCTGATGCAACACATTTTACAGTCTTAGATTTGTGTGGTGCATTTTTTAGTGTCCCACTCAGTGCTGAAAGTCAGGGATTATTTGGGTTTACGTACAATGGACAGAGTTATTAATACAGAAGATTGCCACAAGGGTTTAAGCATAGTCCTCATATTTTTAACAAAGTATTGAAGGATGATTTGATTTATAATTTTTCGTATATGTTTTGAATATAGCATACTTTTTAGTAGTTTCCTCCTATACTGTGTTCGGATGAAAAGGGGGGAATGGAATGTGATATGATTCATTTGTTGCCTGAGAAGACGATACTGGTTGTTTTTTTTTCTTTTCTTCTCTCCAAAGAAACAATATTGGGAGGAGATTTGAAGGCTCGGAACGAGGAATGCTGTGATTCTACACATCGGCGACCCCATACTGAGAATCAGCGCAGCCGCGGATGGACATTTTCCCCATACACACATATATATATGTTTATTATAGGATTTTATGCGTTGCAGTATGGCCAGTGACATTGATAGAAAATGTTTGTATTTGTATGCTAGTAGTAATCATAGTAAGTCATGATAGTTTTTTAGTTTCTTCTGATGCATAACAAATGCATATGTATTACTTCTTGTTAAAATCTTGATTGGGCTGGAGTACAATTTGTGGCCACCTGGGGCAGAGGGGCCGTGAGAGCGGTTTTCCTGTCTTGATTGTTTGAAAGATATTTAAGGAGAAACGGCTGCCTGACAGGTTTTTTCACTCTCACACTCCATAAATTCATTATATTGTTAAGGTTAGGTGACAGGAAGTATTATTACTATTTCTGTAAACAATGATGAACATGTACGTTATATTCTTTTGTTTTATCGAAGGCTTATTGACCCCTCGAAGGGGGGAAATATATAGTATCTTAATATGTAGTATATGTGTTCGCCTTTGTTCTGTGTTGCTGGAGGCAGACCAGATGTTTCTCGTTAAAGCCAATATATGAAAGGCCTAGTGTTAGAGCCATGCCTGGGAAAATGAGACTGTCATCCTTAAATCAGTATGAGTCGATGTATAGGATATGATTCAGGATGCATGTCCTTTTGGTAGATGACCTCTGACCCGTTCATTAGATAATTAAGATGAATGATCTGGGAAAGGGAGCTCCATACATCTAGGATACATTTAGTCTGGACAAAGACAGACTTCTCTTTATGTTTAACATTGTTGCAAAATTAGGTCATATACACTAAGAGGCGGACCCAGAGATCGGGCAAAGGTATTTAACATGTCTGGAGCTATGAATCGGGGTTCGTCGTCAATTCATCGATACGGCGGCCCGAGCTGATCCTGGAGGCTCGTGAAGATGCTGAATGTCTGTGTTAAATAAAAACCTTATTTACAAAGATATATCGGTGTCGGCGAGGATTCATTCCAAGAAACAGCTACACTCCATCAAGACAAGAAATATACAACACCAGCTTCACTTATTGCTAACGGGTGTGACTTTATTTCTGTCATACAGGATGCGCACAAAATCTTTGAATTAGATTTTAGGTGTTGTACTTTTATTAGAAATCACCATAATGGAGATCAGTGTTTGCTGTCATCGGGCTCTGTGCACATGGCATTGTAAAATAATAATTTTTTTTTTTTAATCCGTTTTTCTGTCATTAGATGTGTTAATCAAGCACAGATTTTAAAGCAAGAACAGCAAAACGAGAAATGTATAGGATGAGGCTGATTATATGCTTTTCATATAAGAATCTTCATGAACTAGTCTACAGCATAGCTGTTCCTCAATGCATAATTGTATAAAAGGGTGATATATTCACACTACTCTTCCGACAGAAATTGATTACTGCGAAACGTTGCTAAGCACACCATGCAGAAATAGACATTTCAAACTTAGCCTAAGAATCACACACAAACATCAACAATCAGAGTACGAAGCTCCAATTTCGTGTCAAAAATTGAGGAGGAAAAAAGAGAAAACCCTGAAAATCACAAAATAGTCTAATGAAAAGTCAAACCGAACTAAAAAAAATAAAAAAATAAAAAATATAAAGAAATTGGCAAAAAACATTCAGCTGCATAGTTTTGTACTACACAAGCACCCAGCATGCAGTGGGGCATGAACATGTTCTGTCAATAGTCACCACTGTCAAGTTTCTTGTGTGTACATGGTGCTGTAGCTCTTAAGGTTTGTTCCTAAAATGTTTCTAAAATCCATCATAATAGTAATAAAATTAAATGAATTGGGGGCAGTGGTAGCTCAGTGGTTTAAGGTCTGGATTACTGATTGAATACATTCGGCAAGTCATACGTAAGTTTTTCCAAAGTGAGAAGATTTGCCATTTGTGCTGAACACGTCTTTAAAGTTAGTACCTGTGGTGATGACCATAGAATAAGTATGCATTTCTTTGCCAAATCAGTAACTATATTTAATAAAGACTTTGAGTCAGTCGAGAAATCCAATGATGTTTTGCAGTTTAGGAAATAAAAAGTTGGAGACAAAGTAAATTTCCCATCCAGAGTCTTCTGAACCAAATCATGTACCTCATGCCAAAAAGTTTCACAGTTCCAAAATAAATGCATCAAACGTTCCTGTTTCAGATTTGCGTTTAAAACACATCTGAGATTCATTTTGTGGAGGCGTACTAGGGTAAGATATATCCTGTATATAAATTTAAATTTTTGCTCATGCACAGAGCTTGAGATTGATTTATGAAAAAACTCCTCACGTAAAAAGATCACATTTATTGATTCTTCATCAATAAATGACTGGCCCATGTTCCTTTCCCATAGCTTTCTCAAAGGACCCAAAGGGAAGAGGTTTCTAATAACAGACAATACAGATCTACAGAAATCTGCCCCTTTAGAGCCCACAGAAGAAGAAGAAGAAGACCATTTTCAACATCAGAAAGATCCCAGCGAATTTTCCCCTGTCTCATTTCAGACTGAATAAAATGACGTAATGGGAAATCTGTTTCGGGATTTTGGAAATCTATCCTGAGTGTCTCGAAAGATTTAAAGACCTTTTCTGCAAATAAATCAGCCAAATTAGATATACCCTTTTCTGCCCAGGCCAGAAGGCCAATACAGGCTCACGAGTCAGGGAAGTAAGGGTTTAAAGCAATTGGCGATTGCATTGACAAATTCTTGGGGACATTGAGATACTTCCTGACATCATCCCTACAATTCCCAGCTACTGAGCAGACCTCCTTAAAGATAAGAATAAACGTAAGGGACGTTAGCAGTATTGGCGCACATGCAAAAGATTCCATACTGACCCACAAGGAGTCTGTATCATTTAAAAAAGACCGACGCATTTGTTTAATCTAAGCAGACCAATAAAATACCTGCATATTTTGCAAAGAGCCACACTTGGCTTCAAACTAGAAGCAAGTTTAATCCTAGATTGTTTATTGTTCCATACAAACTTACCAATAGCTGGCATTCAGATCTTTAAAAAAGTTCTGATCTACGTAACAGGGTATACACTGAAAAAGGTAGAGTAAACGGGCTAGCACAGTCATTTTGATTGTATTAATTCTTCCGAAGAAAGAAATTGGTAAATGTGCCCGTCTATTCATATCTTGCTTAAGTCTTGCCATTAAGGGTGTGTAGTTCTTAGAGAATAAATCCTGTAAGTCAGAGGTTATGTGTATGCCCAAATAAAGAAACACAGAGTCAGTGATGTGGGACAATGTAAATTAACATGTTGTGGGGTATTTATAAATATGGCCTGGGATTTTCCAAAATGTATTTTATATCCAGTAAACTGACCAAAATGATTAATTGTCTCCAACAGACTGGGGATGGATAACTGTGGCTGTAAAGAAGAACAGCATCTGCATATACAGCATGCACTTGACCATGAAACATTTTCATTTGTGATGAGATTTGAAATAAATCATTTCGTGACAAAACTATAAATGTTTTCATGAAAACGTTATAATAATGAAAATATGAATTTTTATATTCAAAATCATAATAAAAAAATTAATAAACTGGTAGAAACGGCAAAAGTCATCATTTGAGTGGAATGTGAAAGGAATGCTTCAAGGATGTTTTTTCATTTCAAATAATGTTAAGTCCAAGCAAATATATCACATTTTAACTAACATTTTATAAATGTTTGAATGTTGCTAAGGTAACAGATTATACAATATTCTAAATAAAACATTGGCACACTGTTTCATGGTAACAAAGATAGAACTTAATCTTTAGCCTTAATAGGAAACAGCTTATAAGGAGTCCTGAGATGACGGAAACATGTACAACATTTGGTTCGCCAAAATCGTAACCAACTTTCAGAGTGGTTACAGTAATTGATTGCTTTTGATGACACTGTGTATATAAGAACCTCTGTATATTAGAATTCACTGTATTCCCAACAAACAAAATACCACAACTCCTGCAACACCTTTGAAAAGCAAAATAATTGTATTTAAGTTCAGTTAGGAGAAATATGAAACGCCCTCTAAGTAATTAAAGGAATTGAAAAAAAACGGGAATATTGTCTACAGAAAATCAACAGATCATTCGGCTGCGTCCAGAAAGTTAGTAGCTGCCTCCACAGTGTCAAACAAAATGATCTTTCCATAGTGTAAACAGCGGAGTCTAGCTGGATAAGCAAAGCCACGGTATACCCCTCTATCCACCATTCTTTTACACACGTCTCCAAACGCTCGCCTTTTCCGCTGCAGCTCTCAAAACTGCAGTGCTAGCCTACAATTAGACACTTCACTTATTTTGAGTGAAATTAGGGCTGTGGGCATGCGGCTAGACGGTATTGAGGGACAGTTGGGGAAAATTGCTTCCTCTGTTTTAGTTCTCGAGAATGCATTCGCTGCTCTTACTGTTGGAGTCACTGACACCAAGCCACGCAAGCCTCTGCAGTGGAAGACGCGGGAGTGCACATAGCAATCAGATGGCTAATTTGCATGCTACCGTGGAGCATCTGCAAGCTAAAGTGGATGATCTGGAAAACCAGGGTTGTCTAAAAAACATGAGGATTGTTGGGCTTTCTGAGAAAACGGAAGGCAGTGAATCTCTGACTACTTTTTTACAGTCTATGGTTCCGGTTTGGCTTCAGCTTCCCGCAGGTTTTCCTGCCGTCGAGATCGAGATAGCGCACAGAGCCCTACTTCCGTCTTAATTAACACCAAACACTTGGTGGGTTATTGTCCGGTTCCTCTGCTTCCCAGTAAGAGAGGCGGTTTTGAGAGCTGCCAGGAAAACACCGGTAAACCATAGGGTGCCACATTACGCTTTTTCCCAGATTTATCGACGGAGGTTGTGCGGAAATGGCGAGCGTTTGGAGGCGTGTGTAAAAGAATAGTTGATTGAGTATACCATGGCTTTGTATACCATGGAGTGTATACCATGGCTTTGCTTATCCAGCTAGACTCCGCTGTTTACACAAAGCAACTAACTTTCTGGACACAGCCAAGTAATCTCAGGGTGGGGGTTATTGTTTAATGTTTAGGAGAGCCGGTTATATTACAGAGTTATGTTATCTCAATCTTAGTCGGTCCACAGCATTTAAATACTTTGAACAGCACTGATGTATGTCTGATCTGACTAGGGTGGTCACATGGAATGTGAAGGGCATGGGTGGCATAGTCAAGAGAAAGTTCGTTCTGACATTCTTGAAGAAGGAAAGGGTAACTATTGACCTCCTACAGGAGATACATTTGTCAGACGCCAAACATTTAAAACTTAAAAGGGACTGGGTTGGTAAAATATATTTTAGTTATTTCTCATTAAATAAACAGGGCGTGGCCATTTTGATACATAAAAATTTTTCTTTCATTTTAGAACGGGTTGAAAAAGCTACTGAAGGCAGATTTGTTCTGATTACTGGTCATATCTTGGGAAAACCTCTTGCTGTTTTGAGTGTGTATGCCCCAAATGAGGACAGCCCTGACTTTATATCAAGGATGGTCCTATTGTTTAATCACATGTATAATGGCCTGGGGATTATGGCTGGACACTTTAATTGTGTCATGGATGGCAGGTAAGACAGATCATCTTTCACAAGATCTCTGCAAAATTTTTTCACGAACTCTGCAAAATATGTCACGCTTTAGGCTTAGTGGACATATGGAGAGAGCTACACCCAAGGGTTTTTACATTTTATTCTTCTCCCATAATTCTTGTTTCAGATTAGACCATCTATTCTTGCCTTCCGCATTTGTTAATTGTGTGAGATCCTGTGAAATCGGTCCAGTGGTTCTTTCAGACCATAGCCCAGTGTATTTAGATTTAACAGGATTTTCAACCCCAAAATGTTCTCACTGGAAATTTTATTGTTCTCTCCCTAATGACAATGCTTTCTGCCAGTTTCTTGAAGAAAAAATATCACATTACTGGCAGGATAACGAATTTTGTCCAGTGAACAGCACCACCAAATGGGATGCGGCTAAGGCTACCTTAAGTGGCCACATTACCTCTACCAATTTATTTATTTTTTTTGTACAAAAAATTTTGGCATGTGCTGTCCCCTATTTCCATGCCAGTAGTTGATAACCTTTCGGAAGACAGTCTTACTCCAGATTCCTGGAGGACTGCTTCTATTAGCTTGATCGTCAAAAAAGGAAAAACCCATTAGACTGTGCCTCGTATCGCTCAATGAGTTTACTAAATGTAGACTTCAAAATTGTGGCTAAAGCTAATCACCTGGAGAAGATTCTACCTAAGGTTATTAAACCAGACCAAACTGGATTTATTAAATCCCGTTATGGTTCAAACAACGTTTGTCGTCTGTTGAACATAATACAACGTCTGACTGTAGATGGTAACCCAGCTGGTATAAAATCTCTGGATGCAGAGAAAGCTTTCGACCGGGTTGAGTGGACGTTTTTATTTCAAGTGTTGGACAAATTCAATTTGGGCTCTAACTTTAGCAAACTAGTGAGACTTTTTTACTCTAGCCCGTCAGCAGTGGTTAATACTAACGGTTTACTATCCAGTAATCAAGAGAACTTTCTGATGTTGAAAATAGTCTTCTTCTTCCAGGGGCACTAAAGGGGCAGATTTCTTATCTGTATTCTCTGTTATCAGGAACCTCTTCTCCTTTGGATCCTTTCAGAAAGGTTTGGGAAAGGAATATGGGCCAGTCATTTACTGATGACGAATGGCTCTCTATATGTGGGGAGGTTTTTCATAAATCAATCTCAAGCTCTGTGCATGAGCAAAACGTGAAATTTATATACAGGATATATCTTACCCCAGTACGCCTCCACAAACTGTATCCCAGATGTGTTTTAAATGCAAATCTGAAATAGGAACATTGATGCATTTATTTTGGAACTATAAAAACATAAAAACTTTTTGGCATGAGGTACATGATATGGTTTAGAAGATGCTGGATAGAAAATTTACTTTGTCTTCAACTATTTTTTTACTAAACTGCAAAACATCAATGGATTTCTCTACTGACTCACAGTCTTTATTAAATATCATTACTTATATATAAAGAAATGCAAGGTCCCTGGTGGTCTAGTGGTTAGGATGCAGTGCTCTCACCTCTGCGGCCCGGGTTTGATTCCTGGTCAGGGACCCAACCCCAGCCATTAAGGGTTGCACAAGCCAGTGCACTCTTAGTGCTGGTCCCAAGCCCGGATAAATGGGGAGGGTTGCATTAGGAAGGGCATCCAGCGTAAAACGTGCCAAATCAAACATGCGGGTCACGAATACGGATGATCCGCTGTGGCGACCCCTGATGGGAGAAGCCGAAAGATGTGATAATGATATATAAAGAAATGCATACTTATTCTATGGTCATCACCACAGGTACCAACTTTAAAGATGTGTTTAGCACAAATGGCTAATCTTCTCCCTTTGGAAAAACTTACGTAAGACTTGCAGAATAAATCCGATGTATTCTGGTGGATATGGGCCCCTTTGTGGGATTTAATTACTCTACAGGCAAGGCATTATCCCTGGTTTATGTTTTTCTTTATTGTGTTTTGTTTTGTTTACTCAATTGTAATTGTTTCCCTTTTGTTTTGTTTTTTTTTATTTGCCCTTTCCCTTTCCATGGTCACTTTCTCATATTAGCATTATATTGTAGTTTACTAATATGCTTGAGTGTATGCTGTGTGTGTTGACTGATCAGCTCTGTTGTTGTTTTGTTTTAGTGAGAAATAAATAAAAATATATTAAAAAAAGAAAAAAAAAAATGCCTCTCTTACTGGGAAGTGGAGAAACCGAATGACACTCCTTGGCGGTGCATTCGGTGTTACTTGAAATGGAAGGGGAGCTCTGTGCACTCTCTCAATCTCGATGGCAGGGAAACCTGCAGGAAGCCGAAGCCAAACCGGAAACATAGACTGTAAAAAAGTAGTCCGAGATTTACTGCCTTCCACTTTCTCAGGAAGCCTAACAATTCTCATGTTTTTACGGCGACCCCGGTTTTCCAGATCATCCACTTTAGCTTGCAGTTGTTCGGTAGAGCGCAAATTAGCTGATTGCTATGTGCACTCCCCGTGTCTTCCACTGCAGAGATCCGCTGTAGTTATACGTGTCTCGGTGTCAGTGAGTCGTGCAGTGAAAGCATTCTTGAGAACTGCAACAAAGGAAGGGATTTTTCCTAACCTTCCCTCAATACTGTCTAGCCGAGTGCCCACAGCCCTAATTTCTAGCCGAGTTCACACAGCCCTAATTTCACTCAAAATAAGTGGTGTCTGATTGTGGGCTAGCACTAGCCTCTTCCCCTTTTCCATCATGTGCGGCTGGGTTTTTCTTTTTCTCTTTACTTTTCTGTGATCTTGTTGATGAAAAAATTCATCTCAGAACTCAATGATATGGTTATGTAACCCTCTTCCTCATTTATACTTTTTCGGGATTTATCATGTGCATCGGGAAATTAATTGATGAGAGGTTACTAACATTTAAAATCAGGATGCATACACAAAACTAAATTAAACTTCGGACATGCAACTGCGGAGTGCGGAGAGGCCTGGTTAGCTTGAATATAGCTATACTGCGTTCATTTGTTTTTTTCTTGTGAGCATAAAACTCCCATGCACATGTACTTAAAAACCATAACCCTCAATTGGGAAACTAATTAAATAAGAGAAAATCACCCCAAATCCCACGCTCTTAAATACCAGACCACAAATATTGAATGTTAAACATCAAAATGTATTTGTATTATTTTTTAGAACTAGATGAGTTACATTCTCAACATGTCATCGTAATTCACATGAAATGACTGAACAATACCCCGGGTTTTTTTTTTACTTATACGTTTCAGTTTTCTGGTACCACAACGTTGGCATGCTTGTTGGAGCTCAGTTGAAAGCTTTCCAAAGAATATTGTCTGTACTCACGGTTTCTTGGTAACAGAAAGTTTATAGTGACCGTCTATCCAAACCGTTCTGTCCAATGGTGAAATACGCAATGAAGAAACCCGTCCTGAAGCTCTGTCTCGTCCACGTGCAAAAGACAGACACCTCACGGCCTACAGCGCGAATCCTGAGCACATATACTGTAGCAGCAGCTACAGCAGCATCCGATGCACACTAGCCAAAAGTTCACAAAATAAATCGAATGAGCGTAACTATTTCTTGTCCAAGAATTTTAATAAAAAATGTTTAATTTTAGTTTATAATGTCTATACTCACTCAGAAATGCAAAGTGGGTTTCTAGCTATGTAGTAGCATTTTACACATGGCTATAGGGTAGCAGTTCACACATGGCTATGGCGTTAGCTCCAATTTGGTTGAATTTCCGTGGCCGATTTAACCAGCTCCAAAACAACTCTCCCGTTTTCTGAGTTTAACACTGACAAAAAAAAAAACAACAACCCAAAAACAAATAATCAATCGCTCTTAACTTTGATAACCAGTAATGTAATCTTCTTCTTTTTCTTTCGGCTTTTTCTTCCTCTTTTTCTCCTTCCTGGTGGCTCCATCCTCAGCATTCTCCTACCAATATAACTCAAGTCTCTCCTCTGCACATGTCCAAACCATCTTAATCTCGCCTCCCTCACCTTGTCACCAAAACGTCCAACATGCGCTGTCGATCTAATAAACTCATTTTTAATCTTTTCCATCCTCGTCACTCCCAACGAAAACCTTAACATCTTCAGCTCTGCTACCTCCAGCTCCGCCTCCTGCCTTTTACTCAATGCCACTGTCTCTAATCCATACAACATCGCAGGTCTCACCACAGTCCTATAAACTTTTCCTTTCATTCTTGCAGATACTCTAACTATCACAAATCACTCCTGTCACTCTTCTCCACCCACTCCACCCTGCCTGTACTCTTTTCTTTACTTCTCTAACACACTCTCCATTACTTTGCACTGTTGACCCCAGGTACCTGACCTCATCCACTTCCTCCACCTCTTCTCCCTGCAACCGCACCACTCCACTGCCCTCCCTCTCATTCATGCACATTCATCTGTCTTACTCCTACTGACTTTCATTCCCCTCCTCTCCAGCGCATATCTCCACCTCGTCCGTCAACCTGTCCATCACCACTGCAAACAGGAAAGGGCTCAGGGCCGATCCTTGATGCAGTCCAACCTTCACCTTGAACCAGTCTGTCGTTCCTACTGCACACTTCACTGCTGTCACACTGTTCTCATACATGTCCTGCACCACCCTCACATACTTCTCTGACACACCTGACTTCCTCATACAATACCACAACTCCTCTCTTGGCACTCTGTCGTACGCTTTCTCTAAATCCACAAATACACAATGCAGCTCCTTCTGTCCTTCTCTATACTTCTCCATCAAGTTCTCAAAGCAAATAAGGCATCAGTGGTGCTCTTCCTCGGCATGAAACCATACTGTTGCTCACAGATGTTTACCTCTTCTCTCAGCCTGGCTTCCACTACTCTTTCCCATAACTTCATGGTGTGACTGATTAACTTAATTCCCCTGTAGGTACTGCAGGTCTGCACATCTCCCTTATGCTTAAAGATCGGTACCAGCACATTCCTTTTCCATTCCTCAGGCATCCTCTCACCTTCCAAAATCTTGTTAAACAATCTGGTTAAAAACTCCACTGCCATCTCTCCTAAACATCTCCATGCTTCTGTGTCCTCCATGTCTACCTGGTCCAACCGACTTTCCACTCTTCATCCTCTTAATCGCTGCTCTCACTTCCTCCTTACTAATCCTATCCACTTCCTGCTTTACTAACTCCACATCATCCAACCTTCTCTCTCTCTCATTTTCCTTGTTCATCAGCTGCTCAAAATACTCCCTCCATCTTCTCAACACACTCTCCTCACTAGTCAACAAATTTCCATCTCCATCCTTTATTGCTCTAACTTGCAACACATCCTTCCCAGCTCAGTCCCTCTGCCTGGCCAGGACAAATCCTTTTCTCCTTCCCCATTGTCCAACGTCTCAAACAGCTCCTCATATGCCTTTTCCTTGGCTTTCGCCACATCCCTCTTTACCTGCTGCCACATCTCCTTGTACTCCTGCCTACTTTTCTCATCACCCTGTCGATCCCACTTCTGTTTTGTTAACCTTTTTCCCCTTATGCTCTCCTGCACTACCTCATTCCACCACCACGTCTTTTTGTCTTCCTTTCTATTTAAGATGTCACACCAAGTACCTTTCTAGCTGCCTCCCTCATCACTCCTGCTGTAGTTTCCCAATCATCCAGCCCCTCTTCACCACCACCGAGCCTCTGTCTGACCTCTTCCCTGAACCTCACACTACAATCTTCCACCTTCAGTTTCCACCATCTTATTCTTCTTTCAGTCCTCACTCGCCTCCTCTTTTTCTTCGCCTCCAAAACCATCCTACAGACCACCATCCGATGCTGTCTAGCTACACTGTCCCCTGCCAACACTTTACAGTCTCCAATTTCCTTTAAGTTGCATCTCCTACATAGAATATTGTCCACCTGTGTGCACCTTCCTCCACTCTGATAGGCCACCCTATGATCCTCCTTCTTCTTAAAATACGTGTTCACCACTGCCATTTCCATCCTTTTAGCAAAATCTACCACCATCTGCCCTACCACATTTCTCTCCTTTAGGCCATACCTACCCATCACCTACTCATCACCTCTGTTCCCCTCACCTACATGTCCATTAAAGTCTGCCCCAATCACCAATCGTTCATTTCTAGGTACACCATCTACCACTTCAGCTAATTCACTCCAGAATCTTTCCTTCTCCCCCATCTCACAGCCGACTTGTGGAGCATAGGCACTGATGACATTTATCATCATCCCTTCAACTTCCACCTTCACGATCATCACCCTATCAGAAACTCTCTTCACCTCCACTACACTCTTACTGTACTCTTCCTTCAGAATCACCCCTACACCATTTCTCTTTCCATCCACACCATGATAGAAAAATTTAAACCCACCTCCAATGTTTTTAGCCTTACTCCCTTTCCACTTGGTCTTCTTAACACACAACATATCTACCCTTCTCCTCTCCATCATATCCGCTATCTCTCTCCCTTTACCAGTCATAGTGCCAACATTTAAAGTACCAACCCGAACCGCCACTCTCCTACACTGCTCCGTTTCCTGCCATCTCTGTAGACGTCTTCCTCCTCTCCTTCTCCTCCTTCGGCCAACAGTAGCCCAATTTCCACCGGTACCCTGTTGGCTAACCATACCTGTGGTGGTCGTTGTTAACCCGGGCCTCGACCGATCCGGTATGAAATTCTTAATTGTGACCCGCATATTTGATTTGGCACATGTCTTATGCTGGATGTCCTTCCTAACACAACCCTCCCCATTTATCCGGGCTTGGGACCGGCACTAAGAGTGCACTGGCTGTGCCTCCCCAGTGGCTGGGTTGATAACCAGTAATGTAATCGATCGTACAAAACTTACAACTCTCTCCCAGCCATCTATGTGTGTGTTTTTTTTTTTTCCGTCCACTCAATATTCCGATTGGTTACCATACTGCTCTCTGGATGGCACTCATTGGATAACAAACAAAACTGACACTTGACCACCCAATACAAAATAAAATGAAAGAGGGTTCAAAAGTTACTCACAACAGCGAAAATTGTAAACATCTCACAACTTTATAACTCAATAACAAATATGAATTAATATTAAATGCTAATATCAAAAAGGTTTTTATAAACAAAGGACAATTAAAACTGGCCCATATTTCAGAATATACAGTATATCTGTTAACAGAACACAAAATAAACAATATATACATTTAGCAAGGTGCTACACTCTCCCCCCACACAAAACCTTGTCATGCCCTCATGACATGTCTAACACCATAAATCACATACCAAAAAAAATAAACACATTTCCTTAAAAGATTGTGTTAAGCAGATTATTAACATTCCCTTTAATGTATCCACTTGTAAAGAAAACTTTTATATCTCTTAATAGGAGATGGGGCCTCTTTCGTGACACTAATCTCAACTATGGTAGCACTATGTGTACCAACTGCCACTGACGTTGGGTTACCTAGCAAATCATAAGTTAGCCTAGTTGGAGCTTTCTTTAGTCTCTGAGATCGAGTTGTCTTATTAGAGCTTTTTGCTACACTGTCTAGTCTTAGCTATTTCGGCTGACGTCTGTATTGTCTCAATGTCTCTTTCTCGTCCCACAACTTCGGCAGTCACATTTTGTACCAAATGGTCATCCTCCTCCACTGCGGCAGATTCTTCAGTCTCATCCGTTTCTGGGTTACTTGTCAACACAGCCAGATCCAAATCCAGATTAAAAGGCTCACCATGATCAATGTTTTGAGGTTCTGATCCTGGCAACTCTCATGGTGCCTAATAGTCATGCAATACACCCATCTCATCATCTTCGAAATCAGATTTTCCTTCCATCTTATCCTGTTCAGGAGTTGGTTAGCAAGGATTATCATATTTCTCTTTTCTCTTTTCTTTGAGCCGTCTGCTTGCTCTCCTTCTTTTCTGTGGCTCCTTGTTAATCTGAGGCCATAGCTGCACTTCCCTTCCAATCGTCAGAATGTGATTGTTTCGGTGTAACCCAGATGAGGATGGGTTCTCTCTTGAGTCTGGTTCCTCTCAAGGTTTCTTCCTTATGCCATCTCGGGGAGTTTTTCCTTGCCACAGTCGCCAGTCGCCACCGGCTTGCTCATCAGGGACAAACTTACTCATAAAGAACATATTCATTTTTAATCACCGCATTATCTGTGTAAAGCTGCTTTGAGACAATGTTCATTGTTAAAAGCGCTATACAAATAAAAATGAATTGAATTGAATTGAATTGATTGCGGTGCAGTGTCTTTTCAGATCCATGTCCGCTCTCTGCCTTCAGTTTAAACACAGGCAAACCAGGCAGTTGACTCTCCACAATGTAAGGAGTATCTTTCCACCGATCAGCAAGCTTGTGCTTTCCATATTAACCAAGGTTTCGGATCAAAACCCTGTCCCTGGTATCTAATGAGCAGAAACAAACTCTCTGATCATAGTGTTGTTTGTTCACTTTATTTTTCTTCTCTGCCATACTTCCACCCAACTGATAGGCAGCTTGGAGCTCACGTTCCATGTTTTTGACATACCTCAAGTAGGATTTTGAGAAGGTGCACTTGAGACCCCGAATGTCACGTCTACTGGCAGCCTGGCCTCCCGTCCAAACATTAAAAAATATGGAGAATAGCCAGTGGACTCTTTCACTGTGCAATTGTACGCATGTAAAAGATGGCTAAGATGTTCACTCCATTTACTTTCGTCTCGTGTTTCCAAAGTTCCAAGCATGTCAAGGAGAGTCCTATTGAAACGCTCAGGCTGTGGATCACCTTGAGGATGGTAGGGAGTGGTTCTGGATTTCTTTATGCCAAGCATGCTCAACAGCTCATGGATAAGGCGACTCTCGAAATCCCTGCCTTGGTCTGAGTGCACTCTTCTTGGCAACCCATAGTGGACAAAATACTGTTCCCACAGAACCTTAGCAATGGTTGATGCCTTTTGATCTTTCGTTGCAAAAGCTTGAGCATATCTCGTGTATTGATCTGTAACTACGAGCACATTGCAGATATTCCTGGAGTCAGGCTCAATGGTCAGAAAATCTATACAGACGAGATCCATCGCTCCATCACTGTTAAGATGTGACAACTCAGCAACTGTCCTAGGCAGTGTCTTTCTCTGAATACACCTCGGACAGCTCTTACAGTACCTTTTAATCTGAACTTTCATGCGGGGCCAGTAAAACCTCTCTCGTACCAAGCCGTATGTCTTGTCAAACCCCAAATGGCCCAATTGGTCATGTAACGACTGGAGTACAGTTGTTCTGAACTCTTGCGGGAGCAACAGCTGCCGCTGAGCTGATTTGTTTGGTGGATGGCTTATCCTGTACAACACAGAGTCTCTGACCGTTAGCTTCTCCCACTCTTTTAACAACAGTGACACATCAGAATGGTTCTCGATGTTGGCATGATTGCCATTTTTCTGAATGATAGCAAGCCACACTTCTCCAATGCACAGGTCTTTCTGCTGAGAATTTGAAAGTTCTGCTGCGTTCAATTTGGGCAACTGCTGAGAGTTCAGAAATGACAAGTTACAATAGGCTTTGGGCACCGCACCTTTGGATGAGCCCATGAGATCTACAGCTCTGCACCAGTGATAGTGAGGTACTCTGACTTTGGACATGTGGCAGACAGCTTGGACTGTGGTGGCAAGCAGTGTTTCCTTCCCTTCATTAGAAGTATTATGATCTCATAGAGGCCAGAATTATTTCAGACTCCAGAAGCCCCTATGCTTCACCAATAGTTGTGGTTCACAAGAAAAACGGCACTATACGTATGTGTGTGGACTATAGGACGTTAAACAGGACATCGATTACAGACCAGTATAACTGTCCCTGGTGTGGAAGAAGCTTTGTCCTGTTTGGGTGATAGCCAGTGGTTCAGTGTGCTTGACCTCAGAAGTGGCTATTATCAGGTCCCTTTAGCTGCTGCTGATAAAGAAAAGACAGCCTTCACTTGCCCAGCCGGTTTTAATCAGTTCGAGCGCATGCCGCAGGGGATTTGTGGGGCCCCAGCCACATTTCAACGAATTATGGAAATAACTGTTGGTAATATGAAACTACTGGAAGTGCTGGTGTATCTGGATGATGTAATCGTTTTTGGGAGAACGTTAGAGGACCATGAGCAGCGCCTTTTTAAAGTCCTCGACCGATTGAAGGAAAAAGGATTAAAGATATCATTGGATAAATGTCAGTTCTGTTGCACCTCTGTTACTTACCTTGGCCACATTGTGTCTAGAAATGGCATTGCTACAGACCCTGCAAAAGATTGAAGCTGTGAAATCATGGCCACGCCCAGAAAACATCACTGCTCTTCGATCCTTCCTTGGCTTCTGTGGCTATTACAGACGTTTTGTAAAGGATTTCTCCCGAGTCTGTTATTCACTCAACCAGTTGCTTCAGGGCTGCATTGAGGCTGGAAAGACAGGAAAAGGGGCAAAGAAAAATAAAGACAACAAAGAGCAGAGGAAAGCACAAGCAGGCACAGTAAGAAAAGATTGGTACCATCCTTCTGAGATTTTTGGGACTAGGTGGGATAAAGACTGTGAGAAACCTTTTAAGGCTTTAAAGAGAAGTCTTACAGAGGTGCCTGTGCTGGCAATCCCCAACCCAAAACTGTCATATGTGCTGCATGTTGATGCAAGCAGAGAAGGTTAGGGGAGGTGTCCTCTATCAGGACCAGGGAGAAGGTTTGCGCCCAGTTGCTTTTGTCAGCAGAAGCCTCGCTCCAGCAGAAAATAATTATCCCACGCATAAGCTTGAGTTTCTGGCTTTGAAATGGGATGTTGTCAACAAGTTGCATGATTACCTCTATGGAGTCAAGTTTGAGGTCCACACGGATAATAATCCTTTAACGTATGTCTTAACTAAAGCTAAATTGGACGCAACAGGGCATCGATGGTTGGCGGAATTGTCAACATATGATTTTAGTCTAAAGTATCGGCCTGGAAAACAGAATGTGGACGCGGATGCTTCGGGATGTAAGAGAAGAAGAGGAGATGGTCCTTGAAAGACCAAATGAAAAGGTTGCATCTTTAGCTATTAGTAAGCGTGCAGAGTGGGCTACAGCCTCAGTTGTACCTGTACTGCCAGAGCCTGCGCCAGTCCTGCAAGATCCTGCAATAGAGAGTTTAAGGAAAGAAAATCACCCCAAATCACATGTTCTTAAATACCAGACCACAAATATTGAATGTTAAACATCAAAATGTATTTGTATAATTTTTTTTGAACTAGATGAGTTACATTCTCAACATGTCAACAATGTAATCGATCATACAAAACTTACAACTGTCTCTCAGCCATCTCTGTGTGTGTTTTTTTTTTTTTTCCGCCCTCTCAATATTCCGATGGTTTACCATACTGCTCTCTGGATGGCACTCATTGGATAACAAACAAAACTGACACCTGACCACCCAATACAAAATAAAATGACAGAGGGTTCAAAGGTTACTCACAACAGCGGATATTTTAAACATCTCAAAACTTTATAACTCAATAACAAATATAAATTAATATTAAATGTTAATATCAAAAAGGTTTTATAAACAAAGGACAATTAAAACTGGCCCATATTATAGAATATACAGTATATCTGTTACAGAACACAAAATAAACAATATATAAATTTAGCAGGGTGCTACACTTAAAATGTGTTTCCTAACATTTCTGAAATAATGTTTTGCCTTCGATACCATGAAACAGTGTGCCAACATTTTGTCAAGAATATTGTGTAATTTGTTACCTCAAGAACATCCGCCAAACATTCTTGAAATGTTAGTTAAAATTTTAAATCTTTGTTAAAACTTATTTGATATAAAACAACATCCTCAAAACATTCCTTTAGCATTTTATTCAAATGTTACATTTAAAACATTATCCAAAATTGAACAGAATGTTAGCTATAGTTCTGGGAAAGTTCCCTGCAAAAGGACGAAAGGAAAGCATTTTTTTAAGGCATATTTGCGCTTACAGAATTCACTTGACCACAATACATGTACAAGAACATGATGAGATACAACTAAAAAGTTTTTTGGCATAATGTCCTAAAAATAGTTAAAAGTAGCAGTAGGTGAACGAAAAGCGGAAATGATGACGTGACAAATCATGTTTTCTCAAAACTTATGAAAATATAATTTCATATTCTTGAACACAATTTGTTTAAAATTTGTTAAAAGAAGCAATAAGTGAAAAACGAATGAAAAGATGAAATTAGAAATCATGTTTCCACAACAATATGACTTTTGGCATAAATAAATATGATAGTATTCCTGAAAACATGAATTTTTATATTAATTAGCACAATTGTATGCATGTCCATTAATTAATCAATTGCTGATAGAAAAATAAAAAAATGACAATCATGTTTTGACAAAAAATGACTTGTTCATAACAAAATATGATAATAATGAAAATATGAATTTTTATATTCTTTTGCATAATTTCATGAAAAACTGATCAAATGTGTAATAAAAAGGAAACAAATAACATAAATCATGTTTTAAGAAAAAAAAATTCTTTTGTCATAAAAATATGACTTAATATATGAATTTTCATACACAATAGAATCATTTCATAAAATTAAACTTTCTTTCGGCTTCTCCCGTTAGTAAAAATAATTAAAAGGTGCAATAAGTGAAGAAAAAATGAAAGCTAATGTTTTTACAAAAACATGACTTTTGTCATAACTAAATATTAGATATATTGAAAATATTAATTTTCATATCCTTTAGCATAATCTCATGATAGCCCGTTAAAAGGTGCAAAAAGTGAACGAAAACGGAAAAAGCGCAATGACAATTTTTTTGACAAAAATAACACAAAAAAAATACATAATAGATATTATGAAAATATGAATTTAATAATATTAAGCATAATATTGTCAGGCTGCAGACGCGGAAACAGATAAAGTCCAATCATGTTCCTTATTGAGGTGCAAAAACCAAAACACTCATAAGCCGATGAAAACAAAAGCAAACACAGACATCCGCTCGTAACGAAGTATCCACTATGAGCACGAATGTCCAACGCCTAATCCCAATGTAAGTAAAGCTTTCGGCAATGAGTATTCCAATAAGGAAATGGAGTTCGAAATAGCCAGCGGTGAATCCCGGCGTTTGAGCAGCCACGCAATTTACCTGCATGACAATACAACGACCGACAGCCTGTGACTCAAGAACGTGAGTTTATGTAGTCTGATCTTTCATAAACCACAGCTGTCGGTAATCTCGGAAGGCAGCGTGACTGCTATCGAGGGGGGCGTGGCAGGGTGAATCCCTGACAGCTACCGAGGGGGGCGTGGCAGGGGGATCCCTGACAAATATCATAAATCGTTTAATTCAGTGAGCAATCATTGAAAGAAATTCGACAGGGTAAATAAATCATGTTTTGACAAAGAAATTACTTTTTTCATACAAAAATGATTATGAAAATATGAAAATATATGTTTTCATTAATTACCATAATCTCATGATAGCCCGTCAAATCATCAAAACGTAACAGGTTTTCACAAATATAATTGAAAATCAGAATTTTCATAATATTAAGCATAATTTAATAAAAACCCATTAAAAAATTTAAAGGTGACATGACAAATCATGTTTTTACAACAAATATGACTTTAAAAAACAAAATATGATTTTATGAAAATATGAATCTTCATATGCTTTAACATGAGTTCCAAACAAAGCGTTAAAAGGTGTAATAAGTGAAAGAAAAATGATGACATATATGATGACACAAAAAAACATGACTTTTTCATAACAAACATTATATTTATGAAAATCGTCTCTAGGTTACATATGAAAACCTAGTTCCCTGAGAGAATGATACGCTGCGTTAGGACCATTTTGGAACGCGACTGCGTTGACCATGTTCTTAATAATATGTGTAGTCAGTCAAAATTGGAGGGAGGCTTTTACCTGTGACACCCGGTGACGTCTTGACCAGGAAGTATAAAACGCACATAAAGTGAAGCTGGCTTCAGCTTCTGTAACCGAGAAGGAATCGCTGAAGGGAAGCAGGAGGTGTGGAATAGAGATGCAGCATCTCGTTCAATCAGGGGACTAGGGTAACATAGAGACGTTCCCTTTCAGGAACTCAAGCTGCGTCAAAACGCTTTGGGAATGACTAGTGTAAAAAAAGCACAGCTAGGTCGAAGGACAGAGGTGGCACAGAGGTCAAGGTTGTAAAACCGGACAAAGGTGAGCATGGTGGACCAGCCCGCAGCATAGCAGAGGACAGACCAAGCACTAGAGACATAACAGTCCAGCGCTCGGACCAGGCACAGCCGGTTCAATCTCTCCTGGTCTGTGGTCTTGAATGGAGGAGAACTGAATGCCTGGATCCTGACAGGTCACCTTGGGGACTTAATCCAGTCTAGGGTGCAGGAAGGCACTGGCCATGCCTGTAGTGTACTCCAGAAAGGAGGGGTAGACAGAAAGGGCCTGTATTTCCTACTCTCCTCAGAAAGCAGATAGCCAGCAAGAATACAGTCTTAATAGACAAATGTCTTCACAAAATCTCGGCCAATGGCTCAAAGGGAGCCCTGGATTGGAGAATGGTCTCTACAACCTCGGTAGAGAGACCAGAACCTCAGAGCTGCGCCCCTTCAGAGGCCACAGCCACTCTGGTCAGGGGTAAAGTATTGTGCCCCCTGATTCTCAGGAGTGTCTTTACTTCTTGTTTTATGACCAGAGCCTGCTTGCTTCCCACCAGAGTGGGACAGACCTGGTAAAAATTACTTTAAAATTTCAAAAACATGTTTTGGTTTACTTTATTTTCTACTTTCTGTTGGCTCAGTGACTTCTCTTTATTTATTTATTAATTTTTTTTGAGAGCGCTTTATTCCCTGTTTAAGGGTTTGAAAGCAATGAGTGGAAACCATTCTCATCAGAACTACGAACACACACTACAGTAAGCACATTAAGGTATGTAATTTCTCTGCTAAAGTGAGCATCCAGCTTATTCAGTGTGTGAAGTGTGACATGTTTAATCAGCCTTTCTCTGTTGCTAGCGAGAATTTTATCTGCGAGAAGTGTAAATTAGTTTGCTAATAAAGAAGTAGTGAGTGCGAGAGCAGTCTAGGTTCTGCAGGGGAAAGTCTGGAGGCATTACTCCGACTCCAGCATCAGAGCCCTTGAAGCGGGGCGAGTGGCATACTCGCAAAGCCAAAGCTAACGCCAAGGCTCGCCCATGGGAGCACCATTCTCGCTTCACATGTCCAACAGGTTTGCTCTCCTCAGTGAAGCACCCACTGAGAAACCTGCAAGAGCTCAGATTTCATCACAAATTTAGCTACTTTTTTAGACAAAGCATTAATCGTTGGTGACTTTAATATTCAATTTGATCATCAGAAAGACTCCTTAAGAGCAGCAATTGTGTCCATTCTAGATTCAGTTGGAATTAAACAGCATGTAATAGGACCCACTCATAGTGGTGGACACACTCTTGATTTGTTAGTAACATTTGGATTAAAAATAAAACAATGAGTCATAATAGTCATGAGAAGCTATTTCAGACATTATCTCATATCTTTTAAAATCTGCCTCAGTCATTGCATTAGGAACTAGTTATAATACAATTAGTAACAGAGCTTGACTGGGCCACTGAATATTTAGAACCAAGATTCTGTTACACTCTAGATGATGTAGCTCCCCTTAAGACCAAATTGATCAGGGAGAAAAAATGAGCACAGTGTATCAATGATCATACGCGCACCTTAAAACAGATCGTAATTATAACGTAAATGGCGTCAAACCAGTATTTCAAATAGCATGGAAGGAGAGCTCCCTGAGTTATAGAAAATCTCTTAGTGCTGCTAAATCAGCATATTTCTCCACCTTCATAGAAAATAACGAGCATAATCCTAGATTTTTATTCAGCACGGTAGCAAAATTAACAGGAAATAAAAGCACTGCACTCACATGTAGGTTGTACCAATAGGTAGTAATGATCAGTGTTGGGGAAAGTTACTTTTAAAAGTAATGCATTACAATATTGAGTTTCCGCCACCCAAAAAGTAACTAATTGCGTTACTTAGTTACTTTTTATGGAAAGTAATGCATTATGTTATGCGTTACTTTTTCTTACCTGGCTAAAGCTTGATCTTTTCAGGCCTTACAGGTGTAACCGGTGAGAAGTTCTTGTACTAGTGTTTAATGCAGTAATGCATGAAAACAGTGTAATATCTAAATTGCCATTTAGAAATAAGTTATATTAGGGCAAAAGACATGCCTTTTGCATTTAAAATGTTTAATAAAATCTGTCAGCTTTAAAATTAAAAAAATTTCACATGGCCAAAACAAATGTATGATGATTCCAATAGATAAAAACTCTTGTTTTCTATAAAGTGTCCTCAAAACAAAATGTTTTATGCAAAAAAAAAATCACTTCTGCAATGCAAAATAAGTATTGTCTTAATGTAATGTTACAGAATTATCCTTATACTGATTTCACAGTTTAATCTAGATTTTCATTGTAACAATTTTAGCGCAGCAGGAGCAGTTTCACAAAACGCTGGTCTGTGAGACGGTTTCTTTTTGGGGTGAGGATGAAACTTTCAATACTAAACAGGCTCTTAACCGGCGCACTGGATGGTGTTGCTGTGTTGGCTTTTAAAAATATCTTAAAAATCCTGGGGAAATCATGTAAATTTCCCATATCAGCTGATTTTAGATATTCACAAATCTCCATGTCCACAGTAATTGCTTGTTCGTCATGTCATTTGTATTCTCCACCTCAGCAAATGCTTAGAAGTCATTTTCATGATCTTGCTTTCTGGAGACTGCTGTGGCTCTTTCTGTGGTCTCCATTTCCATATATGCATTGTCCAAAAGGTTTGTGAAGGTATTAGGATCGGGCAGCACGCCCCCGGGCCTTGTCCCTGTCACAGAGATTTTGCTGATGATATTTTTAAATGTGGGCACCTCCACAGTGGACAGCAGCTGCATCTCCTCAACAATAAAAGCAGCAACCAATTTGTTGTGTTCAGATGATCTAATTGTTTTACCTGTTGGTGAACGTGACCTGAAATCAAGTCTTTGTTGTTTAGCTTGAGGCGGGGGGCAGGTTTCATTTGGCTCGCTCTCTTCCAAATTTGTAGTGCTGTGCTTTGCTTGCAGATGTTTTTTTTTTATTTCTCCTTTTCCTCGACTATTTCGAAATAATGAAAATACTTCCTTCACAGTAATGTAATGCTCTGGCCTGCCATCTTTACTTCTGACCAGCTTCTGTTCCCGCGGCTCGCACGTATGAGTGCGCGATTCTACGTTATGTTCATTTTAATTTAGTATTTTTTTTATGCAAAATAATATAGCTGAAAAGGAACTCAGATGTTAATAGGTAAATTTAAAAGTAAAGGGCTACTTTACTCGTTACTCTTTTTTCGTTACTCGTAGAAAAGTAATATTATTACGTAACGTATGTTACTTGTATTTCATGAACTTTTTTAATAATAAAGTTGAAAATAACAGCCAAAAATTTCAGATGATTAAAATAAATCCAAACTGTTTTATAAATAACCCTGTAGACAACAGTGTAATCATACCAGACAATCAATTACAAAGTTTTACTCCTATTCAAGAGAATAACTTAATTTCATTTATTTCCTCATCAAAAATTTTTTATTAGATTTTGATTTGATCGTCAACCTGCATTCTCAATCCCTCGCCTTCAAGTTTCTTCAAACAGATAATTCCAGAGGTAATTGAACCTGTTTTAAAATTGATAAACTCTTTCATTAGCAGTGGTTATATTCCTAAATCCTGGCAGGTACCAACCCCCTAATTAATTAATATCCAAGATTCTAGAAAAGGTTGTAGCACAGCAGTTCTGCTCACATCTACTTAGGAATAACATTTTGTAAATGTATCAGTCAGGATTTAGGCCTCATCATAAATATTGATTAGGTTCCTCTGACGTTTGACCTGACTCTTATTTGGACTGCACAGTGAAAAAAAACGGGCATGAAAAAAAATGCCCGATGATCCCAAAAGAAAAGCTCTCAAAAGAAATTGTTTTAAATGGAAGGAGGAAGACAGTGAACAAGGGACTTTTTTTGGTAGGCTACTGTTTAGATTCAAGCCATGTAACAGGCACTGTCTTTTGTTAAAGCCTGTGAAACGTATATTAGTTTCAATGTTGGCACCTGCGGCTTATAGACAAGTGTCTATAAGTGTCTTATTTATGTTCAAAATAAAAATCTTTGTAAAATTCAGTGGGTGTGTGGGCTTAATAGTCCGGAAATTACGGTATACATGTAACTGGTCTTATCTGCGTTGTGGTTTTCTTTTTTGTTTTGTGTTCCGTGAAATAAAGGCGGACATTACCCGTCAGGATATGTCTCCTCAATGATTTTATTCTGACAAGAGATAACACAGTCTTTAAACAACGTGTAAAAGTTGCCCCTTCAGTTCTCTTCCATGTGGTTATAACACGAAAAGGGAAGTCGGTTAAGCATTACAAATAATTAAACAACATAACAGCATAACTGACAAGAGATAACACAGTCTTTAAACAACGTGTAAAAGTTGCCCCTTCAGTTCTGCAACACAAATGTAATGCGCAACGTAATCAGCACGTCTCAAGTTTAACAAGTCCTCATTTAAAATGAAAATAATGGTACACACATGCAAAATAAAGTAATACATACAATTTAAACCAAAAGCCTGAATATTAAACAGATTTTTAAACAAAGATTAAACTCCACTAAACAGAGTTGAAAAGAAACCCACCTCTTCCATGTGGTTATAACACGAAAAGGGAAGAGGAGGTGCAAAAACAGGAAATTAGGTTTTTAATTCTGCAGTCAGAGTGTTAAAGGGGTATACTAGATCTAGGAAATATGACCACATCACCCCTGTATTAATCAGTCTACACTGGCTCCCAATCAAATCTCGCATTGATTATAAAATTCTACTACTGACATATAAAGCACTTAATGGTCTCGCACCACCGTATCTGAGTGAACTTCTGTACCAGTATGATCCTCCACGCCTACTTAGATCAAAAGGTGCTGGCTATCTGTTGGTTCCTCCAATAATGAAGATTACAGCAGGGGGCAGATCTTTCTCTTATAAAGCCCCGCAGTTATGGAACAGCCTTCCAACCAGTGTTCGGGACTCAGACACAGTCTCAGTGTTCAAGTCGAGGTTGAAAACATATTTATTCAGTCAAGCCTTTAATCAGTAGATTTTTTTCTCAGGTAAAGGCTCAGATCTGGAGGGAACAATGATATAGAGTGTTTGGTGAACTGGGATATTTGTACGCTGTCGTTCCCATCACATTCACGTGTTCACTCAGGTTTGTTGATGGTGGTGTGGTGGGTCGTCTCTTCTCCCAGAGATCCCTCATGTTTGTGTTGCCTTCTGGTTCTCCCTTTTAGTTATGCTGCCATAGCGAGTCTTGCCGGAGTCCAAACTGCACAGTGACTTTAACTCTCATGCAACAATAGGTACACTTAATAATCCATATCTTTCTCTTCCTGTCACCCTCTTCTCTCTCTCTCTCTCTCTCTCTTTCTCTCTCTTTCTCTCTCTCTCGGTCGAGTTAAACATGCTCCTAAAGCTCCAGTGACCACTGTTCCTGCCCCTCTCCCCCCCGTGGATCTTCCCATTTCATCCAGGCCTGCCTGGATTGGACTCAGAAATACACTTCGCTTTTGATCATCATCACTGCACCCCGCAACATTGTATACCCGCCACAAATGGACATTCGGTGTAACCCAGATGAGGATGGGTTCCCTCTTGAGTTTGGTTCCTCTCAAGGTTTCTTCCTTATGCCATCTCGGGGAGTTTTTCCTTGCCACAGTCGCCAGTCGCCACCGGCTTGCTCATCAGGGACAAACTTACTCATAAAGAACATATTCATTTTTAATCACCGCATTATCTGTGTAAAGCTGCTTTGAGACAATGTTCATTGTTAAAAGCGCTATACAAATAAAAATGAATTGAATTGAATTGAATATGCACACATATAGAGACCCAAATCACATATACAGTAAAATCACGTCCTTTTTTGTGTAATTCTACCTTAAAATGAACATTATGCTTTCCATACCCGTTACATACACAAACATGGTATTAATTTCCATTGATATGCTGATGATACACAGCTGTATATTTCAGCAAAGCCAAATGAAAGAGATCATCTTAAAAATGTTGAGGAGTGTGTAAAGGACAGTGGATGCTTGATAACTTCCTTCTGCTCAACTCGGATAAGATGGAGGTACTTTTCTTGGACCACATGCAGATGCAGAAGTAAAACATGTAGAAGTAAAAGTACCTCCATCTTATCGGAGTTGAAAAAAGAAGGCGAAAAAGAAGGCGATCATTAATATTATTTATGTGAGACTCAAAGGAAATCACACCAAGGTTTTTTGACTGCTGTACACACTGAGATAGAAACAACATCCAAAAATGCTAAACAATCGGAAAGTTTACTTCTAGTATCTCTGGATGTTGTTTCTATCTCAGTGTGTACAGCAGTCAAAAAACCTATTTATTTAGTCAAGTCTTTTATCAGTAGATTAAAGGCTCAGATCTGGAGGGATCATGGATATAGAGTGCTTGGTGAACTGGGATATTTGTGTACTGTCATCCCCTCACTCTCACATGTTCACTCAGGTTTGTTGACGGTGGTGTGGTGGGTTGTTTCTTTTCCCAGAGATCCCTCATGACTGTGTTACCTTCTGGTTCTCCCTTTCAGTTATGCTGCCTTAACGAGCCTTGCTGGAGTCCCAACTGCACATTGAACTTACAGTGAGGAAAATAAGTATTTGAACACCCTGCTATTTTGCAAGTTCTCCCACTTAGAAATCATGGAGGGGTCTGAAATTGTCATCATAGGTGCATGTCCACTGTGAGAGGCATAATCTAAAAAAAAATATCCAGAAATCACAATGTATGATTTTTAAACTATTTATTTGTATGATACAACTGCAAAAAAGTATTTGAACACCTGAGAAAGTCAATGTTAATATTTGGTACAGTAGCCTTTGTTTGCAATTATAGAGGTCAAACGTTTCCTGTAGTTTTTCACCAGGTTTGCACACACTGCAGGAGGGATTTTGGCCCACTCCTCCACAGAGATCTTCTTTAGATCAGTCAGGTTCCTGGCCTGTCGCTGAGAAACACAGAGTTTGAGCTCCCTCCAAAGATTCTCTATTGGGTTTAGGTCTGGAGACTGGCTAGGCCATGCCAGAACCTTGATATGCTTCTTACAGAGCCACTCCTTGGTTATCCTGGCTGTGTGCTTCGGGTCATTGTCATGTTGGAAGACCCAGCCTCGACCTATCTTCAATGCTCTAACTGAGGGAAGGAGGTTGTTCCCCAAAATCTTGCAATACATGGCCCCGGTCATCCTCTCCTTAATACAGTGCAGTCGCCCTGTCCCATGTGCAGAAAAACACCTTTAAAGCATGATGCTACCACCCCCATGCTTCACAGTAGGGATGGTGTTTTTAGGATGGTACTCATCATTCTTCTTCCTTCAAAAACGTTTAGTGGAATTATGACCCAAAAGTTTTATTTTGGTCTCATCTGACCACATGACTTTCTCCCGTGACTCCTCTGGATCATCCAAATGGTCATTGGCAAACTTAAGACGTGCCTGGCCATGTGCTGGTTTAAGCAGGGGAACCTTCCGTGCCATGCATGATTTCAAACCATGAAGTCTTAGTGTATTACCAACAGTAACCTTGTAACCTTGGTCCCAGCTCTTTTCAGGTCATTGACCAGCTCCTTCCGTGTAGTTCTGGGCTGATTTCTCACCTTGCATGGAGCCCCAGTCCGAGGGAGATTGACAGTCATATTTAGCTTCTTTCATTTTCTAATGATTGCTCCAACAGTGGACCTTTTTTCACCAAGCTGCTTGGCAATTTCCCCGTAGCCCTTTCCAGCCTTGTGGAGGTGTACAATTTTGTCTCTAGTGTCTTTGGACAGCTCTTTGGTCTTGGGCATGTTGGTAGTTGGATTCTTACTGATTGTATGGGGTGGACAGGTGTCTTTATGCAGCTAACAACCTCAAACAGGTGCATCTAATTTAGGATAATAAATGTAGTGGAGGTGGACATTTTAAAGGGAGAGTTACTCAGAATTCTAGCTGATAAACAGGTGTTAAAATACTTATTTGCAGCTGTATCATACAAATAAATAGTTTAAAAATCATATATTGTGATTTCTGGATTTTTTTTTTTTAGATTATGTCTCTCACAGTGGACATGCACCTACGATGACAATTTCAGACCCCTCCATGATTTCTAAGTGGGAGAACTTGCAAAATAGCTGGGTGTTCAAATACTTATTTTTCTCACTGTAACTTTCATACATCAATAAGGACACATAATAATCCATGTCCTTCTCTTCCTGTCACCCCTCTTTTCTCTCTCTCTCTCTCTCTCTCTCTCTCTCTCTCTCTCTCTCTCTCTCTCTCTCTCTCTCACACTCTCTTTTTTTTCGGTCGAGTTAAACATGACCACTGTTCCTGCCCCTCTTCCCTCCATGGATCTTCCCACTTCGTCCACACTACACTCTGTGCAGTTGGGGACAGTTTCTCATCAATGCCTTGTGTGCTCCCATGAAACTACGAAGTAAGAACAGGAGCTTTGAGGATGGATTTCTTCTTCTTCTTTCGGCTGCTCCCATTAGGGGTCGCCACAGCGGATCAACCGTCTCCATACCACCCTGTCCTCTACATCTGCCTCTTTCACACCAACTACCTGCATGTCTTCCCTTACCACATCCATGAACCTCCTCCTTGGCCTTCCTCTTTTCCTCCTACCTGGTGGCTCCATCTTCAGCATTTTTCTACCAATATAATTCATGTCCCTTCTCTGTACATGTCCAAACCATCTCAATCTCGCCTCCCTCACCTTGTCACCAAAACATCCTACATGTGCTGTCCCTCTAATAAACTCATTTCTAATCTTGTCCATCCTCGTCACTCCCAATGAAAACCTTAACATCTTCAGCTCTGCTACCTTCAGTTCCACCTCCTGTCTTTTACTCAATGCCACTGTCTCTAATCCATACAACATCGCAGGTCTCACCACAGTCCTATAAACTTTCCCTTTCATTCTTGCAGATACCCTACTATCACAAATCACTCCTGTCACTCTTCTCCACCCACTCCACCCTGCACTCTTTTCTTTACTTCTCTAACACACTCTCCATCACTTTGCACTGTTGACCCAAGGTACCTGAACTCCTCCACCTTCTCCACCTCTTCTCCCTGCAACCGCATCACTCCACTGCCCTCCCTCTCATTCACACACATGTACTCTGTCTTACTCCTACTGACTTTCATTCCCCTTCTCTCCAGCGCATATCTCCACCTCTCCAGGCTCTTCTCAACCTGCTCTCTACTCTCACCACAAATCACAATATTATCTGCAAACATCATAGTCCAGGAAAACTCCTGTCTGACCTCGTCCGTCAACCTGTCCATCACCACTGCAAACAGGAAAGGGCTCAGGGCCGATCCTTGATGCAGTCCAACCTTCACCCTGAACCAGTCTGTCGTACCTACTGCACACTTCACTGCCGTCACACTGTCCTCATACATGTCCTGCACCACCCTCACATACTTCTCTGACACACCAGACTTCCTCATACAATACCACAACTCCTCTCTCGGCACCCTGTCGTACGCTTTCTCTAAATCCACAAATACACAATGCAGCTCCTTCTGTTCTTCTCTATACTTCTCCATCAACATCCCTAAAGCAAATAAGGCATCTGTGGTGCTCTTCCTCGGCATGAAACCATACTGTTGCTCACAGATGGTCACCTCTTCTCTCAGCCTGGCTTCCACTACTCTGTCCCATAACTTCATGGTGTGACTGATCAACTTAATTCCCCTGTAGTTACTGCAGTTCTGCACATCTCCCTTATGCTTAAAGATCGGTACCAGCACACTCCTTCTCCATTCCTCAGGCATCCTCTTCCCTTCCAGAATCCTGTTAAACAATCTGGTTAAAAACTCCACTGCCATCTCTCCTAAACATCTCCACGCTTCTACCGGTATGTCATCTGGTCCAACCGACTTTCCATTCTTCATCCTCTTAATCGCTGCTCTCACTTCCTCCTTACTAATCCTATCTACATCCTGCTTTACCATCTCTACATCCTCCAACCTTCTCTCTTTCTGATTTTCCTCATTTATCAGCTGCTCAAAATACTCCCTCCATCTTCTCAACACACTCTCCTCACTAGTCAACACATTTCCCTCTCCATCCTTTATTGCTCTAACTTGCAGTACATCCTTCCCAGCTCAGTCCCTCTGCCTGGCCAATCGGTATAAATCCTTTTCTCCTTCCTTAGTGTCCAACCTCTTATACAGCTCCTCATATGCCTTTTCCTTGGCTTTCGCCACATCCCTTTTTACCTGCTGCCGCATCTCCTTGTACTCCTGCCTACGTTTCTCATCACTCTGTCGATCCCACTTCTGTTTTGCCAACCTCTTTTCCCTAATGCTCTCCTGCACGTCCTCATTCCACCACCACGTCTCCTTGTCTTGCTTTCTATTTCCAGATGTCACACCAAGTACTTTTCTAGCTGCCTTCCTCATCACTCCTGCAGTAGTTGCCCAATCATCCGGCACCTCTACACCACCACCAAGCCCCTGTCTGACCTCTTCCCTGAACCTCATACTACACTCTTCCTCTTTCAGTTTCCACCATCTTATTCTTCTTTCAATCCTTACTTTCCTCCTCTTCTTTTTCGCCTCCAAAACCATCCTACAGACCACCATCTGATGCTGTCTAGCTACACTGTCCCCTGCCAACACCTTACAGTCTCCAATCTCCTTCAGGTTGTATCTCCTACACAGAACATAATTCACCTGTGTGCACCTTCCTCCACTCTTATACGTCACCCTATGATCCTCCTTCTTCTTAAAATACGTGTTCACCACTGCCATTTCCATCCTTTTAGCAAAATCTACCACCATCTGCCCTTCCACATTCCTCTCCTTAAAACCATACCTACCCATCACCTCATCACCTCTGTTCCATTCACCTACATGCTCATTAAAGTCTGCCCCAATCACCAATCGTTCTTTCCTAGGTACACCATCTACCACTTCATCTAATTCACTCCAGAATCTTTCCTTCTCCTCCATCTCACAGCCAACTTGTGGAGCATAGGCACTGATGACATTTATCATCATCCCTTCAACTTCCACCTTCACAATCATCACCCTATCAGAAACTCTCTTCACCTCCACTACACTCTTACTGTACTCTTCCTTCAGAATCACCCCTACACCATTTCTCTTCCCATCCACACCATGATAAAACAGTTTAAACCCACCTCAAATGTTCCTGGCCTTACTCCCTTTCCACTTGGTCTCCTGAACACACAGCATATCTACCTTTCTCCTCTCCATCATATCAGCTATCTCTCTCCCTTTACCCGTCATAGTACCAACATTTGAAGTACCAACCCAAACATCCACTCTCCTACACTGCTCCTTTTCCAGCCGTCTCTGTAGACGTCTTCCTCCTTTCCTTCTCCTCCTTCGGCCAACAGTAGCCCAATTTCCACCGGTACCCTGTCGGCTAACGATACCTGTGGCGGTCGTTGTTAGCCCGGGCCTCGACCGATCCGGTATGAAATTCTCATTTGTGATCCGCATATTTGATTTGGCACATGTTTTACGCTGGATGCCCTTCCTAACGCAACCCTTCCCATTTACCCGGGCTTGGGACCGGCACTGAGAGTGCACTGGCTTGTGCCCCCCTAATGGCTGGGTTATTTGGGTTATACCGGATTTGTACGGTAGTTAATGTCAACAGTCTGCTACACTGACTCAGGACTACATTTTGCTCCGGATCACCATTACTGTACCCCACAACATCGTTTATCTACGATAAATGGACAATCGGTGCAACCCAGATGAGTATGGGTTCCTCGCAAGTTTTCTTCCTTAAGCCATCTCGGGAGGATTTTCCTTGCCACAGTCACCACCGGCTTGCTCATCAGGAACAAACTTACACTTATAAAGAACATCTTATACATTTTTATCACCACATTATCTGTGTAAAGCTGCTTTGAGACAATGTTAATTGTTAAATTAACTGTTAATTGTTCATTTGTAGCTATACAAATAAAAATCAATTGAAATTGAATTGAATTGAACTGGGGTGGACGAGACCCGAACTGATTTGTATAGCCTCACTCTACAGTGCACAGGACCCATCTGGACATGTCTGACATACAGGCTGCCAGGTGCTCCCTTAAGGGTATTAGTCTCTTGGGACTGACCTCCGGTCCGCCTAGCTCTTGTGACAAGGCCTCCTGTTCTGCAACGATGCCAGGTGGAAACCAAGGAGAGAGCTGGCTGGAGCGCCTTTTGGCTGAACCCTTCTCGTTGGAGATGACAGTCCTCAGATCTGTCACCTCACGTGGCTTTTGCCCAGGGCACCGAACGGGATCCAGCACAGGGGGAGAGTGCGTCGCGACACTCTGTCTTGCATTTGCCGGTACGAAGTGCTGAGTTGAGGGTGCCCCATGAGAGTGGCGTGGGAGGTACCGCTGGAATGCCGCCAATTGACTTTTGGCTTCCTGGAACCTTTTGACTACTAAACTAGCGGCATCGCTGAAAAGGCATAAGGGCGAGAGTGGGGCGTCCAGCATCACGGCCTTGTCCCTGTCAGGGATTTCGCACAGGGTGAGCCACAGATGTCTTCCTCTGGTTGTTAGGGTGGCCATAGACCAGCCAATGGCCTTAGCAGTCTCTTTAGTGACTCGTAGGGCCAAGTTCACCATACGGCAGAGCTCTAGTATCTGGGCACCCATGATGTCTCCAACATTCCAGCTGCCGCAGCAGGTCGGCTGACGTAGTCCGCAGGGGAGAGATAGAATGCAAGCATCTCTTCAACCCGTTGGCATGAAACCATAGCCATAATCCCTAAGCCCTACGACATTGGGATACACCGTGGTTGAAGGGGCAGCTTCGGTGTGTGGCCGAAAAGTGTGCTTGGTTTTCTTAGATGGCGTAATTTTTTTTTTTTGACAGACAAACAACATAAAATTTCACACAGAGCACTTCGTAAACAAACAAAAGCTTAGGCCGGCTTTACAACATGTGCATTTTATACTTCCTGGTTGTGACAGCCTGACTGCAATTTTAAAAAACCGTTACGTTACAAAAACAAAAAAATAACTTTTACTTTACATTTCTGAAATACCATATTCCATCCCTTTGACCCTGATTCCCAAATCAAAAACAGTACATGAATTATTTCTAAAATAAAAATAATGTTGTAAACAGATAAAACAATCCAATACATTTCTTTCCAAAAATCCTTTGCATAATCACATTCCAAAAAAATAAATGTGATATTGTTTGTTATAATTACGAAAAAGTAAATAATAAAATTTTATATTTAAAAGTTCTTTCATCTTGATACATTTGCATTAATTTATTGCATTAGGTTTATAATAAAAAATTATTCTTATGAATAATAAAAATGTATTTTATATTTCATAAATTTAAATGCAATTTATTAAATATAAAATAAATATTTTATTTTCATAAGAATAATTTTTTATTATTTAATATTTTTGTCAAAACATGATTTGTCATATATCACAATAAACATACAGCATTTACACGCACACAAAGATTTTTTATGTGTAGTATTTACAGATTTTCTGAAATAATTTTAATGAATGAATGATTATGAATATGAAAATAATTTTTCATAACTAATATTTTTTGGAAAAAAGTCAAATTTTTGTCAGAACACGATATGTTAAGACATATTTCATCATAAACGTCAAAGAATCATGCTGCATGTTCATGAACATTGGTTCGAAAAAAATTTTTTCCTTTGGTTCCGCTAGGCTGCGACTTGTGGAATCGCATTTTCAGCACCTAAGAAGGTCACACTTGATAGCACTTACACGACTTTGCCAAATGTAAGCTGTTGATGCATTTTTAATGAATTATGAAGTTCTAAACTATTTTAATTTTTTTTTTAATGAAATTATGATTTTTAATATAAAAATATATATTTTAAAAACAAATTATACTTTTATGAAAAATTTAATGTCAAAAGTATGATTTGTCATCTCACTTTGTTTTTCGGTTATTTATTTACACGTAATTTTACGTAATATTAAAAGTAATATTTTTTGACGAAAAATGATTTGTTCTATCATTTTTTAATTCACGTAGTGCACTCTTTAACGGATTTTCATTGGAATTATTTTTAGGTATATGGAAATGTATATATTTTAAATAATTTTTTTTATGAAAAAAGTAATATTGTTGTGAAAGCATGATTTTTCATCTCACTTTTTTAATTTTTCGTTTTAAAAATTGCACCTTTTAACGTTTTTTAATGAAATTATGCTCATGAATATGAAAATATATATTTTAAAAACAACTCAGAAATGCATAAAAAGTCATATTTTAGTCGAATACGATTTATCATGTCAAATTGTTATCAAAACATGATTTGTCATGTCACTTTTTTCATATTTAGCTTTAAAGTAATTAAATAGTTTTTAATCAAATTCTGCTTATGAAAAAAAAATTTATTTTAAGAATAACTATCATATTTATATGAAAAATGTAATACAGTAAAACCCTGTTGTACAAGCAAATAAAAGTACGAGCAAACGTAGCTATGAGCGACTTTACTCGCAAAGTTTTAACCTATTTCACAAGCAAATTTCGAAGGCACGAGCAAACCCACACTGCTGGTTTACGTTTTTTGTTCAGTGCAGCAAAAAACATGGGCGTAGATTTCATTTAACAGTGGGGGGGCGCAATAAATATAACATTTCTCGGATGGGGATTTACGCCCCATGCAAAAAATCTTTAAAAGTGCAATAAATGAACTAAAATGTTTTCATTATAAACTATGGTTTGACATAAATGACTTTTCTCATATAAATAATATGAATTTTAATATTCAAAAGAATAATTTATTGAAAAAATGCAAAAAAAAAGTGCAAAGATTCAATGAATAATGTGATATAACAATTCAAGTTATTGTGAAATTATGACCATATTCATTAGCATCATTTGCTAATGAACTGATAAAAGTGAAAAGATTCAACGCAAAACGTGATGACAAAAAATGGTTTGAACAAAATCTGACTTTCTTTTATAAAAAAAAATAGAGTTTTCATAAAATATTTCATTTTATAAACATAAACATAATTTCATTAAAGAAATCGAGAACTTTTTAATTGTAAATCTATGAATTTTCATAAGCATCATTTAACTAAAAACTGTTAAAAGTGCAAAAAATATTTATTTAGATATTATATTTTATGATTATAAATAAAATAAAAATTAATAAAAAAAGTTAACCTTTATTATAAAAAGGTTATTGTGAATTAAAATATGGAGGATGTTTTGGTGACAAGGTGAGGGAGGCGAGATTGAGATGGTTTGGACATGTGCAGAGGAGGGACATGAATTATATTGGTGAAGAATGCTGAGGATGGAGCCACCATGTAGGAGGAAAAGAGGAAGGCCAAGGAGGAGGTTCATGGATGTGGTGAGGAAAGACATGCAGGTAGCTGGTGTGAAAGAGGCAGATGTGGAGGACAGGGTGGTATGGAGACGGATGATCCGCTGTGGCGTCCCCTAATGGGAGCAGCTGAAAAAAGAAGAAGAAGAAGAAGTGAATTAAAATATGAATTTTTAGATACATTAACATAATTTCATTAAAAACTATTTAAAAAGTGCAATAAGTGAACAAAAAGGTGACATGACAAAATTCAACGTTTTCCATAAAAATTGCTATTGTAAAAATATGAATATTCTTATTTATAAGCTTAATTTAATGAAAAAGTTTAAAAAGTGCAATCCGTGAACGAAAAACATTTACATGAGAAACCAGGGTTTGATAAAAATATTACATTTTGCATAACAAAACATGATAATTATAAAATTGTGAATTTTCATATTTTAAGCATCATTTAATGTAAAAACATTAAAAAGTGCAATATGCAAACAAAAAAACATGATCCGAGAAAAATATAACCTTTTTAAAAATATATATATATATAAATTATTAATTTTCATATTCACCAGAATAATTTCATGATAAAATGTTAAAAAGTGCAAAATTCAAACCAAGTTTGGCAAAAATAAGAATATGAAATTGATGGATCATGAGTGGAGATCGTCAAGAGCACCAAATTCCTTGGTGTTCATCTGGCAGACAACCTCACCTGGTCACTCATCACCAGCTCCATCACGAAGAAAGCCCAGCAGCGTCTCTACTTCCTAAGAAAGCTGAGAAAAGCCAATCTCCCTCCCCCCATCCTGACCATGTTCTACAGAGAGACCATGGAGAGCATCTTGAGCAGCTGCATCACTGCCTGGTTTGGAAACTGCACCGTCTCGGACGACTCTACAGAGGATAGTGAGAACAGCTGAGAAGATCATCGGAGTCTCTCTCCACTCTATCACTCCCCACACGCTGCAAAGCAAACAGCATTGTGGATGACCACACACCCATCACACACATTTTTACTCTCCTGCCATCAGGAAAACGGTTCCAAAGCATTCGGGCCACCACATCAAGACTGTGCAACAGTTTCTTTCCTCAAGCCATCAGGCTTCTCAATACACAAAACATCTATTTATTTATTATTATTTATACTTGACTGTACTACACTCTCTACCTGCTGTTTTTTCACCTTTCACTTTATTCATTTATTCATTTTCTCCCGCTTATTCGTAATACGGGTCGCGGGGACAGCAGTCTAAGCAGGCCCCCGCCTTCGACTGCTGCCCAATCCTCACAGCACCGTCCCTTACGGTCCCTCCTGCAGGTGTTGAGCCCACGGAAAGGCGGCCCCCACGCACTCCGACGTCACGGACCTTGATATTTCCCTCGTAAGGGACTTTCACTTTATTATACTGTTTATATGCTGTATTTTGCAACTTTGACTGTATTATAATATACTGTTTACATGCTGTCTTTTGCACCTCTTGACAGTTGCTGTTTTTCGCACTACATTGTTCTGGTTATATTCACTCCAGGGTATAGATTTTAGGTTTTCTGGTCGGCGCAATATTTGTTTTTTTTGTCTTGTCTTGTCTTGTGTTGTGTTGTATGTCTGGTCACTAGGTTGCACTCGATGCACTTTATGTAGTTTTGTGTTGTGTGTTGTGTTATAGCTCTATGTTGTTTAGTGTAGCACCAGGGTTCCGGAGGAACGTTGTCTCGTTTTTAGTGTGTACTGTGTACCACTGTGTATAGTAGAAATGACAATTAAAGCCTCTTGACTTAACTTGACAGAGAATGCTAAAACAGTTTTAAAAATGTTAACAAAAGAGATCATCTCTAGGTTTGGTATTTTTAGTGTGATTGAAAGTCATAACGGCATACCTTTTGCTTCTAAAGTAACACAACATTTGGCTAAAAGATTAGCAATTAATTGCCATTTTAATATTCCCTATCACCCACAGTCAGCTGCAGTGGTAGAGAGAACAAACAAAACCATTAAGGAACGTGTTACTGAAGCCTGCATTGAAACAACCCGGAAAGTTGTTCTCCCGGCAGTACTCACAGAAATGAGAATGACTCCATCTTCAACTACTAAACTGTCATCTTTTGAAATTCTAATGGGCCGGCCCTCCCTTACCCCATGGTTCAGACGACACACTGGCATTTCTTCCATAGTTAACTTGGAAGTGATGGTGGACAACTACATTTCTGCCCTGGTTAAATATTTTTTATTCTATTAGTTCTCACTTACTCTTCCTCTGCCCACTTAAAACCCAACACACCTTTTGTGCCTAATCAGCATGTCTGAAGCCTACCAAGGTCGGTGAGCCGTAGTATCGGGCTCCAGCGACTGTTCTAGCTGTAACCAGAACTGGAGTTCTGACTGATTATCAGCCACAGTGGATACATGCAAGCAGGATTAAAACACCACCCCCTTAATCTGAGCATTAATTGGTCTGTTGGCCTAAGAAGCCTGCCTAAGTGAGAATTCAGGGCTAAAATAGTTGAGAGCCCACGGAAAGATCCTTTCTCTATAGTAGAAAGAGGGCCACGTCCAGGGTGAAAAACTGTTCGTTTTGCTAGATAAGAACCTTATTTCTCTGCTGGGATCATGTTGAGACTTTGAAGCTACATTGAGACAGACATTGATCCCTCAAACCATTGGTCACCATTGTGTCTATTATATGGAGAAAAATACTGGAATGTTTTCCTCAAAAACCTTCATTTATTTTCGACTGAAGAAAGAAAGACATGGACCTCTTGGATGACATGGGGGTTACCAAATAATCAAATTAAAAACAATTATAAGTGAACTAATCCTTTAAGCATACCTTTTGAAATCAGATGAGCTGACCTACAGGTTGATGCGCAGAAAGCTTTCCGGCCTCTTTCTACCTTGTGCAGATGGAAAATGTACACTACACACCTATATAACCCACAATAACAAGTAAAACAGTTCCATTCATACCATTCACAACTTCAGCAGCTGACTCAGCATTGCACATCAAATCCATAAATTCTGTGGTGGGTACAAGTCCATGGCTTTCCTTTATTACTTTTACTTTAAAAGTGGTTGGCCATTTCCCCAAGAATTTGTGGGCCGTAGTCTCACCAAACAGAAATTTAAAATCTTGTTATATCTGTAATGTAACACACAGAAGTGATGAGTGATACATAATGCTACATTGGATATTTTGGTGATGCTGTGAATTAAGATGTCATTCCAGTCCTGGTGTGTCCAGAAATCGTGGGAAGACCAGGAAGACATCCGATGATTTGGCTTCATCATTGACCATTGCTTGCCGATATATGAAGGTAATTTTTATTTTGTCATGGACAGTCTTTTCATCAGCAGTCTCAAAACAGCAATAGCTGTTGAATTAAAAGTTAACATCACACTCAAATGACATTGCGCAACACAATTTACATAATTAATATTTGTAAAATAATCACAATGTTTATTTACAGCCGAGCTATATGTGTAATGATTACCCATGTGTTTTTACACTCAATTTTAACTCCACTGATAGAGCAACTCCCCAAATTGTTGAAAATACTCTATTTGGGTTAAAATAACTTTACTCCGAAATATTAACACCCCATTTTTTACTGTGTAGTTAAAATTACACTCCGAATTTTCTTAGTTCTCTTTGAACACATCATTCAGAGAGAGAAGAAACTGTTACGTATTGTCGAGAAATTTAGCTAGATTTAGTTATAAAAATACAGTAGAATACCAAAATAATAAAAACATATAACATATAACATTGCTTATATTAGTTTAAATCCAAGCTTAATACATATAACCATTACTCAGCATTAATATATTATAATATTCAGCTTCGCAGAGAACTCGGTGTATGAAGAGAGTTCATAAAAATTAAATAATCATGCTTAAAGAGGCAAATTCAGTTAAAGATATACACAAAAGCTCAGCATACATTATATCATCACCATCCTTAATCGTGCATATATGTCACACATATTTTAAAGGCTGAAAGAGCAGTTGAAGCTGGTGGATGAAGTAAGAGCCTAGAAAATGATGTAAAAATAAAAATGACTTGCTGGGGAAGAAAAAGTTCACAGTGAAAAAACAACGGTGTCAGGTCCTGAGGTATAGGAAGGACCAAGTTCATCTCCAGGAGACAGGGCAGTGGTTGGAGAATAATTGTAGAGAAGAGGGCTGGAGAAAAAAGGCTCGAACAGTAGTTCAGGCTCAGTTCGGGTAGAAGCATCCTGGGAATGAACAGTGGAAGGCAAGGAGGGATGCACACAAGGTACAACTAGTCGTCCCAAAAGGCAAATATGCGCCATGGCCAGTACGTAGTGAATGCACCACACAATAGGCATTGGCCCAAGGTATGCCTCATTAGAGAAGCTAATGGAAGAAGGGATGAAAATAAAGGAAAAATAAGAATCTTTAAAAAAGGGAAGAGCAAGGAAGAATTAGGCACAGAACATACACATTGTCAGTTGATGAAAAACAAGTGGTATAAGATGTTCAATAACAAAGACACCCAAAGTTAAGATATAAGCAAGATTTGATTTAGAAAAAGTTCAGGACAGGAAACTCGTTTATAAAGATGCAGTCAGAGAAAATAGGAATATTTTGCACGGACAAAAAATTGTTGAGATAGCACAAACTAAAATGAAAAGTGAAAAAAACAATTAAATTAATACAAAGCTAAAATGAGTTATTGTGAAAATATGAATTTTTATAGCAAACCATTAAAAAGTACAATACGTAAAAAAAAAATTCACATGACAAACCATGGTTTGACACAATTATGATTAATTACTTAAATATAAAATTTCATGTACAGAAGCATATTTTCTGGGAAAAACCATTGAAAACAATGGTTTAAAAAAGTATTTTTTATAACAATTTTTTTTTTAATATTACATTACATATTCATAATCATAATTTCATTAAAAAATACGTTAACCTTTATCATGAAAATTAGTTGTGAAAATATGAATTTTCAGATTTTAAGCATAATTTAATGTCAAAAATGTTAAAAAGGACAAACGAAAAATTTTACATGACAAATGGTGGTTTGAAAACAATGTCCTTTTTTTATAAGAATATGATTATTATTGGAAAAATATGAATTTTCATATTCATAAGAAAATTTTCATTAAAAACCGTTCAAATCTGCGATAAGTAAATGAAAAAGGTGTCATGACAAAATTATGGTTGGACAAAAACATACCTTTTTTCATAAAAAAAAAAAAAAAAAAAAAAAACAATTCATAAGCATTTTAAGAATGAACATATTAAATTGATGTTACATAAAATAAAAAAATAAACATTTTGACAAAAATAAGACAATTTGTCATAAAAAGATAACCATTATTTTTAAAACATGAATTTTGATATTTAGAAGAATAATTTAATTAAATAAATTAAAAATAAGGCCAGTATGGACAGTTCCCATTATTTATATTTTGTAACTGAAAAAACCTTACATTTTAACATTTTTAAACTGTAAAGAATTTAAAATAATTAGCTTCTATATAAAAAATCATCAAATAAATAAAGCAAAAAAATGAAATAAAATAAAAAAAACAACCTTCAACCTACACTTAAAAACATCAATAGTGTCAACCAACAAAACACTTTACTACAGAAGACATCAAGCTGACTAAGGTACCTGTTTCAAACATGTGAAGCACATTTTATATTTACTGCGCATTTATGTTGTTAAATGTAGTTTTGAAGTTAAAACATGCAGTATTTTGTACAGTCACATAAAGACAGGTAAAGGGTAAAACACTGAAAGAAAGTACATCTTGGCTGGATAAGTAAACTACCATTACATATTGAATCATTTGGATTGTGAAAATGTGCTAGAAGCTAGACAGTTCTAGACAGTAACAACCCTCTGTAATACAATGCAGCAGCTAAGTCACAGTAAGTTATTTAAATGTACGTTAACTTTTCCAGCTTAGCTTTTGGATCATTGTCTCAGTGGAACATATGTTTGTAATGTGTGACTGCAATAAAAAGTCATAAATATTGTTCATGGTTTTAGGTCGTGTTGAAAATCTGTGGAGCTCTACAGCAGAAAAGCATGCCAAAGGTGTGTAGCACAAATCCACTTTTTTGTTGTTGTTATTTGTAGTAGTTTAATCTTTATGCATGGGTCATGAGGGTGAGGGCTTAGAGTAGGGCTGGGTATCATCTTAAATACTACTTAGGAACCGAATTGCTTTGAAACCAAAATGTCTTGATGTTTGATACCAAATGTAATACTTCAACATGCAGAATGCTTGATATGCCTGAATCAAGTGCTGGTGATTGGCTGTGGTGAGGCATCAAAGGGTAAAATTTTTTTAAACATTTTGGAACTGGTATTGAAGCCAAGGTATAATAACTAATATTACATTAAATTTACATTACTTTTGTGGGTTAACTGACCCCATGAATACATGTAATATGGGTCTAGAATTAGTCCTTGCAGTATATTGTAGTTTTTATATTAAAAAACAAACATTTTATCAATAAAACACTGCAGCAGATAATTGTATTCATTTAATGAATGAGTTATGTTAAAACTGTGCTTTCTCACACAGAGCAACCTTCTGTACTAGTCTGGTTTCCAAAGAAGCCCCCTTTAAAAGTTTGAAAAGTGAAAGGGTTAGTTCATCCCAAAATTATAATTCTGTCAATAATTACCCACCTGTTGTAGGATTTGTCTGAAAAAAGTTTACCTATTCAGAACAGAAAAGGGATTCGTGAACAACCGTCACAAAACAAAAGAACAATCTTAGATCATCTATATAACCATTCAGACCTTTATAAACCATTTAGGTTCGTAAAGGTAGTTATTTTAATAATTTTAGACGTTTTGACTTGTGGACCATATAGAAACATTGTTGATGTCAAATATCTTAGTCGGACAATATTAATTATAAAATAACATGCATATTGTATGATCCCTCTTTTGTTACAATTATTCACATTTTTGCAGGATCTGCTAGGGACATCATTTGTGAGTCATGACAATGGGTCTGTCATTTAAAAACATGGCTTATCATATTACCGCTATTGAAATAACCTCTCTCTCTCTCTCTCTCTCTCTCTCTCTCTCTCTCTCTCTCTCTCTCTCACAGTCTCTCATATTTCAGCTGGATGTCCCGACAGTTACTGCGCTCATGTTTGCCTCCTGGACAGAAATATCTTGCTGTATTTTGAATGATCATCAACTCAACCCTGCCAAGACAGAACTGCTCATGTTTTCAGCTGACCTAACTTTGCTGTTATTGTTGGCGCATATATAAATTGCACTGGCCCGATCCTGCAGATTTGCCCTGTACAACATTATGACAATCAGACTCTTACTTTTGGGCCATGCTACAGAACTCCCTGTCCAAGCTCTTGTTCTCTTCAAACTGGACTGTTGTATTTCTCTTTTAGCAGACCTTCCAGCATCTGCTAATCCAGCCTATGGCACTGAGACTGACCTTCAACAAGCTGAAGAGTGCACGTCACTTTTTAAAAATGTTTTATATAAACTGCTGTGTCTACTGTGTTAGACTAAATTGAATTTGGTATGTTGCTTTGGATAAAATGTCATTGTAAATGTATAAAGGTATACAGCAATTGCCATTTAATGTAGGTATTTTTGCATGCTCTAACTTATTTTCTATAATTGTTTTTTTTTTAACTTGACATACAGTGCTTCTGTTCAATTATGAATACTTATGAAAACTATGTGCAGGTTCCTTTTATAAGTACAGAATATACAGTAGAGCTCATTGCTCTACTGTCCAAAAATGTTAAACTGTAAAATGTCTTGGAAATGAACTATTAAAATGTAACTACAGTCTGTGTATTATGAATTGAGTATATTTTTATACAACATTTCTTGATTATTGTAATTAATGATATCTGTATTTATACAGACCTTTTTCATATTTGTGCTTTCTGGATTTATTTCATTGTTATTGTACATGAGGAAAACTAAACTTTTACAGTAAAATAATTTAAATGGACAGATCAGATTCATAAAATAACAAATTAAAACCTTAAATTTATGGTGATCAAACATGGCATCATACAAAGTACAATTCGAACAATCAATACAAGAACCAATCCTAAAACAAAGTAGTGTTCAACACTCATGAATAAATTCGTAATCTTTTCAAAAAACTTTGTCGGCAGTTTTTTCATCTTCTCCAAGACATCATGAGACAATTGTTACTCAGTGCTTGTTTAATATGTCTATAAGCAGTTGTGGGAGAGGTTATGAGTTCGGAAAAAAGGAACGCCATGACAGGACAGGTTAGAAGGCAATAAAGCCACTTTTATTGGTAATTTTTTTTTTTTTCTGGTGCTCAGTGCCTCAATCACACGTCTCTGGCACGCACGCGCGCACGCGCGCGCGCGCGCGCACACACACACACACACACACACACACACACACACACACACACACACACGCATCCTCGCGCTTCTCCTTAAATGCCCACTCCGATCACTGAAAGAGAGAGAACACTCATTAGACATTATTTGCTTCAGGTGAGGCATTCCTGTTTGTACCTGCTCCCGGCCTCGCCCTTCATTCACAAACCGGTGCTTGGCCACGCCCCTACTGCCGAATACCCCGACTCAGGCCAGGGAGCTATCCGGCCCGCAACCGACTCCCCCCCCCTGGCGCGAGAGGAAGTCGGCCACGACCCCCCCGGTCTGTGGACCACCTTGAACTTAAACGGCTGAAGCACCAGATACCACCGAGTGATCCGCGCGTTGGCATTTTTCATGTGATGTCCGAACAAAGGGTGAAGGCCCTTCCCAACAGGTAGTACCGGAGGGTGAGGACCGCCCACTTGATCGCCAGACACTTCTTTTCAATGGTGCTGTACCAGCTTTCCCGTACCGACAACTTATGGCTGATGTACAGCACCGGCCGTTCCTCCCCATCCACCACCTGGGACAACACGGCCCCAACCCTCTGTCTGAGAGAGAAGTCAGGAACATGCAAAAGCGGAAAAAGCCAGCTGGCACGGTGCCAACCACTGGACCGGATCTGGCGCTCCCTTTTTAGTGAGATCGGTCAGCGGGCTGGTGACTTCCAAAAACATAGCAATAAAGCTCCAGTAATAGCCAGCCAGCCCCAGGAACCACCTCACCTCCTTTTTGGTCTTGGGTCTCGGAGAGGCCGCAATCGCTGCTGTCTTAATCGATTTGGGGATGCACCTGCCCGTGACCCAAGTGGAAGCCCAGATACCCTACTTCCATCCGCCCAATCGCACACTTCTTCGGTTTTGCCGTGAGCCAGGCCCGTCTCAAGGTCCGCAGGACCGCCCTGAGGTGCTGTAAATGCCACTGCCAATCGTTGCTATATATGACAATGTAAAAGATAAGATATAAGATAATGTAGAAGAGTGCCTCCGCAACACTGCGTGCAGAGATGTTGCGGAGAGGCACTGCTACGCATTGCATCGCATTGCATATTGCATCGCATAATCCACTATGACTAACGCCAAGCGATGTCCGCGAGGTCCATGCCGATTCTTTCGAAGGGGACCTTGATTAAGGGTAAAGGGCACAAAGGTGCTTTTGGGATGGCCGGCGGATTCACCAGCTGACATTCCCGGCATGCTGCACACCATCTACGCACATCGCCGTGAATGCCCGGCCAATAAAAGTGGTCCATTAAGTGGTCTAAAGTTTTTACACGGCCCAGGTGCCCAGCCATCAGATTATGGTGAGCCCATCCACACACATTTCCCTAAACAAGTGAGGAAAAGTGGACCAATTTGTACCCAGAATTAGCAGATGTGTGAGGCAGGGACTAACCGCCGCCTCCACTCTATGTTTTTTTCTCCTGAATCGGACAGAATTGCCCACCAGTGGATATTTGTGAAAGTCCCCATGCACACACTTCACCTTCACCCCGCGTGCAATATTCAAAACCTCGCATCGCACCAGGCTTTGATGGATGGCGGTCTGCTCACAGCCCGAATCCACCAATGCCTGGTGTGCACCCCCTTGGATAATCACCGGTATACAGTACGTTCCTGCTTGATCGGGGGCAGCCTGTGGCACCTTGGGAATCTGGACCATCATCCCCAATTCCATAACGAGGCCCCGTCTCCGTGGCAGGGGAATGGGAGGAGAAGGGGAGGATTGTAGATGGTGGTAGATTTTGCTAAAAGGATGGAAATAGCAGTGATGAATACGTATTTTAAGACGAAGGATGATCATAAGGTGACCGATAAGAGTGGAGGAAGGTGCAAACAGGTGGACTATGTTCTATGCAGGAGATGCAACCTGAAGGAGATTGGAGACTGTAAGTGAAGCTAAACAGAATCGGATGGTGGTCTGTAGGATGGTTCTGGAGGCGAAGAAGAAGAGGAGGAGAGTGAGGACTGAAAGAAGAATAAGATGGTAGAAACTGAAGGAGGAAGAGTGTAGTGTGAGGATCAGAAAAGAGGTCAGACAGGGGCTCGGTGGTGGTGAAGAGGTTGGACGATTGGGTATCTACTGCAGGAGTGATGAGGGTGGCAGCTAGAAAAGTATTTGGTGTGACATCTGGAAATAGAAAGGAAGACAAAGACGTGGTGGTGGAATGAGGAAGTGCAGGAGAGCATAAAGAGAAAGAGGTTGGCAAAACAGAAGTGGGATCGACAGAGTGATGAGAAAAGTAGGCAGGAGTACAAGGAGATGCGGCAGCAGGTAAAGAGGGATGTGTCGAAAGCCAAAAAAAAAGCATATGAGTAGCTGTATGAGAGGTTGGACACTAAGGGAGGAGAAAAGGATTTGTACCGATTGGCCAGGCAGAGGGACTGAGCTGAGAAGGATGTGCTGCAAGTTAGAGCAGTAAAGGATATAGGTGGAAATGTGTTAACTAGTGAGAAGAGTGTTTTGAGAAGATGGAGGGAGTATTGTGAGCAGCTGATGAATGAGGAAAATCAGAGAGAGAGAAGGTTGGATGATGTGGAGTTGGTGAAGCAGGATGTGGATAGGATTAGTAAGGAGGAAGTGAGAGCAGCGATTAAAAAAATGAAGAGTGGAAAGTGGGTTGGACCAGATGACATACCTGTAGAAGCGTGGAGATGTTTAGAAGAGATAGCAATGGAGTTTTTAACCAGATTGATTAACAAGATTCTGGAGGGTAAGAGGATGCCTGAGGAATGGTGATGGAGTGTGCTGGTACCGATCATTAAGCACAAGGGAGGTGTGCAGACCTGCAGTAACGACAGGGGAATTAAGTTAACCAGTCACACCATGAAGTTATGGGAAAGAGTAGTGGAAGCCAGGCTGAGAGAAAAGGTGACAATTTGTGACATGTATGAGGACAGTGTGACAGCAGTGAAGTGTGCTGTAGGAATGACAGACTGGTTCAGGGTGAAAGTTGGACTGCATCAAGGATCGGCCCTGAGCCCTTTCCTGTTTGCAGTGGTGATGGACAGGTTGACGGACGAGGTCAGAAAGGAGTCTCCCTTGACTATGATGTTTGCAGATGATATTGTGATTTGTGGGGGAGTGGTGGCTCCAGCGGTTAAGGCGCTGGGTTGCCGATCGGAAGGTCTGGGGTTCAAGGGAAATACCAAGGTCCATGACGTCGGAGTAATTTGTGATAGTAGGGTATCTGCAAGAATGAAAGGGAAAGTTTATAGGACTGTGGTGAGACCTGCGATGATGTATGGAATAGAGACAGTGGCATTGAGTAAAAGACAGGAGGCGGAGCTGGAGGTAGCAGAGCTGATGATGTTAAGGTTTTTGTTGGGAGTGACGAGGATGGACAAGATTAGAAATTAGTTTATTAGAAGGACAGCCCATGTAGGATGTTTTAGTGACAAGGTGAGGGAGGCGTGATTGAGATTGTTTGGACATGTGCAGAGGAGGGACATGAGTTATATTGGTAGGAGAATGCTGAGGATGGAGCCATCAGGAAGGAGGAAAAAAGGAAGGCCAAGGTTCATGGATGTGGTGAGGGAAGACATGCAGGTAGTTGGTGTGACAGAGGCAGATGTAGAGGACAGGGTGATATGGAGACAGATGATCCGCTGTGGCGACCCCTAATGGGAGCAGCCTGAAGAAGAAGAAAAAGAAGAAGATGAGGTCAAACTAAACGTTTTTAATAATATATAAACCTCTGTATATTAGAATTCACTGTATATGAGTCGACACACAGAGACTGTATTTGAAATCACGCTCCAAACCCTCATTCACTATTCCCTATATTAGTTTTCTAGTATAGTCCACTTGACAGAGTGAATGAAAACAAATGAGGGAATGTAGAAACTGATGAAAGCCTGCAGTTAACAATCACTGTAGGAAAGAACAAGTAACAAAATTACAAACACAGTCACAGCCTTAGATGAAACTTTCCTACCACAAAGCGTGAGGTACAAAGCTGCAGCATGAACAAATTAAGCATATAATTGTGTTTATTTTTTTAAGGTGTTTGGATTTGTTGTGACTTTCCATAAGACTTATTTCTGATTGGGGGTTTTTTTATTGTTTTTTTTATTGTTACCAATGTGGAGATTTATCCATTGATTATCTGTGTTTAAGCTCTGATATAGTTTAGGTTTTTCATGATGTGTTAATCACCAATTTACAGTTATAGATTGCAATCCCATCTACAGCAAACACTGAACTCTGTTATGGTGATTTGAAGAAATGAAAGTCGGATTGCATACTGCATTCTCAACAAAAGTGTGTGATTGGTTATACAGTAACCAGTTATACTGTGTTTTTACAGGTTGCTTCTGTAAATTTGATTTACACTATATTGCAGTTAAATTACATTAAACCACAGTGTGTTTTATTTTTTTATTTTTTTAACCCTTTTAATTCCACTGTAAAATCCTCAATTTAACAGAAGCACTTTCATGTCCACTCTCCAGCAATGATAAAGCAATGATGACGTTAATAAGATAATGAAGTGGATAATTCAATGAGGATTGAGCGTTAGTAATGAACACCAAGCAGAATCACTTTTGGAAAGGGAAACAAAACTTACAGCCAAATCCAAAGATGGAATCAACTGAAAATGAAACACATTACATCTTTCAAGATATCAAGAAAAAAAAACAACATTACCAGCTTCACTTATTATTATTCACTTATACCTGTGTGACTTTATTTCTGTTTGTGTGACTTTATTTCTGTTTTTATTTCTGACTTTATTTCATGTGCACAAAAGCCCTTATTGAGATATTTAGGTGTTCTACTTTTATTTGAAATCACCATAATGGAGATCAGTGTTTGCTGTAGTTGGGCTCTTGACACCTGGCATTGTAAAAAAAATTTTTTATTTATTTCCTGTCTTTAGTTGTGTTAATCAAGCACATATTTTAAAGCAAGAACAGCAAAAAAAGAAAAAGATAGGATGAGGCTGACTATTCATTCATTCATCTTCTCCCGCTTATCCGTAATTCGGGTCGCAGGGGCAGCAGTCTAAGCAGGCCCCCTTTGACTGCTGCCCGATCCTCACAGCACCATCCCTTACGGTCCCTCCTGCAGGTGGGACCGTAAGGGACCAAAATTGGGAAGTATTCCACTGTTTCACTTCATTATTTGACTTCGCTTGGTGGGCAGTGCTTGCCTGTGCAATTTGATCATGCGCGAGTACTTTGTGTTTTCCTAATTCCATAGATTATACTATATTATTATTTTGTTAGCAATTTTATTATTTTGCATAAGCTGATTAGAATTTTTTTTTGATTAATTCTTAACTTTATTACTTTGATGGTTTTAGTAGGCTGCTTATGCTTTCCACAAATGCGGTAGATTTCACTGAAGCGGTATCATCCCTTTTTTTCCCCTATGCTTGGGGCGAGCTTCATGGAAGACATGTTCTCCATTCCCGTTTATGGCATTTATAATAAACTTCCTCATTCAGGATTCATGCTGTTTGTGTGTTATTTTCGTCTATGTTGGGTGGGGCCTTTTTTCATGTCTAGTGAGTGTTATGGGCACTTTCCTATGGGTTATGTTTACTTAAGCATAAATAAGATACTTTTTAATCCTACATTCCCCCCTTTGCAGATTCAAATCGGCAACAAAAATGTCACTGTTATTGCAATGACCCATCCTATGGTCCTACAGTCCCCCCTTTCAGTGTATGCTATTTGAAGCTATTTATCCACTCTATCTTAGAGGAAATACTCTATTGAGGGAGCAGGCGACAAATAACAAGGGAGTGCAAGGAGCCTGTGACGCCTGTGCAGAGACAAAAGGCTGACGCTAGTGAGGATATCAGGGAATATAAATGTGGCCTCGCAGGGTGATGTCAGGGTAAGGTAAGATATATATGTATGTGTGTATATATGTGTAAAGAGAGCAAGTTAGCTAGAAGCTGACAAAACTAAACATAAAGAGTAATAAAAGGGGGGTTCCTGTTCTCGGATAGGCCGATAACCATTGGCCGCTAGCTTGTAATAGGGTACCTATGAAATAATAATTGAAAAAGAACCTTTGGCTACATCTGTCACAGGGGTGGGCGAAAAAACCTCAAGGTGAGGAAAAATTCCCACCCGATCCGTGTAAGATCGCGCGACCACGCAACGCGTCTGGACAGAGGTGGCATAACAATCTACAAACGTGTTTTAATCACCCAGGAAAGCCAAACTGAAGCTACGAATTGATTGGCATGAGACAGATTCCATATATTCGGGGAACTAAGAAAGTCTGTGCCATGTTTTCGAGATGAATAAACAGTACAGTCCTTGTTTTCAGGTAAGATTATTAGTAGCAGACTGGACAGAGGAAGTGATGGAAGTTGAACACATTAGCTAAGCCTCGAAGGTTGACGCGGGCTGACTATATGTTTGTCATATACGAATCCTCATTAACTAGTCTACAGCATAGCTGTTCCTCAATGTATTATTGTAGAAAAATGTTATATAATAACCCCACTATTTCTACAGCAATTAATTACTGCGAAACATTGCTTTGCACACCATGCAGAAATGGACATTTTGAAATAAGCCGAAGAACCGCACACAGACATCAACAATCAGAGTATGAATCTCAATATTGGTGGCAAAAATTGTAGAGAATAAAAAAAAATCAACCCTGAAAATCACAAAACTGTCTAATGAAAAGTCAAACCAAGCCAAATAACAAAATAAAAGCAAATAAAGAAAATAGAAAAAACATTCAGCTGCATAATTTATTCACACCACAATGCATGCTGGCAGTTTTCTACTGCACACACACCCAGCATGCATTGGGGCATGAATATGTTTTGTTAATATTCTCCACTGTCGAGTTTCATGTGCTGATTCTTGTGTGAAAATGGTGCTGTAGTGTCGGAAATGTCTTGTCTCTCAGACCGAGTTGTTTCCGACGTTAGTTGGGACTTTCAAAATAGATGTAAAATAGTCTCTTCAAAAGAAGCCAAGACACTAGGATGAGTAGAGCAAAGGTAGAGTTTATGGCGGCAAACCACATTAAACCCTAGAGCATCTGCATGTCGTGACATTAATGGTCTGACCACACCTGGCATTTCCTCCTGTTTTTATACATTTTGATCCTTTACATTAATAACTCCCCAAACCTGGGTCCTCCTCAGTTACCATCTGTTATTATCATTATTGGAAATCTTTGGACGTTAAACCTTCCCCCAAGTATTTTTAACTATCATTAGCATTCAAATATTCATTCATCTTCTCCCGCTAATCCGTAATTCGGGTCACGGGGACAGCAGTCTAAGCAGGCCCCCGCCTTCGACTGCTGCCCAATCCTCTCAGCACCGTCCCTTACGGTCCCTCCTGCAGGTGGTGAGCCCACGGGAAGACATTCAAATATTCCAACATTCAAAAGGTCAATTTTGATTACCATTGTCTTCAAGATTCTTCGAGAGGCTTGGACCAAAAGTGGGAAGTATTCCACTGTTTTACTTCATTATTTGACTTCGCTTGGTGGACAGTGCTTGCCTGTGCAATTTGATCATGCGCGAGTACTTTGTGTTTTCCTAATTCCATAGATTATACTATATTATTATTTTGTTAGCAATTTAATTATTTTGCATAAGCTGATTAGAATTTTTTTAAAATTAATTCTTAACTTTATTACTTTGATGGTTTTAGTAGGCTGCTTATGCTTTCCACAAATGCGGTAGATTTCACTGAAGCGGTATCATCCCTTTTTTGGCCTATGCTTGGGGCGAGCTTCATGGAAGACATGTTCTCCATCCCCGTTTATGGCATTTATAATAAACTTCCTCATTCAGGATTCATGCTGTTTGTGTGTTATTTTCGTCTATGTTGGGTGGGGCCTTTTTTCATGTCTAGTGAGTGTTATGGGCACTTTCCTATGGGTTATGTTTACTTAAGCATAAATAAGATACTTTTTAATCCTACATTCCCCCCTTTGCGGATTCAAATCGGCAACAAAAATGTCACTGTTATTGCAATGACCCATCCTATGGTCCTACAGTCCCCCCTTTCAGTGTATGCTATTTGAAGCTATTTATCCACTCTATCTTAGAGGAAATACTCTATTGAGGGAGCAGGTGACAAATAACAAGGAAGTGCAAGGAGCCTGTGACGCCTGTGCAGAGACAAAAGGCTGACGCTAGTGAGGATATCAGGGAATATAAATGTGGCCTCGCAGGGTGATGTCAGGGTAAGGTAAGATATATATGTATATGTGTATATATGTGTTAAGAGAGCAAGTTAGCTAGAAGCTGACAAAACTAAACATAAAGAGTAATAAAAGGGGGGTTCCTGTTCTCGGATAGGCCGATAACCATTGGCCGCTAGCTTGTAATAGGGTACCTATGAAATAATAATTGAAAAAGAACCTTTGGCTACATCTGTCACAGGGGTGGGCGAAAAAACCTCAAGGTGAGGAAAAATTCCCACCCGATCCGTGTAAGATCATGCGACTACGCAACGCGTCTGGACAGAGGTGGCATAACAATCTACAAACGTGTTTTAGTCACCCAGGAAAGCCAAACTGAAGCTACGAATTGATTGGCATGAGACAGATTCCATATATTTGGGGAACTAAGAAAGTCTGTGCCATGTTTTCGAGATGAATAAACAGTACAGTCCTTGTTTCCAGGTAAGACTATTAGTAGCAGACTGGACAGAGGAAGTGATTGAATTCGAACACATCAGCTGAGCCTCGAAGGTTGACGCGGGCACACACTGCAAGCCTTTCGCCCATCGGTGGTATGGCTTAGGCACCCAGTGTCAGACAGGTCTAGACTGCCTACCTGCACAGAGACTTTAAAAAGAGAAACACCATATTTCTGGATAGGAGAAGCAGGGTGGAGCGCTAATCAGAAAAACGCGAGAGACGCGAATCTACAGAGAGGACAAACGATTGCGGGGATCAGGTTGAGGGTGCAAATTCTCATATTCGGTAGAGTCATCTTGTCAGCGATGAGTCGGGGGACTGTGAGGGGCTTCTAGCATGTCTGGGGATTAGTACCATATATTGTCCTATGGACCGGGTAATTAGGGAGTTGACAATATTACGGAGGATTGGAAAACAGCAGCAGAGGAGGAGGAAAGTGCAAAGTAAAGCAATGCCTATGTTGGGTCCCAGACGAGTTAATGAGTTAGTGTGCAACGCTAGTGTGGTGAATGTGTTCTTTCTTAAGTTTTGTCATTTGATCTAAGACGTTATTTAAGGCTCCCTGATTGCCAGTATGCAGTTCTGTTGTGTAGGACTTAATGTTGATATCCCTTAATGCATACTTGAGGCGCCGATGAGACTCTGTGGGATGGTCAATTCAGTGATGGTGCCCTCTGCCACACTACTCCTACATCCTTCCTTCTTCTGAGGTGCTCCTTCTCGTAACTCATGAGTGATGGCACCCTTTGGGTTGTCAAGTTGGCGCCCTCCTTCCTGGGTGTTTCGCTGATAGGCCCACGACACCTCCAGAGGGTTCAGCAGTGAATCCCAGCATCCCAGGTTCACTCCCTAGGTGCCATCAACTCACTTAAAGACCCAGGCAGAGTCTTTTCTCTTCGCCCACAGCCACTGGCTTCCCTTTTCCGCAGCCACAGAGAGGTCTTTGACCGCCTGCTGGTGGACCTTTCCTTGTACTCCCAACTCCCTGAGTAGCCTGGATGTTGTGGTGGTTACGAACCCTCTGCAACCTACTTCCACTGGGCGTACATTTACATTCCAGCCTTGTTGTTGTGCCTCGGCTGCAAGTGAAGCATACCTCAGCCTTTTCCGTTTGTAGGCCTCCTCCACTGCACCTTCACAGGGCACGGTGAGCTCGATGATGTAGACAAGCTTGAGGGAGGCTGACCACAGAACAAGGTCTGGTCGCAGGTTGGTGGCTGCAATTTCAGCTGGAAAAAAGAGTTTCTTATTCAAGTCTACCAGCAGCTTCCAGTCCCATGCTCTGCACAGCTGACCAGAGTCTGATCTTATGGCGGTGAGGTTGGATTGACCCTCACCCTCCCGAACAAATGGTGTTGGCAGCCCTGATGGTAAACCTTGCTCTGAATGTCTCCATTTCCCACAGCTCTTTCCAGGAGATCTTCCTCTTCTCCACTCCTTCCCATGCCATCCACTGCCCTTGCTTTGCCTGTGCCACAGCTTGGGCGCACCTTCTTGCTTCCTCCTCCCGACGTACCTCCTGGACCACCATCTTGCGTCTCTGAGATGGAGAGGCCTTGCTCCACACTGGTGTACTGGCCCCAAGTCCAAGACCACTCCTCCCCTCCTGCACTCGGCCCACAATGTCCTTGTGTCGGAGTGCTGCCTTTGCCTGCTCAGTTGCTGCCATCAGGGTCCACTTCTTTCCGGTAGCCAAGATAGGGGCGGCTTGGGCTACAAATGGATCGCTCAAATCCAGTAGCATCATCCCTTTGCCGTAAAGTCCAATACTGCTGAGGCACCTGGGAAGGCCAACCCACTTCCTTACATATGAGCCGACCAGTCTCTCCAGCTTTTCCACTGGTTCGATATTCTCCAAACCACTGGCTACCTCCTTGCTAAGCTGCTCTACTTGCTCTTTGTCTCTAAGGGAGGCATCATACCACCGACCTAGGCTCTTCACTGGCTTTTCTGAGACAGTTGGAATGGGTTCCTCGCCGATGTGGAACCAGTGGTCTGACAACTTCCCCTTGATGATGGAGATGCTTCTGGACTTGCTCGGCTTGATCTTCATGCGAGCCCGCTCAATGTTTTCCTGAAGCTTACTTAATAGCCGTACAGTGCAAACCTTGGTTGTGGTGAGAGTTGTGAGGTCATCCATGTAGGCTCTGACTGGCGGCAGCCTCAGCCCAGGTCTTATTTGCTGTCCGCCAACTGTCCATCTAGAGGCCCGAATGATGATCTCCACTGCCAGGGTTAAGGCCAGTGGGAAGATAATTCCCCCTTTCAGGTCTTGCCAAGCTGTTGTGTACTCTGCTGTTGTCACACAGAGTTGGACATCCTTGATGTAGGCCTTGACAAGGGTTGTGAGCGCTGCTGGGACTCTAAAATAGTCAAAGGCTGTCCACAAGAGGCTGTGAGGGACTGAGCCAAAGGCATTTGCGAGATCCAGGAACACCACATAAAGATCTGTTCCCACCTTTTTGGCGACCTAGATCTGATGCCAGATGACACTAGCATGTTCTACACAACCAGAGAAGCCTGAGATGCCTGCTTTCTGGATTGACGTGTCAATCAAGTTGTTTCTTTGCAGGTATCCTGCCAGCCGGTGAGCGACAACGCTGAAGAAGATTTTTCCCTCCACATTTAGAAGGCTGATCTGTCGGAACTGCCCGATCTCTGCCGAGTCCTTTTCCTTTGGGATAAGGATCCCTCCGGCTCTCCGCCAGGATGTTGGTATCTCCTTCTTTTGCCACACAACTCTCATCAGTCTCCAGAGGAATCGCAGGACAGCTGGAGCATTTTTGTAGAGCCTGTATGGAACTCCATTGGGGCCTGGAGACGATGCGGCCCTTGCTCTACGCACGGTTTGTTCTACCTCACTCCACCTGGGTGGACTGATATCCAGCTCATGCTCTGGTGGGTTGACTGGTGGCATGTCATGTGTGAGTGTAATTTTTTCCTGGTGTCTGTCATCTGTGCAGGAGTTTTTCAGATGTTCTTCCAGGTGGTCTTTGACACTGAGAGACTTCCGCTCTTCTCCTTTGTGAAGAGGCTCTTCACAAATTTGAAGGGATCTTTGCAGAAGCGAGATCTTGTTTGCTCCTTCCTTCTGCGCTTTCTCAGGAGCTTTTCAGCTCTCCTTAGTGTTGCAAGCCTGCCTTGAATCTCTTCCTGCAACAGGTTTATACCCTCCTTCTCCTCCTCTATGGCCTTCCTCCATTGCTTCCTCAACTGCCTCCTCTCCTTGACTAGGCGATCTATCTCTGTCTGCCTTCTGGACTTGGTGGAGATTGAAGGAGTAGCTCGTTTGTCTTCGACCACTCCAAATTGTTCCACCCCGAATTCATAGATAAGATCGCCCATCCTTTCCAACTTTTTAATGGCTGTGCCTCTGATCTCTTTCAGTATGTTGCAGAGGTCGGTGTTGGCCTCCTTCCACATTGTCTTATTGCAGGCCTTTGGCCACTTAACTATTGGCCTTCGCCCCTGAATCTTCTTCTCTGCTGTTGGACATGATGGGTTATGTTCAGGTTGCCCTCTTGTGCCATGTTGTTCCTCGTCTAGGTCAGTGGTGTTGATGTCCTGCAGACTGTGGTGTGTGTCCTGCTGCTGAACTTCTTTCGACTGACTCGGCCTGCTTCTCAGAAAGTAGCTTTCGATGCGGCTTCCCTGTTGACCCTTCTTTAGGCACCCTTTTTTGCCCTAGTGTATTTTCAGGCCTTGGGTGGAGGTAACCTTTGTCCAACCACAAATGCAGTTCTGGAGCTTATTTCCTGCTGTAGCTGTCGGAGCCTCCTGTACGCTGATCAGTCTCGTAATCTGTTCCGTTCTTGTGTTCATTACCGGGTTATCCGTCAACGAGCCATCTTCTGCCCCCGCTCTTGCTGGCTCAGGGGTTGTTTTCTCATTAGGACTTTTCGTAGCTATGTGTGGGTGGGACCCATGCACCTCTCGTGCTGGTGCACGAGAATAATCTCAGTGGAATAATCGTGCAACATTCATCACCAATAAGTTTACAAACACTATCATGTGGGGTCATTATGGAATCCAATATAAATCTGTCCTGAACTGCCATTATAGTTGTATCGTGTAGTTAGTGCCGTTGTCCCCGAGGAATCTATGGCCAAGTGTTCATTGGGAATGCCTATAAGGTGCCCCTCGCCAGTCTATATTGACAGTAGGGTTTTTTCCCAGTGAGGGAGCGAGCTGACGTTTAAACTATCCTCTGATATATATTTACACCAAAGGGCAGAGCGCTTGTGCTTACGAACGCGAGGCGGAGCGTGTACTAGTTCAATGATGCAAATTTTTCCTTCCAGCAAGACCGGGGCACAACAACCCGGGAGAGTCTGCCTAGTGCCATCTAGTGCCTAGTGCCATCTCCTCCACAATACCAAAATATGTCTGCTAAGGGGTTGGTGCCATTGTTTATTGTTATAATAAATGGCACAGTGTCGCTAGTATTAACGGCATCGCTAGTGATGTGTCAAAACGAATTTCTGATGCTAGATGAATGGACTCGCATTGCTCATAAATGGTGCCAAGAAAATTACTTCCGTTGGCACAAAGACAAAAGGGAAATTGCCGATCTTTGGGCACTTGTACAAGGGGATGGCTTTCTAACAGGGTAGGGATAAAACGATGGGTGAGCTGATGGTTGCAGCTGGCTGTAAGGTTAACAGGCGAATTTCTGTCATGTTAAGAAGAAGTTAACTTTGCCTGAGGGTACTGAAATTGGAGAAGTAAGATTACATGCCATGCAGTGAGTTGTGTTACAGGTGACACAGAGTGATAGTTGGAGTGTTGGGGGGGCAATAAGTCATACGTGTATGTGAGACAGAGTACCGATGAACCGGAGGGAGAATAGAAGAAAGATCGGTTCTGAATAGCAGCTGGCATGGAGAAGTTAAATGGTGTGGCTGTTGCAGTAACGCAAACGCTGGCGATGTCTAGTGTTCACATGACAGCGGAGTGGTCAGAGCATGTGACTCGATATTGCGCATGCCTTCGTCGAGGGTGGAAGATGAAGGGTGCCATCTAAGGCTGAGGCAAACGTCATGTTAATTTGGAAAGCTTTGTACATTTCAGCTGCTTGATTTCGACCAGATCCCCAACCAGTATAACGTTTCGGCCAGTACAGAGGCGATGGAACATCAGTGATGCTTGCAGATATGTTGTGAGGATAAGTGGGGGTGGTTAGGTTGATGTATATGCAGGAAGAATAGTAATACACACAGTAGCCCAGTGTGGCTATGAACATAAGAATACTCCTATAAATACACACAGTAGAGCAGTGTGGCTATGAACATAAGAATACTCTACACTTAAGTGCTTTTCATCGTGATACGCCATCATTAATCAAAGGAGAACTTTAATTTTGTAAAATTTATAGTTTGGGTAGAATGGCACCCTTTAAGTTGTTCTAAGATTAAGGGTAGGCTTACTCTTTTCTTTGGCTTCCTTTTGCAGTAGCAAGCCTAAGAAGGGTAGCTCTGGTTTTCCTACTCTAGAGATTTGGGGACCTGATTCCTAGATTAGCAAGGAGGTGAGAAAGCTGATTGTTCTTTGGCCGCTTGCAGCGTTTTTTTGTACTTGAGCGCAGGTGTGTGTCCCCTTTGTCCCTTGTGTCTCTCGCAGTTCGTGGGCCCTGCTGCAGTGGTTGAGGTGGTACCAGTGATCCCTACCTTCTACCCTTACTGATGTAGGAGTAATACCACTTTAAATGGGCTGTTTCACCCTGGATCAGACCAGTGCTTTTTTTTTAAGTGTCTTATGTACATCCTGTCCCCTGGTTCAACAGGACATTCGTTTGTGGGCAGCTCCCCGTGTGTTGCTTCTGCAGTCTGTAAAAATAAAATCCTATGGATTTTGTGTTTAGTGTTTAACATAACTTTGAAGCTCGCCATCGACAAAAATGAGCTTGACATTTAACTATAGCTGCTTTGGCTGGCAAAGTCATAGCATATAAGAGTTCAGCTATATGGGGACTATTTTTAATCTGTGTATATTGTGCATGTTTTTTCCTATGCTAACTCACAAGGTGCTGTTAATGCTTTGATTTCTGCTAATTGGGCAGAGCATGGCTGAGGCACTGATACTGAGGAGACAGCATAAAAGGAGTCCCCTTTTGGTGTGACTATCACGTACCTGGCTTTATTTCCATCTACGCCACGAAAACATGACCCATCTACAAACAACACCAGGTCTGCATTTGGTAATGGTTGGCTGCCGTGGCTAGGACACGATAGCATGGTGGCATTTCCTTTTCTATGTTATCTAGCACGGTGCTAAAGTATGCAATGGGTTGTTTTCCCATTCCATGCTGTTGTTGCATTAACACGGCGGAGACAAAGCCTCGTCTGTCAGACACATACAGGTAAAATGGTTTCTTATAATCAGGACTAGCTAATGTTGGTGCAGAGGACAATGTTGTCTTAATTGCATCGAACGCTGCTAACGCTTCTGATGTCCATTTAAGTGTATCTTTGGGTTTAGTTTGGTCTGCTGCCTTTATCATATCCCCTTAGTGGTTGTACCTGCTGAGCAGAATAAGATATGCATGGCCTACTAAACCCTGAAAAAAATCCCTAGAAAAGATAGCATTTGACAAACTGTTTGTTGTTGTGGGGTCTTTTGAATAGCCTCCACATGTGCAGGGGAAATTTTCTTTGTATTTCCCTCCAGTACTCTCCCCAGATATTCAACTGTTGCTTGACAGAATTGTAATTTCTCCTTATTTACCTTGTGACCATTTTTGGCTAGCATATCAAGTATGCTTAGTGAATCTTGTTGACATTGTTCTTCTGTTAGACTACATATCAGTAGATCATCTGTATATTGGAGAACTGTGCTAGTGAAATCTAATGAAGCTAAGTATTTTGCCAACACTTGATTTAAGATGGAAGGACTTTCACAATATCCTTGTGGTAGCCTAGTATAGGTATACTGCTGCCCTTATATGTGAATGCAAATATTGGATGTGATTCAGGATGGAGAGGACCGCTGAAGGATGCAGAACATAAATCAATGACAGTATACCAATTTGTTCCCTCAGGAATATTTGTGGATCTGGAACAGTAGGTATGTCTGCTATGACCAATTGATTTGTTGGACTTAAATCATGGAGTAATCTCCATTTATCTGAGTTGGGCTTCCTAACAGGAAAAATTGAGGTGTTGCAATTGCTTTTTTTCTGTATTAATACCTGCCTCTATTAGGCCTAGAATTACTGACTTTTTTATTTTCTGGTGCAAGTCCCGAGGTGTTATTCACCCCTGTTGAGATTTTCACAGTTCTTCGGTTTGATTCTCCTCCTGCTTTTGCTGTGCAAACCACCCATTACCTGTGAGCCCTGGCACATTTGCATTTGTTTACTTACTGAGAGTAGCTCAGATCCAGGGCAGTCAAACCACTGTGTGTGACATGTAAACCTTCAGAAATGCCTGCCGTATCTATACAAAATATCCCACACATTGACTGACCTGCAAATTTTAAAGACACACATTCACATTATATGGAAACACAAGTCTTTTTTATTTATAAAAAATTGTGTGAAAACAGAATGAAAACTTGCTAACACTTCAGTCTCCAATGTATGTTTGTAAACAAATGTCATAAGCTGAGTGAAGTTATGGTCCATTCTGTCCATTGTGACTGTGTATGTAAGGAAATGGCATTGCATGACTACAGCACAGTGCTGTGCATAAAAGCAGACCGACCCAGGCGGGAGAATCATTTCTTCTTTGCATTTTTGAGAACGCACTTCAGGATGGCCTCCGTATCACAACCACACAGGAAGAACCTCTTTGCGCAAAAGGCTTTGGCCTGGCTTCAGGAAATGGACGAAGCAGACTCTGATGGAGGAGAGATTTCATTTGTCCAGCAGGCCACGGATACCTCCTCAGAAGAATCTGAAAAGGAGACGGAACAAGAACCCAACATGCCTCCACGGAAGATGCACCGTGGTACTGGGAAGCCCTGTCTGAGCCAGACGGCAAAAGACGGCACTGTGTGCGTAGAGGAGGACATTGGAATGCCCAGTGCAGTGGCAAATCACTCATGCTTCACTGCGCAAGCTGGACCGACAGAGTCTTCTAAGGTTTGTCATTGCCATAGTACATATGATATTTATATAAACCTATTTTGAGTGAGGTTCATGTCAATTTACCATTCTCTATTTGTTTATATTCCGACAGCGTAAAATTACAAGCGTGCTCCAAAGCTTCCTTTGCCTTTTAGACGTGGGAATGCTCCAGACCATCAGGGAGTACACGGTCCATCAAGCCCGCAGAACAGAGCCAGACTGGAATTTGGCAATTCATGAACTGATGGCATTCATTTCAATTCTGTTTGTAAGAGCAATTCTGGATGACCGCGGATTTGGAGACCAAATATGTCTGCAATACAGCTCCTTACTTGGGAAAGGACCCCAGTCATCTGAAGGGAGAGAAGCTGGCAGAGAACGTGGTGATAAATCTGATGGAGCCATTTTTGGATGATGGGAGAAATGTCACGACGGACAATTTCTTTACTTCACTGTCACTTGCACAGACTGCTGCAGCGCAAAACAACGCTACTGGTTACTGTGAATAAAGTCCGGCATGAACTTCCTCATGTAGCGTCTGACACAGATCATTTAGACTTCATGTCCCAGGTATTCCTTTTAACCTATGACATCTTCACCTCAATCAAAAGTTAAAACTTTTATTGGGGGGTGATATACCCGTAAAGTGTCATACTCCCCCCTCCAAAGACCCTGAACTCTTGTTCAGTTCACAAAGACCCTCTAATCCTACCACAAGATGAGATAACCCCATGCAGGTTCTCTGTTTGACCGCTCAAAAACCTCGACCATAAAACAATAAACTCATAAAACTCATGAAACAATCAAAACTCGAAACTTGATCCAGCATGGCTGCTTGTGACAAACACACACCACCCCCGGAAGACTGATAACACAAGCCAGTCTCTATACCACACACACACACACACACACACACACACACACACACACACACACACACACACACCAAAAGAAGGCATTCTTTTATTAATTAAATAATAAATAGAATGTCCCACTTCACATGATACAAACATACATCTTGTTTGTATCTTCTACTATAAATAAAGAAAGTGTTTAACTCTACATCAATAATATTTAAACCTTAAAAATAGCAATATAACTCTGTGTTCTTTACTTTCCTGACAAGGGTGCATTTTATTTATCAGAATACAACATTGTATTAACATCAGTTAATTACTGATCTCTGTAAGTTAATGTACCTCTGCCTTATACTGTCATTCCTTTTCATGTTTAGTATCCAAACGACCGCAAAATTATCTGTTTCTTTATTTTTCAAACAATGGTGCATTTTATTTGATCATGAAATGTACCATACCGTCTTAATTTATTTTGAATAAAGTATAGCCCGGAAACCATGCCCACAGATGCATGAACAAAGGAAGTTTTTTCCTCCAAAATTTCAGGCCTTAGCATTGGCCATTCCCCCAAGGATGGGTGGGGTTCAGGACCTTTAAAACATCTTGAACCCAACTCATCATGGTCCAGTCAGAGTGCAGTCAGGTCCAGTCAAAGTTCAGTCAAGAGAGCAACTCGCTCACTCGGCTCGACCGGAAAGGCTCGGACCCCCAGGGCCCAAAGGCCCGGGGGCCCGATGGCCCGGAGAGTCGGACGCTTCGAACAGCTCAGCAGCGACTCTTCGGGACGAGATCTCAAATCTCTTTTGAGATCTTCCAGCAAGCTTTATCTTCAAAACACCAACTGCTCTGATCTTCAGGAGAAGCTGGGAGAACATCTGACTCCATCCTAACCGACTCGTCCAAGATTCTTTTGTCTACCGCATCTGGACTCTTGTGCAACAAGTCAATGCAAGTAACCGGTTTACCAACTAATTTAGATGCGTGTTAAGTTTGAACCCCTTAATATTAAGGCGAATTTAAGTTTCCGTGACGATTTCTCAGTTAGGATGTGATTAACTTGAAGTAAGCTGCCTTTCCTTTCTTTATCTCCTTCTTTCTTTCCTTTCTCTTCCTCCTTTCCCAATTTCAACTTTATTTTATTTTATTTTAATTTAAATTTTCTTTATTTCTTTTTGTTTGTGTAGTTAGTTTTATGTTGTGTTTGTCTCATTCATTAAACGCCGTATTTTTCATAAGTGATTGTCTCTGAGTATGTTCCATAAATGCGAAGTTCCTGCAACATCAGGTCTGAACTACATGCTCTATTTAATTTAATTAAATTTACGGTATAAAGTAAAAGGGGTTACGTCTTTCTTGGCCAGGGAGATACCTCTTTTATAGAATAAATATAAAATTATACTGTCTGTTTTGCCGGACAAACAGACAAATAAGTGTAATGTTAATTCCATTACCGTCAATTCAACTTAATTTAAATATTTAGGAGTAACTATAACCCGTTATAATTACTTATAAATATTTACCTTTCTTTGCGAGCTAAATTCGCTACATATAATGGTGGAGAATGCGGGCAGACTGTGCTTCCAACTATATTCTCAATTTATCTGTATTATAAGTTTGTCCCTCTTATCCCCCAGTCGCTACACTCACATCCCCCGGGTTTTCTACACCACGATGACTGAGAGCAAATAACCCCTAACCAGCACAGTAATGCAGTGCTTAACACCAAATTACCCTTCATCTGATACAACTTAATCTAGACTTATTTTATAATGAAGTTAGCTACACCGTTTAGTCTAATTTCACATGGGTTTTTTTCCTGATAAGGAGTAAACCATGACCCACATGGCAATAAAAGTAATCAATTACAACATTTAAACAAAATGTGTTTATTAGTTATGAGCCTCGTAACTTACCTGGACACTGGTTTGGGCGCAATGAGAAAAATAGCAATGGAAGCTGAGGATTGATGGGTAATGCTGACATCCACTATCGAAAACACTTTCTTTCTTTCTTTCTTTCTTTCTTTCTTTCTTTCTTTCTTTCTTTCTTTCTTACTAATGTATTATTTAGCTGTTTTAGCTGGCGTCTTCACCATAGTAATGCTCGATAAGGCTCATGGTTTGGTGCTGTAGTATTTACTGCTAGATATGACACACCAAACCAATGGTAAAACAGTATTACTCAGAATAGAATCTTATTTACAATATTTTGACTGAAAGGAACCACTGATGATAGTTTATAGTAGCGAGTAGCTTACAGAATAAAAAACAACAAAAATAAAATCTCCTGATTAAATGTTGAGTAAAAGTCCTTTAAGAAATGAATGTGAAGGAAAAATCAGGAAATAACAATACAAGGTCTGTGGTGCCCAGTGGCAGAAAGAAAAAATGTGTCAGAGGCACAAAAGATACTTTGTATTAAAAAACATTAGATGGAAATTCCATAGATGGGTGACACGAAAAAAGAGGGAAATTTGTGTCCATGAACACAAATTAAGCGCCAAACTGTCTCATGTCATCAGCGAGACAAGGTGTGCACAAGCCAAGAGAATCTACAGCCACTTCCAGGACAGCGGAGACACCAGACGCACGTGGCAGGGCATTTAGGCGATCACAAACTTCAAAAAAACTTCACCTGCTTGTGACCGTGATGCCTCTCTCCTAGATGCTCTGAACAAGGTGCAGCACAATGCGGTGGCAAGAAAGACCCATCCTCTCAATGACCAGGTGCTCTGTCTAACCATGGCTTAAGTGAGCAACTCAATACAGAGTTAATCCACGGAAGTCTGCTACGTGCTTCAAGACAACAACCATCGTTCATGTGCCAAAGAAGTCTCCTGTTATATATAGTCTCCATGTTATATACTCCCGTATAGTCCACCTACATTTAAATGTTACAGTTCCTGAAAAAATTGGGTTACATACACAATATAAATATATTTAAAAAGAACACACTTTGAGCTTTACTGTCACTGATTCAAATTTGATATTGCTCAAAAAGATAAGTTAAATATGATGAAGTATCTTGAATATAAATATCCAGCATTGAAACTTTTTTATTTTATATATAATACATAAAAAACGAGATTCTCACAAACATTTATCTGATGCTATGTCTGGTTCGCCACACCCTGCTCTAGACCCTGGCAGCCCGGTCCATCTCCGCAGCCCATGGAGATTGGCCGCCAAAACCTCTCCACTAGTGAGAAGGAGAGGCGTCCCTCTCACGGACTCTGCCTGTATTATGGGAATGCAGGGCACACAGCGACCACCTGTTCAGCAAAAGACAGGGCTTGGCATTGAATCTGGAGCCAGCACCAGGCCAAGGACTCCCAGCCCTCTCCAAACCATTGCCCAAGGTTCGGATCGACGTCAATGGCCACAACCATGGATTAGCGGTGTTTGTCGACTTCGGGGCGGAGGCTGAATTTCTCGATGAGGAATTTGCTTGCCAACTGGACATTAATCCTTTGACAGCCACGTTCTCTATCAGGTCACCCACCATACCAAGCTCCTCCTCATGTCCACCGCTGAACAACATTGTGAATGGTTATCATTCCTTATCATCCCATCTCCGCAAGCACCTGCCATGGTTTCCCATGGTTGCAGAGGCATAACTCTCACTTGGACTGGACCAGTGGCCAGGTGTTGGAATGGGGGATCTCATGTAAAGCCAGCTGTCACACCTCTATCCCTCAGATCCCGACTCATTCTGGTATGGAATCTCCCTCTGATCTTTGTTCTGTTCCTGCGGAGTAACATGATCTGGGCACCGTCTTTAGTAAAGCCAGGGCTTTATCACTACCTCCCCACCGTCCGTACGATTGCGCTATTGAACTATTGATGGGAACAACCCCCCCAGGGTCGTCTCTACCACCTGATGGGTCCTGAAAGAGAAACCATGACTGATTACATCTGGGAGTCCCTCGCTTCTGGTATCATCCGCCCTTGCTACTCCCTGGCTGGGGCAGGTTTCTTTTTTGTTGAAAAGAAGGTCAAGAGCCTCTGCCCATGCATTGACTTAACACCATCACCATTAAGAATTGGTACCCCTTGCCCGTGATGTTTCCGGCCTTTTAGCTCCTCTAGGGGGCCACAATCTTTACCAAGTTACACCTCCGCAACGCTTACCACCTCGTATGCATCTGGGAGAGGGATGAATAGAAGACAGCCTTCAGCAACCCCGCAGGCCACTATGAGTACTTGGTCATGCTGTTTGGCCTTACTTATGCTCCAGCATTTTTCCAGGCCCTGGTCAACTATGTCCCTCTGGACATGCTACATGGTTTTGTGTTTATCCACCTGGATTACATAATCTAATCCTGATTATACACTCTGTGCATTTTACGGCTGAGAAATGTGAGTTTCATGTGTTCAGCACATCTTTTTTGGGCTTTATCTTATCTGCGGGAAACATGCAGATATATCCTGCCTGGATTCTCACCATGGAGAAGTGGCCCAAACCTGTGAACCGCAAAACAACTGCAGAGGTTTGTGAACTTCTACTGTAAGTTCATCCGTAGTTTTATCACCATTGCTGCCCCCCTACACCGACTCACCTCCACTAGTCAGCTATTTTCTTGGATTCCTGAGGTGGAACAGGCCTTTCTGGAACTCAAGACTGGGTTCACCTCTGCACCTATCCTTACTCTGCCCGACCCTTCCCGGCAATTTATTGTGGAAGTTGATGCCTCAGACAAGGGTGTGGGGGCCATCCTGGCTCAGAGATAAATAAATACCGCCTCCATCCATGTGCCTTCTTCTCACGCCGACTACAGAACTACTCTATCAGGGACCCACGAGCTGCTGGCAATCAAGCTGGTGCTTGAGGAAAGGCAGAATTGGTTGGAGGGTGCCAAACACCCATTCATTGTGTGGGCGGACCACCTCAACCTGGAGAATCTACAAGCAGCCATCGTCTCATGTGGGCCAAGTGGGGGCTATTATTTTTTTAGTTTTTGCTTTACTCTGTCCTTTCATCCGGGCTCTAAATACAGCAAACCGGATGCCCTGTCCCACCTGGGATCCCAAGACAAGGATGTAGGAAAAGACTCAAAAATTTTATATATAATCATAAAAATTTTACAGATTTGAATGATGTATTGTTTTTATCTGTAAGATCAATAAAGACAGTAATTTAAGTTCGTTTCGCCATTATGAGGGAAAACCCCACAAAACGCCACCCAGAAGGTTGATTGTGTCAAACATGGCGGATTTGGTCTTTGATTTAAGACTTGCGTATAAATAAAACATAAGTTTACTGATTACAAATTTTTTTCGGTGAAGTTCATTTATTTGTTTTTATATCTTAGTAAAGAAAGGACGTCATAAATTAGTGTATGTTTTGCTGGAGTTTTTAATTTAGCCTCTTTTATATTAAGTTATTTATTTAAGTTTTTATATTTTTTTATAAAAATGGTAAAACAGAAATGCATGTTGTTAATATTGCCATTTAAAAGAATTTTGCAAAACAAATTAAAATGTTGTTACCTAATGAATGTGTCCATGCTGAACAGCCACATATAGAACACAAGCAGAGAAAAGATGATGATGATGATGATGATGATGATAATCAGAAAAGTCTTTGTGCTCAGTCATGTTTACATCACTGACTCTCTCTGTCTCATCCACATTAGCTTTAATTCTTGTTGCTTTCTGCTTGCTAATTTTTAGCTTTGTAAACTAGTCTACATCTGTGGTGAGTGAGAGACAGTACTTTATACACCAGTGGATTTAAAAAAAAGATTTGCAATGACAGGAAATCGGTTGATTGGCTGAAATCGGCGCACAGTGAAAATAAAAATATAAAAATTTTACCAAATCAATGGATTAAAAGTAACGAGCTGGTTTTGAAAATGTAAGAAGTAAAAAGTACAGATAATTTTGTAAAAATGTAATGAGTAAAAGTAAAAAGTTGTCTGAAAAATAAATAGTGGAGTAAAGTTCTTAAGTACAGTAACGAAGTATTTGTACTTCGTTACTTCCCACCTCTGGGAGGGGGGAGTAATTTTAGAGAACCACCAGCCACGCCCCCCTCAAGCTCTCTCTCCTCACCCTCAGCCTCTCCCTCCTATTAATCTCCCACATCTGTTTTCCCTTATCAGCCCTCTTTGATAGAGCTCTCTCTCCCCCGCAACTCGCCGTCCGATCTACCGTAGACTTACCCTAGATTACCCTGACTCCTTACTGCTCCCGTGCTTCCCTGTGATCCTTGTTTTGCCCGCTCCAGTTAAGATCTTTGTTTTTTGCACTCCAGCTTTTATAGTTTCCTTTTGTTTTGACTTGTAGGTTTAAACTACACTTTATTTTCCTCCCGGTTTCCATTGCCTGGTGATACGTGACAGTAAAGCTGGCTTGAGACAATGTCCATTGTTAAAATTACTATACACAAAGATTTATACAATTAAAAAAAAATTGGTACAAACCATTGAGGCAGTCACATTTTCTTTACATTTATCGGTATTGCTATACTATTGTTGTTTTCCAATTGCATAGTGACACTAATTACAGGAAAAAAATGGAACATGAAACAATGCTACAATGATGACTTTTAGTCGAAGAATACAGACATGGAAAATATATTTTTGTAAATTCTGTATAATCATTGTAGCCTGCAAAGTATGTAATTGATTTGAAACCCAACATTAAATTACCGCTTGACTTTACTTGCTTACTTGTTTACTTAATTGATTAATTAATTAATTCATTCATTCATTTTCTCCCACTTATCCGTAATCCGGGTCACGGGGGCAGCAGTCTAAGCAGGCCCCCACCTTCGACTGCTGCCCAATCCTCACAGCACCGTCCCTTACGGTCCCTCCTGCAGATGGTGAGCCCACAGGAAGTAATTGATTAATTAATTAATTTAAAGTATTAATTGGTTTAATGAATGAATTCATCTCCGATTAAATATAATCTATTTTAATTCTTATTACAAATCCCCAAATTACATGAATTTAAAACTCCCTCATGGTTAACTTAATGTTAAATCATTGAAAGAGACGGATGCAACACTTGAAATAATAAGAATTATGAATTCTTATTATAAATATAAAGAATTCAGAATCCAGAAAAAAATTAATAGCTAAGTTAAAAGCAAAATAATCATTGCTCGTAATGTTTACACTCAGAGAATCATCTTGGTGCTCAGGTAATCCATAAAGGGAAGTTTTCATTCCTCTTGAGCCTAAAAGCCTGTAAAAAGCAAAAAAAAAAAAAAAAAACACATCTGGTGTTAGAAGGCAGAATTTGTTTTTTATTATTAATTCGTGATCTAACATAGTAAACTAAAACTTCACCATTGTGGTCATTGCTGTCAGAGCTGTATGAATAAACTCAGATTTTCTTTTTATTGTACAGTAGTTTAAAGAAAATTAATTCAGTATGTACATCATACAGTGAGATCATTCCCTGTGAATTTCTTTAACTTAGGACACATTATGCCTTGAAGAAAAAAAAAAAATAGGTATAACTTTATTGAGCTGTATATACACACATTATAACCCTCATTATCAACTTCCAGAATAAACACCAGGCTAATTGCCCAACCTGATGTCAATTGTAGTGGTTTTGATTACTTCAGAATACGACCGGCTATTTCTTGTAGATTCCACTATTAGTAGTTAATTGTACTAGAAAGAATTCACCATGTTTGGGAAAATGATTTCAAAAGGCAACTGGGATAAAGTTGTAAAAGGCACAAGTTAGTAAAATGGCTTTTTTACAAAGGTTTTTGCTATCCATCTGAGGATCATTAAGAAGAAATGTGGTGGTATGACAAACACAGTGGATAGAACAAGCTGGCCATCCAAACTGGATTATTTAGCGGGGAGGAAAAGGATCATAGAAGCTACCAAGAGGCCAAAGGCAACTTTGAATAGCTTTCTAGGCTTTATGGTTTTATAGCGCTTTCTGTGTGTGTGCGCATGTGTGCGTGTGTGTGTGTGTGTGTGTGTGTGTGTGTGTGTGTGTGTGTGTGTGTGAAATGAAGGTATTATTAGATGAGTGCTAAAGCAGTTACTATTAGACAATCCTCATACTTACACAAAACAAGTCTTATCTTACATGCAAAGTTGCCTGTTCATCAAGTTCAGAACTCACCACTGCACAGTTGTGATCTTTCAGCAGGCATAGGTGAATGCTGCAGTGAAGGAAGACCTTGGGTTCATCTTTATGGAAAGAAAACATCTTGAAAGAGAATTGTCCAGTTGTGGATAAATCATTCTTGAGAACCTTCACTGTGCGGTCTTTTGGATTAGGACACCAGAAAATATTTAATATACCAATTGGTTTTTATTCATGTATTTATTGGTTTTATTCATGTGTAGAAGATATTAAACATTGCATGCTGAGTAGCTTCCACCTAATTAAATCTACTAGGAACACAGGCAGCTTTTATGGTATCTAAAGAAGGAAAGAGTTACTTACTTTTGAGTAATCAGGTCCCAGTAGACAGGGTAGTGCTTCTCATTTACAGGTGTGGCCGAACATGAATCTATCACCAGGGCAATCTGATGACTGTCCACTCCTTTAACAGAGACTTCTATGTAGATTGATTCGCCCACCATTATATTCACACTGCCAGTGTAAGGGTGAGAGAAGCCAGCATCAATATAGGGAATCATTGTGACCTGGCACATGCCCACTCCATCTGGAATATGCCTGTTAACAATGATTTGAGAAAGTACAACCACAGATTTATTAGAAATGTGTATACAATTCATTCATTCATTCATTCATTCATTCATTTTCTCCCGCTTATCCATAATCTAACGACTGCTGCCCAATCCTCTCAGCACCGGTCCCTTATGGTCCCTCCTGCAGGTGGTGAGCCCACAGTAAGGCGGCCCCATGTCACTCCGACGTCACAGTCCTTGATATTTTTCTCGTAAGGGACATGTGTATACAAGTTTGGTGGTAATGCATGCAAGTTAATGCATGCAAGTTTGGTGTTATTGCATGCAAGTTTGGTGTTAATGCATGCAAGTGTTACACTCTAATGCCTTGCATAAAGGTTTATTATTCAACAGAGCTCCTACCTCTGAATAGGGTTGAGCTCTGTGTCCATGCTTGATGTCTTATTGAGCTGATACACAGAGGAGAAGGAAAGTTCCATTCTTTGCTTCCTGTTAATAATGCCCCCTGCTGTGTCCACCTCTCCTAGGATTCGGTTCTCATAGATTATATGGGTGCCATTGGCCTGTAAATATGGTTGAAAGTTAAAGGGTAAATTTATGTTTTAAACATCTCTGACTTCTTGATTTACAAATTTAAACTAATCACAATTCCTTTGACAGCTAGTTGTACCGTGAGATGTGTGCCACAAAGCTGTGGTCATTTAAGTAAAGTTCATTATCAGAAAATCCAGCTTTCAAACAGCTGACAGTGGGACAGAGACATAGTGCCAGAGCTGCCATCACATATTTCAGTGGCATCTGATGGAAGAAAAAGTAGTTGCTCAGGGATGTTTTTGTCGGAATTGAAGCATTAATTATAGCGTTTGTTTCCACATTAATGTTTTATGTTTGGTCTGGGATGGTCCACAATACAGAAGCAGCCATAGATGCCATTTTTCTCCCCACAATATTCATTCTCACTACAGCTCAGAAACTCACAGTGTTCATCATGGTGGTCTAATTAAAGGAAAAAATAAAAAATTTTTTTTTTATATTTTCATATAATTAAAAGTATATGATTAGCATGTGACCTTTCAAGGTACATCCTTAGTTATACATCACACACATCAATATGGCTCAATATAATAATTTAATTAGTTTAGATACACAGGGTCAAAAAAGTTGTCCTGTATATGTCCAATTAACACATTTGAGCAAAATGTCTTCCGAATAGTTTCATTTATATCTTATCAATAATAAATACATTCAAAATCAATATAATAGTAATAAGCATAATAATTTATCTGCACTAATGCCCACAAATAGCATTTTTTTAATGTCAGGTGCTTTTTTGGCCTCTCTTTATCTCAAGGCTTGGAGTTCAATGGAGCTGAAGGCCTGTGAAAATCTCAGCACGGGTGCTAGTATGTGTTAGGTTCAGGGAATTTACGCAAATTTGGGCAGGGCTAGTAAAACTAGTGTTAACCTGCACCAGGCAGATCTGCTTCTGACCAATAGACCTCTTTAACTGATTCAGAATGGAACTTTTGTTTTCAAGGTTACTAATTTTTCACAAATGACCTCGTTGCTACAATACCTCTACAGGCTTCCTGTACCTGCTTGTACACTCATGCTTGCTTACAAAGCCAAAAATGGACCAGTGCCTGTCTACCTCACAGCACTTCCCATCCTGGATGCAACTGTGGATTGAATATTGTGGTCAGTTGGTCCGTTTCTTGCTTTCTGTCCACTTCGGCCTGGAGGGTTTAAGACCTTATTTTCAAAATTATTCACCAAAAACACTGGAGGAAAGATCAGCATAAATCCTTACTGAAACGTGTCTATACATGAAAATTTATTTACCTTTTTGTTGTTTACTCTGAATTGAAACAAATTTTACATTAAATAAAAGTACCACATTAATTTTTTTATTGCATCAAGGCTTTTTGACTTTGTCAGATTCCTCTATTTAAACAAACAAACAAAAAGGTTTTCACTAAATTATAAAATGTTCTTGTGAAAATTATGACGGGTTGGTTTGGACCCAGTTATAATATAAGAATATAAAAAAATAAAAGAAGTCATCATTGCTATGACAAACCTTAAAGGAAAAAAATGTCCAAAGCATTATGTGGAATGACTATAAGGAATGCCTGAATGCTTATATTTATGTTCTTCTTGTTGGAGTATACAGCTCTCTGGTACGTGTTGACAGGAAAAACCATTTCAGACCAAAACATCGCTTCAGACCTTTCGAATGATATCAAGAGTCCTCAGATTAGACAAGAGAGAAATCTGACAAGCTTGCTCTCATCAAGGATGTCTGGGAGAGATGGGTGCAGCTTCTTCCACTTGAACATCCACTGATGTTCAACCCAGGGCCATAGGTGATAGTAGATGAATGTTTTGTCCCTTTTCCGTAGAAAATGCCCCTTCTGGCAATACATGCCCACTAAGACAAATACGGCATAAAAATCTGGGCAGCCTGTGATGCAAAAACCAGCTATGCATGAAATCTACAGAATTACACAGGCAAACCTACCAGTGGCATCCCTGAAAAAAACAAGGAAAATGTGTGTGTAGTCCTCGATATAACTACTGGACTGTGAGGTCACAATATCATGTGTGACAATTATTTTAACTTCTCAAGAGGAAACTTACAATGGTGGGCACAATAAAAAAAAAATAGACCTGAGCTGCCCGCTGTAATTTTGCAGGTAAAGGACAGGGCTCCACTTTCTTCAAAATTTGCTTTTACTACCACTGTTGATTCATATTGTCCAATGAAAGTCTGGTACTAATGTCCTCTTTTCACAAAGGTGCAGCTATGTCATCAGGAAGTGACAAAAGCCCATATTTATCCTAGACAATAAACAAAGGAGGAGTAGACAATCTGGACAAGCTGACTGCCACCTACACTTGCCAGTGAATGACCAGGAGATGGCCAATAGTTGTGTTTATAACATCTTAGATGTGTCTGCATACAATGCATTTGTGTTGTGGACACAAATCCAAATAGGGTTTAAAAACAAATAATGTTTCTTGAGGAGCTAGGAATTTCCCTTGTCAAGGTACACATTGAGCAAAGAAAACGAGTGCCCCGAGACCGCAGCCTTGGCCAGACAGCTGCAGAGTTCACCTAGCAGTCTACCCACAACATCAGCAACACAAAGAGCAGCAGCATACTCCTAAGCCAGCCCTGAGGAGGATGCTGACCAGACTTCAACAGTGTTCCACTAGGGCATTCTGACAGATGCTCTTATCCAGAGCAACTTACAATTATCACATTCAAACAAGTGATGGTTAAAGGCTTTCCCCTCAAGGGCCCAGGAGTGGCAGATTCATAGTGCTGGTATTTGAACTTGCAACCTTCTGATCAGAAGTCCAACATCTTAAACACAATGAAAATGTATTTACCTGTTGCTGTTGTTGGTTTTTCTACAAAAAAAAAACTATTTTAAATTGAATAATCCATAGAATCCTTAGCATTTGAAAAAAAAACAATGTTGTAACAAGTTGTAAACTTATGTGTAACCCCTATTTCAAACCATAATTGAAACTCTGGTGCAGGAATGACCTTCACTTCCCCAGGTCACCAGGTTTCACTAGTGTTTTATTAACAGCCTCTACACTATGGTTTGTACAACATATGACATGTACAAAATAGGTACAAAATATGTACAAAAAATATGTACAAAAAAGCCAGGGTATTGAGCATCTGCCCAGTGTTCATATATTGTCGTCTGCCTGCTTCGGCCAGGATTCAACATAACTGAATCATGTTGGCATGGTCACTTCTCTGTGCCGAATTAATCTTCCTCCTCTCCCTCCTGAACTTAAGCCAGACGTCAATCCTTAATATGGGGACAAAGTAAGTAAGTTTTGGTCTGCCCAACCTGGACCATTTTGTACAATGCCAGCCCGCTTCTCAGGTGTTCAATCATCTTTCTTTGTTTGTTCCCTCCTTTCCCATAGTAAAAAAAATTCCGTTTACCCTTACTGCCCGTTTAAAGTTCAAACATCTTTCCTTGTGCGTACCTGCCTTCTAACACAACATGAATACTGCCAGTCAAATGGATAGATTAATAGAGGGGCTGCCTATAATGTTTCCACCAATCTGGAAAAAAAAGTCCTGTATCGCCAGGGATATCCATTTTACCCACAGCCATTCTCCTATATCTAGCTCCCTTTGGTATAGTCACTCGACCTACCGTGATGCCTTCCCATGCTGATCATAACCATGAACAACATAGTTGTGAATCTGCCTTTGTAACCCATTGTCTAGAAAGTGACAAAACCTTGTTCTAGCTCTTTTTCTGTGTGTGGGGCAGACACAATAAATGATTTCTACAGGGTATGCGGTAATGTTGCATATTCTTCTCTTCCACCAGGCTGGAGAGGTCAATGTGCTGTAAGTAGACTCACAGATAAAATGTATTTAGCCAATAATTCTAATCTAGTACACTAAAATTCCAAAGGAGTACAGGTTCACATACAAAACCTGTGAGCATATATATAACTCCCTTTTAAATGTTTTTTCTTCAAATTCCAACTTTATTCCTCGCCAATTCCCTCATGTAAGCCATAAAAAACCTAATCTACCTAACATTTTGGACACTGGAATGATGGCAATACAGGATGTTCCTGTTGAACATTGCCTTATATCCAAGTCCAGTGCAGCTGTGTCAGACCCATAATAAGATTAAATGAAGCTGAATTTATATATTGTGCTCAGTTCAGCCATTTTTTTTCAAGTCTCCCCACTTTGGTCAAAAGGAGTTGAGTTTATTTTTTATAACAGGAATAGAAATTCACAACCAAACACTGGACCAAAGATCAGGAAAATAAATTCTTAATTAAACGTGTCTGTAGATAAATAAGTGTTTACCTGTTGTTGTTGTTGTTGTTTGTTCCTCTGAAATAAAACCAATTTTACTTGAATTAATCAACAGTAGTCTTAGTATTTGGAAAATAATGTAGTAAGAGTTATAAATGTATATGTTAAACTTCTATTCACAACCCTATTCATAACTGTTGTTGTGTTGTTGTTGTTGTTGTTCTTGGTTCCTCTGCAATAAAACCATTTTACATGAATGAATCCACAATCCACATTCCACAATCTATATTCTCCACCGGCTTGCTCATCAGGGACAAATTTATACTTAAAAAGAACGTTATTTATTGTTTTCACCACATTATCTGTGTAAACCAATCCTGAAACATGCAGTTCCCAATGTAGTAGAGTAGTAAGAGTTGAAAACGTATATGTGAAACGTCTCTAAGTTACGTATGTAACCACAGTTCCCTAAAGGAATGAGACGCTGCGTCGAAACGCTTTGGGAAGCGTCTGGGTGTTCACGCTCTGAAATAATGTGTGTAATCAGCAGTGTTGTGCAAGTTACTAAAAAATAGTAATTAGTTACAGTTATTTGTTACTTCATTTAAAAAGTAACTTAGTTACTTTGTTGATTACCAAAAGGTAATGCGTTACTGTTAAAAGTAACTTTTTAGTTACTTTTTTAAAGAACCTTTTTTAATGTTCCCATTAATGCCCTTTTATGCGTTATGGTCTACAAACACAAAGAAATTTTTAAACACTATTTTATTTAAGTCAGACCAGTACAAACTGAATATATCACAAGGATTTTTGAAATAAATAACAAAACAAGCTGAATAATATATTCAGAATCAAAAACTGAAGTGGCTTCTGCTGTTGTGTTGAGCTCTTAAAAATGTTCCTTTCACAGCTGAATTATGAAAACTATCAACAATGTACAACAGAACACCGGGTTAGCTTCTAGCTTCTAGCATGGAGTTCCTGGAGGAGCTTCAACAGATTGGAGTTGCTGTTTATTGCAGTAGATATGAGCTTCGAACCAGAAAGACACAGCTTACATTTTACTTAAAAGTTTTTGACTTTATTCTCAACTAAAGTGAAATAATGAGCATATTTCCACTTTGAGAAACTCGTCTTGCTCTTGCCTCGACATGCCATTACTGCCGCACAGACCTGAATAAACGGAGACACGCCCACAGTGCGTCTTCTTCATGTATACAAAGGGGTAATCCACCAATCCTACAATGCAACGCTGCTGTAAGCAGGTTAGACTGTAGTCTACACTTCAGCCGAAATTCATTTATTTAAAAAAGTAACAGGTAACGCACCATACGGTAACAAAGTTACTTTATTTTTTTAAATAACGGGTTACAGTATTAGTTACTGTCAAAAGTAACGCGTTACCGTTAATCACTGGTAAACACTGGTAATCAGTAAGAAATTAGACGCTGGTCGTCACCGGTAAGGTGACATCACGACCAGGAGTATAAAGTGGCTATGAGTGAGGGCAGCGGCAGCTTTTGTAAGGGAGAAGGAAGCGCTGCAGGGACGCCGGAGGTGTGGCATAGAGACACAGCGTCTCGTTCCCTCAGGGAACTAGGGTTACATACGTAACCTAGAGACGTACCCTTTCAGGAACTCGTGCTGCGTCGAAACGCTTTGGGAACGAGTGTCCAATCACGCCAGACTGATCAGTCCCTGCCTAGTGTGTGTCTGTCACCACAGCTCTAGAACAACTGAGGCGCCAGGAGCGGCACTGCGGTCTAGGTTATAGAACCGCACAAAAGGTGAGTGGGGTGGACCAACCCGCAGCATTACATAGGTCTTGGAGGAAACTCCAGAGGACCGAGATTTTGAGGCAGCCACACTCAGGGTGGAGTGAGCTCTGACCTCGAATGGAGCGGGGAGACCAGAGGACTCATAAGAAGATGTGATAGCATCAACAATCCACCTGCTCAGAGTCTGCTTATTAACAGGGAGGCCTCTATTGGGAGGGCCGTCGCAGATTAGCAGCTGACCGGTCCTTCTCCAAGGACCTGTCCCGTGGATGTAGGTGTCCAGTGTGCGCACCGGACAGAGCTGGTTCAGTTTCTCCTCGTCTGGGGCCTGGAATGGAGGAGGATAGAATGCCTGTAATCTTATGGGTTGTGGGACGACCGAGGGCACCTTGGGGATGTAACCCATATGGGGGTACAGGAAGGCACCAGCCATACCTGGGGTAAACTCCAGGAAGGAGGGGTCTTGATTGAAAGGTGCCTCCGAGATGCCTTGGCTAAATGCTGAAAGTTGGGTTCAAAACAGGCCCCCAAAACAACGTCCAGGTTCCACCCAGGCACTCTAGGTCGTACCGGGGGCCTCAGCCTTACCATCGGGTCTCTGCCACAGGAGCATGATAGGCCGAAATGGCAGACGCGTAGACTTTTAGGGTGAATGGGTGGATGGAGCCCTTGGAAATTCCCTGGAGGAAATCCAGCACTGAACCAACGGGGCAGTGGACTGGATCCAGCTGGTGGTGCTCACACCACGTGCAGAACAGACGCCACCTGGTGGCATATGACCTCCTTGTGGAGGGAGCTCTGGAGTGGACAATGGTCTCTACCACCTCGGTGGAGAGACCAGAACCTCGGAGCTGTGACCCCTCAGGGGCCACAGCCACAGCCTCCACAGCCCTGGGCGGGGGTAAAATATGGCACCCCCTAGCTGGAAGAGGAGATCCCTCCTCAGAGGAATCTCCCACAGAGGATGCTCGAGGAGACCTACCAGGTCCGCGAACCATGGTTTCGCTGCCACCATGGAGCTACCAGGAGGAGACTGACTCCGTCCCGGCGAACCCTCTCCAGAACACCCGGAAGCAGCATGACGGGGGGAAAAGCGTACAGACGCAGCCTCGGCCACACCTGAGATGTGGCGTGGAGTAAGGGAGAACCAGACAGGACACTGCAACACCTCTTGAGATGTGAACAGAACCACCTGGGCTCTTTCAAATTTCTCCCAAACCTGCTCCACCACATTAGGGTGGAGCCGCCATTCTCCTGGTCTCAACCGCTGGCTCAACAGGGTGTCTGCTGCCTTGTTCAACTGGCCCGGGACGTAAACCGCCATGAATGATAGGAGTTTTCCCTGGGCCCAAAGGAGGATCTGGTGCGCCAGCCTGCACAGGGGGCACAAACGCAGACCTCCTTGATGGTTGATGTAGGAGACCACCGCATTATTGTCCGTCTGAGATGAAATGCTTAAGTGCTAGAAGCACGGTAGGCCAAGTGGATTCACACTAGACACAGCTGCCATAAGCACTAGCAGTTTCTGGAACTTCTTGACAGTGAGAGGCTGCCCTTCTCTGACCTTCCTGACGGCCGTAAGGATAGCCACAATGCGGGCAGGGGAAAGCTGCACTTGCAAAGAAGTTAAATCCCATATGACACCAAGATAGGTGGTTCTCTGTAATGAAGAAAGCACATTTTTCCCAGCATCCAGCTAAAACCCCAACGCCTTCATGTGGGCGAGAAGGACATATCGATGCCGGACCTCCAAATGCTCAGACTGAGCTAGGATCAACCAATCATCAATGCAGTTGATGCCACCCCGATTGGCTTCCTTCCTCAGGAGAGTGTCTATTTCCTGTTTCATGACCAGAGCCTGCTGGCTTCCCACCAGGGTGGGAAGAACTCTGTTAATTAATTAACAACTTTAACTTCCACTTTTCTGATCCTCTTGTCTGCGCTTGGAATGCTTATAGTAATGAGTCCAATGGGCCATTCATTACATTTAACTTGATCTTCTTTTAACAAGACTATGTCCCCTACTTGAATGTTATCTTTGTCATGAGTGCATTTCCTACTTGGCTAAAGCACTGACAGATATTCTTGTCTCCAGCACTTCCAAAAGGTATCTACAAGACCTTGAACGTGTTGCCATTGCTTTTTATACATGTCTTTTATGTCAAATGGCCCTTCAGGAGTGGAAGCAACTCCTGCCTTTGGCATTAGAAGCATAGCCGGTGTCAAAATCGTTGGTGAGTCTGAATCAGTACTTATGGGAACCAATGGACAAGCATTAATAATTGCCATGACTTCAGCCATTAGTGTTGTGAGGACCTCATGGGTAAGACGAGTTGGACCTGACTGCAGTAACATTGCATCTAGAATGCGGCGGGTGGGCGATGCCAATCATTCTTTCCCATGATCCACCCATATGAGATGAGTGAGGCATGTTGAATGTCCATGTACAGCCTTCGTTGCTGAGGTAGTCTTGGATCTCAGGGTGATCTGTACAGATTTTTAGCTCCATTCAGGCTCCAAAAAAGTTAGTGCCACGGTCAGATCTGAGAACTTTGGAAGGGCCTCTAACTGCCAAAAACCTTCTCAGTGCATTAATAAAGCATGAGGTGGACATAGTTTCGATTACTTCTATATAAACTTTATGTGTCCCTAAGCAACTAAATACATTTACATTTACATTTGTGGCATTTAGCAGACGCCCTTATCCAGAGCGACGTACAAAAGTGCTTTAAATAAAACTGCCCAGCATTTGCTTTCTGCGGCCCCACCCCTAGTCTTGCGAGTGACTACACTCCAGGGCCAAAAAACATCTAAGCTGACCCTAGTGATGGGGGCTTCATGGTGAGTCAATCTTCTGGGAGATTGGCCATTTTTTGTTTAACAACCTTTTTTTCTCTAAGCCGATGACAAGTGACACACTGATAGATTACACTTGAGATTAGTTTCCTGCCTCCAATTATCCAAACACCAGCAGATCACAGCGCTTCCTCAGTGAGGTGAGGACCTTGGTGAGCAACGCCTTGGTGGTAATGTCTCACAAGCAGAGTTGACACATAATGTTTTTAGGAAGTATCAGAGGGTGCTTTACATCATACGGGAGGTCGGCTAGAGACATCCGACCCCCCACCCTTAACAGTCCATCTGAGTCTATGAAAGGGTTTAGAGTCCACAAGGGGCGTGTTTTTGTGATACATTCCCCTTTATGCAGTTTCTTAATGTCCTCTTTGAATGAATATTGTTGGACGCTTGAGATGACTAAGCTTGGGTTTGAGGATTTGTAGTGTTTTGATTTGAAAGTTTGGACTTGTTTCTAGCTAGAGTAATGAGTTTTGCCATACCTCGTATGAGATGTTTCCATGTTGAGAATCGTTCAAACCGGTGTGATCTGAGGAGTTCGATGCTGGCTTTAGTTGCATAGATATTCACTTCCGGTCAAATCTCTGAAACATGCTCTGGTTCTATTAGCTTGAACTTGTTTGTATCTGCTGTAGATGAACACTGAGGCAGTTCCTTCCACAAGAATGGGGGTCCGTCTGGTGAACCAGTATGTTTGTGGCAGTAGAGTGCTGCTATTGGGCGAGTAGCAATGTCTGCTGCGTTGTTTTCTGATGAGAGATAATGCCATTGAGTTGGTACTGAAGATTTTCTAAATCTACAGACTCTGTTTGATACATAGACGTCAAATCTTCTTGACGTGTTGTAGATGTAATCTAGTACAATCTTACTATCAGTGTTGTACTTTACAGCATGAAGCTCTAGGTCGATTTCTTGGCATATAAGCTCTGCCATTTCTGTAGCAAGGACATAGCTCCAGTCGGGAAATTGTGTGAGCTGGTTTGGTGCCAGTTTGGCTTTGCCCATGACAAATCCGGCGAAGTGCCGTCTCTGCTCATTGACAACTCGCAAGTAGGCAACAGCTGCAATTGCTGTGGATGAGGCGTCACTGAAGACACACAGCTCTCTGTGTTGTGTTGAGGAAAGAGACAATGGTACATACAATCTGGGAATGTGCAAGTGCTCTAACTCGAGAAGACCGTCTCTCCATACAGACCATAGTCTTTCTTTGGCTAGCGATAGGGGGTTGTCCCAGTCACATGTTTCGGAGGTTAGTTCTCTTATAAATGCTTTTCCCTGTACAGTTTTAGGTGCAACAAAACCTAAGGGGTCATATCAAACTATTAACAGTGGATAGCACGCCTCAGCTTCTTTGCACAGGTCAGTGGGTCAGTGTCTAAGTCAAGGCTTTTGATGTCTATTGGCAAGTCATTTGCTGGGAATGCCTCCATGACTTTGCTGTTGTTTTAGGCAATTTTGTCTAAATGAAGATTTGACTTTTTCTGTGAGATCAATTGCTTCAAATTCAGCTGGGAGTTATGTTGTCGTCCACGTAAAAGTTACTGGTGACAAAATGCTCTGCGTCCTTGCCATATTCCTTCACACTGGATTTAGCTGCTTCCGGGGCCCGTAGATTGCAAAAGAGGGAGACGGACGATTTCCAAAAAACATGGACTTTCATGCGATACTCGATTATCTCCTTTGTGACATCATTGTCTCTGAACTAGAGAAATCGCAGGAAATTGCAATGGTCTTCCCTTACTGTGAAACAGTAGAACATTTGTTCCACATCTGCTGTTATTGCAATGGGCTCTCTGCGGAATCTGATTAGAACCCCAAGCAAAGCGTTGTTGAGATCTGGGCTGCTTAAAAGGACATCGTTGAGTGCTACGCCCTCATGTTTGGCGCTTCAGTCAGGGTCCTATCCTGATACATTTCGTTCTGCATTATTGTGAGAAATTGCGCATCTTGTTGTGAAGGTGCTAACTTTTCATCATCCTCCCTTCCGATGAAGATAGTGTCCCCAAGATTGTCTGTTTGTATCGCCTGGTAAGTATCTGTACAGTTTTAAGTGTCTTTTAGATGCCTTACAGATTTTTATTATATTTGCAGGACATTGGTACATGGACTGAGGTACGATGGAGGTCCGTTAAGCAATGTGCTTGTTTTGTACGTTGTGATAGACCTTGGTTTGTGCGCACCATTGCCGGGTTGCGTCCCATTCTGGATCTTCGCTCCTTGAACCACTCATTATGAGGCTCAGGTTCAGGATGCTTACTCTCAAAGAGGTTGTGTCTCAGATCAGGTCCCAGGACTGGTTTGTCACGATAGATCTGAAGGACGCATATTTCCACATTGCCATCCTTCCGCACACAGGAGGTTCCTGAGGTTTGCTTTCGGGGGCAAAGCTATCAATATCGAGTCCTCCCATTTGGCCTAGCACTCTCACCCCGTGCCTTCACAAAATGCGTGGACACAGCACTGACCCCACTGCGGCTCCAGGGCATCTAAATTTTGAATGATATAGACGATTGGTTGATTTTGGCTAATTCAGATCACCAGGCAGTTCGGCATCGAGATGTCGTTCTCGCCTGCATGAAGGAACTGGGGTTCAGACTGAACGCCGGGAAGAGTGCTCTTTCTCCAGTACAGAGAACAACTTTTTTCGGTGTGGTGTGGGACTCAGCCAGGTTGCGAGCATGGTTGTCTTCCACCCCGATCAAAGACATCCTCACTGCAGTTAGGAGGGTAAGTGAAGGCCAGCCACTTACTGTGAAGCAGTTTCAGAGGCTGCTGGGTTTCATGGCTTGTTATCCCACTCAGCCTCCTCCACATGAGGCCCCTCCAATGGTGGCTCCGGGACAGAGGGTTCTCCCCCAGTGGGAATCCGTTTTGTACCATCAAGGTCTTGCGGCGTGCCCTTCGAGCCTTGGATGTGTGAAAGGAACAGACATTTCTGTCCCGAGGCCCCCTCGTAGGGACTCCTTGTAGTGACGCTTTACTCACAGGGTTGGCATGAGTCATGAGTGGCCACTCCGCCCAAGGTCTGTGGAGCGGGCCACGTCTCTCGTGGCACATGAACTGCCTGGAGATGATGGCAGTGTTTTTAGAGTTAAAACACTTCCTCCTAGATCTAAGTGGCCACCAGGTGTTGATCCGCACAGACAATACAGCGGTGGTCTTACATCAACCACTAGGGTGGTCTTCGGTTTTGCCCCTTGTACAAGCTGTCACAAGAGGTCCATTGTAGTCCCAGGAGAAACTCCTCTCACTGAGAGCCGTTTACATCTCGGGACGGTTGAATGTCAGAGCAGACATCCTGTCGAGACAATGGCTGAGGCCTGGGTAATGGCGACTCCACCCCAAGGTAGTGGAGCAGGTATGGCAGAGGTTCTACAGAGCCCAGGTGGATCTGTTTGCGACCCGGGAGACTTCGCACTGTCCCCTTTGGTTCTCTCTCTCTCTTTTACAATTAGGGCTGGATGCCATGGTACAGTCGTGGCCGAGGCTATGCCTGTACACCTTTTTCCTGTTCTGGAGAGAGTTCGCCGAGGAGTCCGTCTCCTCCTGGTGGCGCCTCGATGGCCGGGCAAGCCATGGTTTGCGGACATGGTGTCACTGTTTAAGGGCCCTCCATGGAAAAATCCTCCCAAAAAAATACAGTAAAGGAAAATGGTTTTACCTGTTGATGGCTCTGTGGGTGGTTCTGCAATAAAATAACAATTTAATCGTATTTAATCATAAAAGGTGCACATTTAGAAATGCAATTAAGCAAGGACTCTCAGAAAATGCAGTTTTTCTTTCTAGAATTAAAGCTAAAGACTAGAAAAATTCAGATACCTTTTTCCCAAAAATATCTTCTACACATTGCCAATTAAACCTACTGTAAAATAAAATGGTTTTACCTGTTGGTGGCTCTGTGGGTGGTTCTGTAATAAAGAACATTTTACACATATTTAAACATAGAACTTGTAGTTTAGAAAAGCAGCTAAGCAGGGAGATTCACTAAATGCACATTTTGACACACACACACACACACACACACACACACACACACACACACACACACACAATGTCAGGGATTCACCCTGCCACGCCCCCCTCTGTAGCGGTCAGGGATTCACCCTGCCACGCCCCCCTCTGTAGCTGTCAGGGATTCACCCTGCCACGCCCCCCTCGATAGCAGTCACGCTGCTTTCCAAGATTACCGACAGCTGTGGCTCATTAAAGAACAGACTACTTAAACTCACGTTCTTGAGTCACAGGCTGTCGGTCGTTATATTGTCAAGCTGGACCATCGCGTGGCTGCTCGACCGCCGACTGTATATCCGAATTCCACTTCCGAATTGGATTACTCATTGCCGAAGGCTTTATGGATTATGCTTGGGACATTCGAACTCATAGTGGACAACGCGTATCGAGCGGATGTCTTTCTTTGTTGTTTTCAACGGCTTGTGAGTGTTTTGTGTTGTACGGTTTTTGAAATTAAAGGATAATGATCGGACTATATCGGCTTCCGCGTCTGCAGCCTGACACACAAACACACACACACATATATATATATATACAGTGGGTACAGAAAGTATTCAGACCCCCTTACATTTTTCACTCTTTGTTATATTGCAGCCATTTGCTAAAATCATTTAGGTTCATTTTTCTTCCTCATGAATGTACACATAGCACCCCATACTGACAGAAAAACACAGAATTGTTGACATTGTTGCAGATTTATTAAAAAAGAAAAACTGAAATATCACATGGTCCTAAGTATTTAGACCCTTTGCTCAGTATTTAGTAGAAGCCCCCTTTTGATCTAATACAGCCATGAGTCTTTTTGGGAAAGATGCAACAAGTCTTTCACACCTGGATTTGGGGATCCTCTGCCATTCCTCCTTGCAGGTCCTCTCCAGTTCTGTCAGGTTGGATGGTAAACATTGGTGGACAGCCATTTTTAGGTCTCTCCAGAGATGCTCAATTGGGTTTAAGTCAGGGCTCTGGCTGGGCCATTCAAGAACAGTCACGGAGTTGTTGTGAAGCCACTCTTTCGTTATTTTAGCTGTATTTAGGGTCATTGTCTTGTTGGAAGGTAAACCTTCGGCCCAGTCTGAGGTCCAGAGCACTCTGGAGAAGGTTTTTGTCCAGGATATCCCTGTACTTGGCCGCATTCATCTTTCCCTCGATTGCAACCAGTCATCCTGTCACTGCAGCTGAAAAACACCCCCACAGCATGATGCTGCCACCACCATGCTTCACTGTTGGGACTGTATTGGACAGGTGATGAGCAGTGCCTGGTTTTCTCCACACATACCGCTTAGAATTAAGGCCAAAAACTTCTATTTTGGTCTCATCAGACCAGAGAATCTTATTTCTCACCATCTTGGAGTCCTTCAGGTGTTTTTTAGCAAACTCCATGCGGGCTTTCATGTGTCTTACACTGAGGAGAGGCTTCCATCGGGCCACTCTGCCATAAAGCCCCGACTGGTGGAGGGCTGCAGTGATGGTTGACTTTCTACAACTTTCTCCCATCTCCTGACTGCATCTCTGGAGCTCAGCCACAGTGATCTTTGGGTTCTTCTTTACCTCTCTCACCAAGGCTCTTCTCCCCCGATAGCTCAGTTTGGCCGGACGGCCAGCTCTAGGAAGGGTTCTGGTCGTCCCAAACGTCTTCCATTTGAGGATTATGGAGGCCACTGTGCTCTTAGGAACCTTAAGTGCAGCAGAAATCTTTTTGTAACCTTGGCCAGATCTGTGCCTTGCCACAATTCTGTCTCTGAGCTCTTCATGCAGTTCCTTTGACCTCATGATTCTCATTTGCTCTGACATGCATTGTGATCTGGAAAGTCTTATATAGACAGGTGTGTGGCTTTCCTAATCAAGTCCAATCAGTATAATCAAACACAGCTGGACTCAAATAAAGGTGTAGAACCATCTCAAGGATGATCAGAAGAAATGGAAAGCACCTGAGTTAAATATATGAGTGTCACAGCAAAGGGTCTGAATACTTAGGACCATGTGACATTTCAGTTTTTCTTTTTTAATAAATCTGCAACAATGTCAACAATTCTGTGTTTTTCTGTCAATATGGGGAGCTGTGTGTACAATCATGAGGAAGAAGAATAAACTTAAATGATTTTAGCAAATGGCTGCAATATAACAAAGAGTGAAAAATTTAAGGGGATCTGAATACTTTCCGTACAAACTGTATATATATATATATATATATATATATGTATATATATATATATATATATATATATATATATATATATATATATATATATATATATATATATGTCAGGCTGCTGACGCGGAAGCAGATATAGTCCGATCATAGTCCGATCATAGTCTTCGGCCCAAGGCGATGCAGCGTCCTCTGCGGAGAGCCGGAACGGAACGACACCCAGCAGGAGGATCCGGAACGGAGCCACGTCCTTGGTGAAGACGGGAGGCTGAGTGAAGCCCTTGGCGGAGATTGGATTCGGAGCGACCTCCATGGCGGGGAACGGAACTGGACAGCAACCATGACAAAGACCGGAGAGTGGAAGACTTCCCAAGCGGAGACCAGAGGCCGAGCGACATCCCTGGCAAAGATGTCGTACCACCCTCTGAGGGTCCTGGAGGACCGAGGACCGTGCGGGGATCCTGTGGGGGAGCCGTCGCCCTGCGGAGATCCTGGGGGCGATCCGTCGCCCTGCGGGGATCCTGGGGGCAAGACGTCGTCCTCTGTGGCACTCGGGGGCAAGACGTAGCCCTCTGTGGCGCTCGGGGGTGAAACATCGCCTTCTGTGACTGCTGGGGGCAATCCTTCGCCCTGAAGAGGACCTGGGGGCGATCCTTCACCCTGAAGAGACGTCGCCCTCTGTGACCGGAGGTGTCGGTTCCATGTCCTTCTGCCGGCCAGGCGGCGATAGGACGACCTCTACGCAGCCCTTGACTTGAGCTGGGCGCTCCTGGGGACTCCGTGGCTGGAGTGAGCTCGTTTGGGGACCCTGGAGCCGAGCGGCACCCTCGTGATGACTCTGTGGCGGGAGAGCATGCTCCTGGAGACACTGTGGCGGCAAGGCACGCCCACGGGAACCTCGGAACAGAGCGGCACGCCTGCAGGAGCTCTGTGACGGCATGGTGTGCTTGCCGACGCTCAGAGATGGTGTGGTGCGTCAGGAGAACCCAGGAACTGTAGAGGAGATCCACCACCTCTATCACCACCTCTTGCCAAAGCCAGAGCTTCACCAGACAGGAGGGAAATACAGAGGGCGATCTTGGCTCGTTAGGAGGGAAACCGGGAAATATTAACGACCACATACTCGCCGATGCCTTGTAGAAACCCGCCCAATTCATCTTTTTCCCCAGAGAAACGAGCCGGTAATCCACTCACGCTCGCTGAGGGGTGGGCGCAGCCGCGCTCGCATGATCCGGCCTCTGTGGTTCTGAACCGCGAGGAGCGGCACTTAGCTTCCGGTGGGAATCAGAAGCCGGGTTCGGCTGCCGATCCATCACGGTCGGAATCGCGGAATGGCGAATCCGCGTTCGGTTTAGGTCGTCGTTCTGTCAGGCTGCTGACGCGGAAGCAGATATAGTCCGATCATAGTCTTTATTAATGTGCAAAAAACAAAACACTCACAAGCCGATGAAAACAACAAACATTGACATCCGCTCGAAACGAGTTATCCACCATGCGTGCGAATGTCCAAAGCATAATCCCTCGGTAAGTAAAGCTTTTGGCAATGAGTACTCCAATACGGAAATGGAGTTCGGAGATATAGCCAGCGGTGAATGCCGGCGTTCGAGCAGCCACGCGAATTACCTGCATGACAATATAACGACCGACAGCCTGTGACTCAAGAATGTGAGTTTAAGTAGTCTGATCTTTAATGAGCCACAGCTGTCGGTAATTAAGGAAAGCAGCGTGACTGCTATCGAGGGGGGCGTGACAGGGTGAATCCCTGACAGCTACACAGGGGGGCGTGGCAGGTGGATCCCAGACAGCTATCGAGGGGGTCGTGGCAGGGAGATCCCTGACAATATATTATATATATGTGTGTGTGTGTGTGTGTGTGTGTGTGTGTGTGTATGTGTGTGTGTGTGAGTAATTATAGTTTAGTCCTACAAATAAATGTATATCTCATACACATTGCCAATTGAAAGTGAATTATATAAATTATTACATATAGTGTATGCAGTAAATGCAGACTTTGTCCATCCAAACCCCTAAAGGCCCTACACGATGCTCTAGGCCCAAGAATGAGCCAGCTGACCTGAGGGTCACCCTTGTACCGCTCACTCATGAGGCTCAGGTTCAGGATGCTCACTGTAAAAAGTCAAGAATAATATGTATTAGAACGACTGATGGGTGTTGTCAGAGCAGGTTGTTTTAACCTAATTTAGTATATAAATATAAATAAATGCAAAGAAACAGAGCAACAAAAAAGCAGATGCTTTGATTTCTGCACGTCACACGACCAGCTTGTTGATTTCAACAGAAATTGTGTAAGTGTTTTGAAAGCTATGCAAAGATGTGAAAAAAACAGGAAAAAACAGGCATCCAAAATGAGAGGGCAGTGGTTTAGTTAGCTCTTAAAATAATAATCACATTCCAATTATGGGCAATTATAAATAAGAATGAAGTTATGCTGTGTGAAGATCAGAGTGTGCATAGCAACAGCACATAATGTCATGGTGACGCAGTAAACCAGCAAATGCATCCATCTGAAAAGATCCCTCTTTTATAAAAAACATAAAAAACATGTGTTTTCTGTCAAAGGACAAAAAGGCAAAAATATTAAACAGCATTATTTTAATTTCTAGTCATTCCTGGTATCAGCCAACTTAATGTTATTGTTTGTTCTATTAAATAAATAAATAAACATTGATCACTTTAATCCCACTTGTATAAAAACCTGTATTTTTAAGAGGACATTAACTGCATAAATCTACATATAAATACACACCATGAATAACCCATTTGGCAAGGTACAAGAAAGAAAATATTTAGAAATGCCCCAAATCTGGTTTAGGCCATTCTTTAAGGGATTTGATAAGATAATTATAATCCACCCACATAAATGTAATTTGAACAGTATATATAGTGTATGTAATGCTCAGTTTAAAGACAGTGCTACAGGGTGTACTGGTTGAGTAGGAGAGGCACCAGCACTGATAATCAGAGAAAATAATCTTTCGTAGGTTTCGTTGCAGTAATAATCAGATAAAATTGCAGATTGTTTTTTTTTTTGTTTTTAGTTGTAGTTTTTTTTTACATTGTATTGTATTGTTTTTAACAGCTTTTTAAAATGAGGACTCTAATTTTACTGTCTGTGCTAATAATTTGTGGTAAGATTGTGCCTGTACAACAACCACCAGTTGTTCAAAAACTCTCCATACATCGAGAAAAATAAGAAAATTAAACTTTATATACAAAAAAAGCAATCCTCTATAAGCTTGCTTTTCTTTGTACACTACCGACTTTGGTTCTCAGGTTGGCAACAATGTGGAGTGTGGTGTACAGGGTCCACTGCAACCTAGTAACAGTTTTCTGATCCAGCCAAGACAATTATATTCATACATTATTTTATTTAGTGTGTTTTTCCAGATTTTTTAGTGAATTAGTGAAGATCATTTGTAAGATTTTTCTGTATTTTAATAATGTTAATTATTGTTCTTTATTGCAGTGGGTCTAAGCACAAGACATCTGAGAGGTAAATACACTTTAGTTCAGACAGGTGTGATTAATCAGTAGCTGTGTGTATGATATCAGACAAACAAAACCTCTCTGCATTATATTTTTGTTTACTGCAGGGAGACTTAAACCAAAAAGAAGAGGTAAATCAACATTTTAAAAAAAATATTGGTTCAGGAAATATTTCCAGCTATACAACATTTTTGGTTAAAACTTTGTTGAGAATTGTTGAGAATAGTATATCATATATCCTATTGTAGCCATTTGTGAGTAATAAAAGTTCTATGAATTGCACATATACCACATATATGACCCCATATACCACCAACAACAGGTAAATGAATTTTTAATCTAGGCAGATGCGATTGATTTCTCAGTACTGATTTTGGAATGATATCTTTAAATATTTTGTTGCCAACTGAATTAAACTGTGACATGTAAAATAGGGCTGTTTGTGATCATTAATGTAGAGAGTATGTAAGCACATATAGTAAAACAATAAAGTCCTTTAGTGTAATAAATACATTTGAATTCAGGGAAGTGGTAGCTCAGTGGTATATGTTGAACTTCTGACTGGAAGGTCACGAGTAGAAGTGTGCAGTGGAACCAAAACCTGTATCACTATACTGATTAAGGAACTATTTCCAGTTATTTTATTGATATTTTCTTGTGTTGTAAATTATTTAAAATTGAAAAAGAATAAAGTGCTGAAAATATTATATATTATATTTTAGCCATCAGTGATGTTCTTAATGCAGTGAGACCAACTACAACACCAAAAACAGGTAAATACATTTTAATCTAGATGCATTTCTCTGGGAATGTTTTCTTAAAATGTTTTGTTGTCAGTTGAATTATGTCATGAAACCCAGCCATTAGGGGGGCACAAGCCAGTGCACTCTTAGTGCCGGTCCCAAGCCCGGGTAAATGGGGAGGGTTGCGTTAGGAAGGGCATCCAGCGTAAAACATGTGCCAAATCAAATATGCGGATCACAAATGAGAATTTCATACCGGATCGGTCGAGGCCCGGGTTAACAACGACCGCCACAGGTATCGTTAGCTGACAGGGTACCGGTGGAAATTGGGCTACTGTTGGCCGAAGGAGAGGAGGAAGACGTCTACAGAGACGGCGGGAAAAGGAGCAGTGTGGGAGAGTAGAGGTTCGGGTTGGTACTTTAAATGTTGGTACTATGACGGGTAAAGGGAGAGAGGTAGCTGATATGATGGAGAGGAGAAAGGTAGATATGCTGTGTGTTCAGGAGACCAAGTGGAAAGGGAGTAAAGCCAGGAACATTGGAGGTGGGTTTAAACTGTTTTATCATGGTGTGGATGGAAAGAGAAATGGTGTAGGGGTGATTCTGAAGGAAGAGTACAGTAAGAGTGTAGTGGAGGTGAAGAGAGTTTCTGATAGGGTGATGATCGTGAAGGTGGAGGTTGAAGGGATGATGATAAATGTCATCAGTGCCTATGCTCCACAAGTTGGCTGTGAGATGGAGGAGAAGGAAAGATTCTGGAGTGAATTAGATGGTGTACCTAGGAAAGAACGATTGGTGATTGGGGCAGACTTTAATGGGCATGTAGGTGAAGGGAACAGAGGTGATAAGGAGGTGATGGGTAGGTATGGTTTCAAGGAGAGGAATGTGGAAGGGCGGATGGTGGTAGATTTTGCTAAAAGGATGGAAATAGCAGTGGTGAACACGTATTTTAAGAAGAAGGAGGATCATAGGGTGACGTATAAGAGTTGAGGAAGGTGCACACAGGTGGATTATGTTCTGTGTAGGAGATGCAACCTGAAGGAGATTGGAGACTGTAAGGTGTTGGCGGGGGACAGTGTAGCTAGACAGCATCGGATGGTGGTCTGTAGGATGGTTTTGGAGGTGAAGAAGAAGAGGAGGAAAGTAAGGATTGAAAGAAGAATAAGATGGTGGAAACTAAAAGAGGAAGAGTGTAGTGTGAGGTTCAGGGAAGAGGTCAGACAGGGGCTTGGTGGTGGTGAAGAGGTGCCGGATGATTGGGCAACTACTGCAGGAGCGATGAGGGAGGCAGCTAGAAAAGTACTTGGTGTGACATCTGGAAATAGAAAGCAAGACAAGGAGACGTGGTGGTGGAATGAGGAAGTGCAGGAGAGCATTAGGGGAAAGAGGTTGGCAAAACAGAAGTGGGATCGACAGAGTGATGAGAAAAGTAGGCAGGAGTACAAGAAGATGCGGCAGCAGGTAAAAAGGGATGTGGCGAAAGCCAAGGAAAAGGCATATGAGGAGCAGTATAAGAGGTTGGACACTAAGGAAGGAGAAAAGGATTTGTACCGATTGGCCAGGCAGCGGGACCGAGCTGGGAAGGATGTACTGCAAGTTAGAGCAATAAAGGATGGAGAGGGAAATGTGTTGACTAATGAGGAGAGTGTGTTGAGAAGATGGAGGAAGTATTTTGAGCAGCTGATGAATGAGGTAAATCAGAGAGAGAGAAGGTTGGAGGATGTGGAGTTGGTGAAGCAGGATGTAGATAGGATTAGTAAGGAGGAAGTGAGAGCAGCGATTAAGAGGATGAAGAATGGAAAGTCGGTTGGCCCAGATTACATACCGGTAGAAGCGTGGAGATGTTTAGGAGAGATGGCAGTGGAGTTTTTAACCAGATTGTTTAACAGGATTCTGGAAGGGGAGAGGATGCCTGAGGAATGGAGAAGGAGTGTGCTGGTACCGATCTTTAAACATAAGGGAGATGTGCAGACCTGCAGTAACTACAGGGGAATTAAGTTGATCAGTCACACCATGAAGTTATGGGAAAGAGTAGTGGAAGCCAGGCTGAGAGAAGAGGTGACCATCTGTGAGCAACAGTATGGTTTCATGCCGAGGAAGAGCACCACAGATGCCTTATTTGCTTTGAGGATGTTGATGGAGAAGTATAGAGAAGGACAGAAGGAGCTGCATTGTGTATTTGTGTATTTAGAGAAAGCGTACGACAGGGTGCCGAGAGAGGAGTTGTGGTATTGTATGAGGAAGTCAGGTGTGTCAGAGAAGTATGTGAGGGTGGTGCAGGACATGTATGAGGACAGTGTGACGGCAGTGAAGTGTGCAGTAGGTACGACAGACTGGTTCAGGGTGAAGGTTGGACTGCATCAAGGATCGGCCCTGAGCCCTTTCCTGTTTGCAGTGGTGATGGACAGGTTGACGGACGAGGTCAGACAGGAGTCTCCCTGGACTATGATGTTTGCAGATGATATTGTGATTTGTGGTGAGAGTAGAGAGCAGGTTGAGAAGAGCCTGGAGAGGTGGAGATATGCGCTTGAGAGAAGGGGAATGAAAGTCAGTAGGAGTAAGACAGAGTACATGTGTGTGAATGAGAGGGAGGGCAGTGGAGTGATGCGGTTGCAGGGAGAAGAGGTGGAGAAGTTCAGGTACCTGGGGTCAACAGTGCAAAGTAATGGAGAGTGTGTTAGAGAAGTAAAGAAAAGAGTGCAGGCAGGGTGGAGTGGGTGGAGAAGAGTGACAGGAGTGATTTGTGATAGTAGGGTATCTGCAAGAATGAAAGGTAAAGTTTATAGGACTGTGGTGAGACCTGCGATGTTGTATGGATTAGAGACAGTGGCATTGAGTAAAAGACAGGAGATGGAGCTGGAGGTAGCAGAGCTGAAGATGTTAAGGTTTTCATTGGGAGTGACGAGGATAGACAAGATTAGAAATGAGTTTATTAGAGGGACAGCACATGTAGGATGTTTTGGTGACAAGGTGAGGGAGGGGAGATTGAGATGGTTTGGACATGTGCAGAGAAGGGACACGAATTATATTGGTAGAAAAATGCTGGAGATGGAGCCACCAGGTAGGAGGAAAAGAGGAAGGCCAAGGAGGAGGTTAATGGATGTGGTGAGGGAAGACATGCAGGTAGTTGGTGTGAAAGAGGCAGATGTAGAGGACAGGGTGGTATGGAGACGGATGATCCGCTGTGGCAACCCCTAATGGGAGCAGCCGAAAGAAGAAGAAGAAGGAGTTGAATTATGTCATGAAATGAAGTGTGCAGCAGAGCAAATGACAGTATCAGTATCTGTGTTTATCTGAAATTTTTATGTGCATTCAGGGGAACCAGAGTGTGCAGCTTAACCTCTTACTCGTCGGGGTTGCGCCAGCACAACTGATATCCCATTGTTAGGTGTTAATGTTTAGCAATAGAGTAAATAACAGGGAAAAAAAATAACCATGCCTAACTATACATCATTCTAAAGGTCTAAGCCTCAAGCAGTGATTTAAGTTTACTGTTTTTCAATGAAAATCGTATAACAAATGTATTTGCTGAATTTGTGTAAGCAGTACATACAAACAACATGATGAATAAAAAATGCATTGCTGCTAATCTTGGTTTATTAGGCAGGATAAGGCTCCACTGAACAACATGCCATAAAGCATTTTTGCTCCAACCAAACAATAATGTTGTAATTTAGATGTTTATTCCTTTGTTTATGTTACAGAACTTTGACTGTTTTTTGTGTGTATATATTTCCGAATAATTTTCGCATAAAAAACAGCATCTTGCTGGTAAAAAAAAACAAACAAATATGGCTGGTAGAATATAGTGTTACAAAACGCTTAAGATTACAAAATAGAAAATAATAAAAAAAATGTAAAAAAAAAAAAAAGTAAAAAAGGCGGAATCTTTGGTTGAGTCTCCACTATAGGCAGGTGCCATTGCATGTTTATTCTGCACCATCTATCATTTCAAACCTTTTATTTACAGCAAGTAGCATTATGGGGACAAAATGATTGTTGGAAAATGTAGCCAATAAGTGCAGGATTCTAACGATATATGTGAGGGTTTTATTCTTTTTTAGGGTTTTAGTCTCTTACTGGCCGAAACGGCACGTGGTGTGACGATCCAGGAAATGATGCAGCTCTCAGGTCAACACAAACAGCTGTTTATAGCTCGTGCTAACGGGACTTTGTTTACAACAAAAAAGAAAACAAGAAAAAAAGGGCCAGTCAAAAAAGTAGTTTTATCTGAGATTTGCAAAAAAAAATAAAAATGCAGCGATGTGGAAAATATTCTTGGGGGCATAGTAACAACAGAGACTTCGAGATCTGCATGGAGATGCTATTTCAAATCTGCAAGTTACAATATGTCTCCCTTTACAGTTTTATTTATTGGTTTTGTTGCCTGTTTGTATTTATGAGAGAAATGCTTGAAAAGTAATTGTGTGTGTGTGTGTGTGTGTGTGTGTGTGTGTGTGTGTGTGTGTGTGTGTGTGTGTGTGTGTGTGTGTATTGTTAAGATTGGAATGGCCACACATCAATATGAATGGTCAGCTTGTCTGGCTACCTGGCCATCAATATGAATGCCAAATCAATATCAGGAGCCAAACATGTATAACAAAAGCCTTTAATGGTCAGCCATTCATTAATATGCAGACTGTATGAATAGACATCTGAGTTTAGCAGGTGTCTCTCAAACAGGGGGAGGGAGAAAAGGATCAGACATAGTCTCAGAAAATGGTTGTAGGAATCTTATTTGTTATTTGAAGATCTTCAAAAAATATTTAGCCAGTATCAACCAATCTTTAATATAATTTTGAATGCGGACACCCTGCAGTCACAGCGGGAGGATCTTTTTGTGAAGGTGCGGGGTGAGAGGGCAAGACCAAATGGAAGGACTTGGTTTTGGTGAGCTTCGGCCCTGAAAGTGACCCTCAGGAACTTTCTGAAAGACGGAAGGATGGATACATGAAAGTATGCATTCCTAAGATTTATCGTGAGAAACCAGTCCCCTGACCTGTTTTGAGACATGACCTGATTCAGGGTCAGCATCCTGAACCCAAGTCTCAAAAGTGAGTGGTTAAGCTGATGTAGATCCAATATGGGATGCAATCCTGCCTCCTTTTTGGGAACTATGAAGTACCGACTGTAGAGCCCGGATTCCCTGTCTGATGGATGGACCACCTCAATGGCCTCCTTCCTAAATTTAGAAACTAGAACTTACTTCTAGATCCATGGGCAGAGCCTATTTGGGACCCACCAGGGTGGGGCACACCACATTAAACCAGGGTGGGACACATATGGCAAGACCTTCCAGGGTGCTAGATAGTTACTTAAGGTAATCAGTCCTTCAAGACTGACCTCCGGTGTGCCTAGAGCCAGAGCTACACCCTGTTGCAGCTCTAGGGTCCGCCTGAGAGGCAGCTAAGCTTCCTGCAGGGCAGTCAAAGCCGTACATTTCAGGTCGACCACCATACCTTGTCTTCTGGTTGGTAGAGAGGATCTGCGAAACTTTTCGTGGTCCTAAGGGCTCTTTGTAGCTGGGTATGTGCGGACTCCCAGACTCTCTTGCTCTCTTTGAACCAGTGATCCACTGCAGGGATGTTGGAAGGTTCTTGCAACGAAGGCTCAGTAAAAGAGTGGAGTTTGGAAACCTGGTGACAGTACGTTCGGTGGTAGCGTACAAGTTCCTGTATTTTTCACTTTGTCTGGCATTAGTCTGTGCACTTAGACATTAGACACTGTTACCCCCATCTGGTTAAAAAAGGTTAGAGAACAAGCACCTGCACCTTGGAATAATAGTCATGCGCATGCCCTCAAGAGAACAGCCCGTAATCTGTAGAGAAAATGGAGGAAAACTAAATTGGAGATATTTAGAATTGCGTATAAAGACAGTATGTTCAGCTACAGACAGGCGCTAAAAGCTGCTAGAACTTAACACCTGAGCAAACTCATAGAAAACAACAAAAACAATCCCAGGTTCCTTTTCAGTACAGTAGCTAAATTAACTACAAATCAGTTATCTGAAAAATGTATTCCATCACAGTTTAGTAGTGAGGACTTTATGAATTTCTTCATTGAAAAAATTGATAACATTAGAAAAACAATTGTGGCGGTCCAACCGCTGAGATCATCTCCTGACACAATCTCACCGACAACTTCACATCTACACTGTTTTACATGTATAGGACAGGAAGAGCTGTATAATATTTTTACTAAAGCTAAATCAACAACATGTCAGTTAGATCCCATTCCAACTAATCTAATGAAGGAAGTGTTATATACAGCTGGTGAGCCTCCTCTCAATATTATTAACCCCTCACTCTCCTTAGGCCACGTCCCTAAATCGCTCAAGTTAGCATTTATTAAGCCCCTCAGAAACCTAATCTGGATCCAAACACGCTATCGAATTACAGACCCATTTCAAATCTCCCATTTATGTCTAAGATTTTAGAAAAGATTGTCACTGCCCAGTTATTTTCCCACTTGCAAGAGAACAATATCTTTGAAGAGTTTCAGTCAGGTTTTAGGCCCCATCATAGCACAGAAACTGCTCTAGTTAAAATCACTAATGACCTGTTTTTAGCTTCAGACCAAGGCTTCATCTCGCTGTTAGTTTTACTAGACCTTAGTGCTGCATTCGACACTATAGACCACGGTCTCCTCCTAGATTGCTTACAGAATTACATCGGCATTCCGGGACGGGCATTAGGTTTAAATCCTACCTGTTCGATCGTTACCATTTCGTAGACTTAAATGGAAAGCTATCCAGGCTAATGCTAGTACGAATAATTTCGTGCCACAAGGTTCAGTTCTGGGACCCCTGCTCTTCACAATATACACGCTTTCCTTATAAAATATTATTAGAAGTCATGGAATTAGCTTCCATTGTTACGCTAATGATACCCAGCTATATATCTCCACAAAACCAGGTAATACAGCTCAATTGGCTCGGATAACTGAGTGTGTTAAAGAAATAAGAGATTGGATGACCCATAACTTTTTACTATTAAATTCTGATAAGACAGAGATTTTGCTCATCGGCCCAAAAACCAGCATACAACATCTCAACCTGCATTTAGACGGATGTTCTGTAACCACTAGTTCAACGGTAAAAGACCTGGGAGTTATTTAAGACAGCAACTTGTCTTTCAAAAATCATATCAACCAATTCACAAAAACAGCCTTCTTTCACCTTAGAAATATTTCTAAACTAAAAATACATGTTATCTATATCTGATGCAGAGAAGCTCGTCCATGCGTTCATGACCTCCAGAATAGATTATTGTTATGCATTACTAGGTGGATGTCCTGCATCATTAATAAACAAGCTTTAGTTAGTTCAAAATGTGGCAGCCAGATTTCTTACAAGGTCAAGAAAATATGATCATATAACCCCAATCTTATCATCCCTACACTGGCTTCCGGTTAAGTTTCGAATAAGACTACAAACTACTACTTCTTACTTATAAATCCCTAAATGGTTTGGCTCCCATGTATCTATCCAGTCTTTTAACACACTACAATCCGTCACGCTTTAAGATCTTAAAACTCTGGACTTCTAGTAGTTCCTAGAATAGCAAAGTCCACTAAAGGCGGTAGATAATTTTCACATTAAGCTCCTAAACTTTGGAACAGTCTTTCTGACAGTGTTTGGGGCTCAGACACACTCTCCCAGTTTAAGTGTAGATTAAAAACATATCTTTTTAGCAAAGCCTACACATAACATACATCTTACATCATAACCTTGTGCTCCAGAACATTTGATCACATGCACATTATCAACTTGTGCTGTTAATATCATGAACAGCAGCTATGCTAATTTCTCTCGACTGCTTCTCTTTCTCTCTCCATCCCGAGGCATCCTGAGGTTTGGCCAGCTCCAGTCACGTTCCACCTCATGAAGTTAATGGACCTTTTTAAGAAGTAGATGCTGAACTCGCAAACATCCCCTACCATCTAGGGATGTACCAGTGCCAATTGGATCCCACTACATGTGTGGAGTTTTGACATTGGACCTCCTGGAGTGTGTAAAGGCTCTAGCATGGAGAAGCTGGTGCTGGATCTGTGATGATCACAAATGTTGAGCTCAGTAGCTCCTAGTTTTATAACCATAAAGACTGTTGTAAGACTGTAGAAAGAACATTACTTATAATATACTCCAGTGTTCATGTTAGTTCTCACTCTCCAGTGTTCTGTATTGTTGAAAATGTATGATCAAACTCTTGATGTCACCCAAATGAGGATGGGTTCCCCTTTTAAGTCTGGTTCCTCTCAAGGTTTCTTCCTTATAACATCTAAGGGAGTTTTTTCTTGCCACAGTCTTGCTTCCCACACTCTTGCATGGCTTGCTCATCAGGGATAAATGCACACCATTCACCTTGACTATTGATTTCTGTAAAGCTGCTTTGGGACAATGTCTGTTGTGAAAAGCGCTATAGAAATAAGCTTGTCTTGACTTGACAAAAAGTGTAAGAAAAGTGACTCAGCTGTTTCTAGAGCTGTACACAGACCTTGAAGGGGATCCAATTTGCAGGCTTTGGGGAAGCAATCTACGGCTACCAGGATGCAGGTGTTACCATCAGAGTTAGACAAATCAGTGACAAAATCAATTTCTAGATGGTACCATGGTCGTTCTGGGATCATTAGGGAAACCAGGTTTTCCACTAGAAAGTGGCAAAGGGGTTTTTTAAATGGCACAGACAGAGCAGAGTAGGACGTACCTAGTTATGTCTTTAGTTATACCAGGCTACAAGTAGCAAAATCAGAGTATAAGGAGGGTCTGCCTCCTACCCGGGTGGCCCAAGCCCGGAGCCTCATGGACTAAACTCAACAGGGGTTGACAGCAGGTTTTTGGAATGAATGTCTTCCCCTCAAGGCATTCCATGGGGCAGGTTCCAAAAAGGTTGTTGTTCTGATTTCCTCAAGCAAATTCCACATGAAATGACTGAGGATGAGACTGGGTGAAATTATGTTTCGGGTCCGTGGGGTCATCGGGGACATAGATTCTTAAAATGCATCTGCATTAAAAAATTTGGAGCCTGGACGATAGGTGATATCACAGTAAAAGTGCATGAAGAATAATGCCCATCTGGATTGACGTCGGTTAAGGCGTTTTGCTTCCCGAAGGTATCGGAGGTGCTTGTGATTGGTGATCACGGTAAATGGATGAGTCACCCCCTACAACCAGTGTCGCTACTCTACCAGAGCCAGTTTGATCACCAGAAGTTCTCGATTACCAATGTCATAGTTTTGTTTAGCGGTGGAGAGTTTCCTTAACAGCAACAACTGCAATCAAGCGTTTGCAATAACTTGCATTGAGTCAGTTCGACAGTCCGAGGTTACTAATAGTAATATTGTAGAGGTGTATTAGCGACGGCAATGTCTGGTGCAGTAATATTCTCTGGCCCCATCCCAAATGCGGTGTTGCAATGTAGCATACAACAGGTTATGGATGTCTGAGTGGTGCTCCAAAAACAATGTGGGCTTTATTAATAATTGGAGCAATTTTGAGGGCAAGGCTGGCCTGATTTCTTGTAGTATAGGTCATAGTCTCAGACTGTCCAGAGCCAAGGCCAGGGAGCAGACAGACAGGCTAAACCAACCGTCTGCTAGCTGCACAAAGTTGTCACTCAGGATCCACCATATTGAGACTGTGTCTGTTCCCTGAGCAAAATCAAAATATAGAAATTCTCAGAAAGTCTCTCACGCCGAAAGCGCTGATTATAAAGGATATTATTACAGACCAGGAATTTAATATAATGTGTTTGACAAAAATGTGGATTAGACCGAATTAATATCTAGCATTAAATGAAGCGAGTCCTCCTGGGTATAGTTACATACACCAGTCCTGTCTAAATGGCAGAGGAGGCAGAGTCACAACTATTTATAATAATAAGCTGAGCGCCACACAAAAAACTAAAAACAAGTTCTTTACACCAACATGAAATATTTAGTGTCCAAAGGCGGGTCTAGTCAGTCAATTTTACTAATTATTATTTATAGACACCAGGACCCTACTCTGATTTTCTCATAGAATTAGCAGATTTCATCACAAATTTAGCTACTTCTTTAGACAAAGCATTGATTGTTGGTAACTTTAATATTCATTTTGGTAATCAGAAAGACTCCTTAAGAGCAGCAGTTGTGTTCATTTGAGATTCAGTTGGAATTAATTAGAATGGTTTAGAACCCTTCCCCGCAACCCGAATTACGGCTAAGCGGGTGAAGATGAGATGAGGAGATGAGGTTTAGAACTCACTCATAGTGGTGGACACACTCTTGATTTGTTATTAACATTTGAAAATTTAAAATGTGGTCATAATTCCACAGTCTGAACCTTTAGAAAATAACAAGCATAATCCTAGAATTTTATTCAACATGGCAGAAAAATTAACAGGAAATAAAAGCACTGCACTAACATGCACACCATCAATAGGTACTAATAAATTCATGATTTTTTTTTTATAATAAAGTTTAACACATCAGGCAAAATATCCAGATGATTGAAATAAATCCAAACTATTTTATAAATAACCTTGTAGACAGCAGTGTAATAATAACAAGAAATTAATTACAAAGCTTATTCAAAAGACCCCTATTCAAAAGAATGACTTAATTCCATTTATTTCCTCATCAAAATCATCATTCTTAATCCCTAGCCTACAAGTTTCTTTAAACATATAATTCCAGAGGTAATTGAACCTGTTTTAAAAGTAATAAACTCTAGTCTATTAGCACTGGTTATGTACCTAAATCCTTCAAACTGGCAGTTATCGACCCCCTAGTTCATGCTTTTGTTACTTCTAGATTAGACTACTGTAACGCTTTACTGTCTGGGTGTGCGAGTAAGTGCATAAATAAGCTTCAGTTAGTTCAGAATGCAGCAGCAAGAGTCCTCACTAGATCTAGGAAATATGACCACATCACCACTGTATTAATCAGTCTACACTGACTCCCAATCAAATCTCGCATTGATTATAAAATACTACTATTGACGTATAAAGCACTTAACGGTCTCGCACCGCAGTATCTGAGTGAACTTCTGTACCAGTATGATCCTCCACACCTACTTAGATCAAAAGGTGCTGGCTATCTGTTGGTTCCTTCAATAATGAATATTACAGCAGGGGGCAGATCTTTCTCTTATAAAGCCCCGCAGTTATGGAACAGCCTTCCTATCAGTGTTCGGGACTCAGACACAGTCTCAGTGTTTAAGTCGAGGTTGAAAACATATTTATTCAGTCAAGCCTCTAATCAGTAGATTATTTGTATGCTGTCGTCCCCTCACATTCACGCGTTCACTCAGGTTTGTTGATGGTGGTGTAGTGGGTCGTCTCTTATCCCAGAGATCCCTCATGTCTGTGTTGCCTTCTGGTTCTCCCTTTTAGTTATGCTGCCATAGCAAGTCTTGCCGGAGTCCAAACTGCACAGTGACTTTAACTCGCATGCAACAATAGGTACACTTAATAATCCATATCCTTCTCTTCCTGTCACCCTCTTCTCTCTCTCTCTCTCTCTCTCGGTCGAGTTAAACATGCTCCTGAGGCTCCAGTGACCACTGTTCCTGCCCCTCTCCCCTCCGTGGATCTTTCCACTTCGTCCAGGCCTGCCTCTGGATAGTGTTCTCTTTGACTGGAGGCCACTCTGTGCAGCTGGGGAAGGTTTGTCATCAATGCCTTGGATGGTTTCATGAAATTCCGCAGTAAGAACGGGAGCTTTGAGGATGGATTGGACTGTAGTTGATGTCAACAGTCTCCCACACTGACTCAGGAATACAGTTCACTTTTGATCATCATCACTGTACCCCGCAACATTGTATACCTGCCACAAATGGACATTCGGTGTAACCCAGATGAGGATGGGTTCCCCTCCTGAGTCTGGTTCCTCCCTAGTTTTCTTCCTTATGCCATCTCGGGGAGTTTTTCCTTGCCACAGTCGCCACCGGCTTGCTCATCAGGGACAAACTTACTCATAAAGAACATATTCATTTTTAATCACTGCATTATCTGTGTAAAGCTGCTTTAAGACAATGTTTATTGTTTAAACCGCTATACAAATAAAAATGTATTGAAATTGAATTGAATTGAATTAATTAAGAAACCTGACTTTGACACTTGTCAGCTGTCTAACAATAGGCCAATCCAAGATTTAAGAAAAGGTTTTAGCACAGCAGTTATGCTCACATCTACTTAAGAATAACATTTGTGAAATGTATCAGTCAGGATTTATGCCTGATCATAGCACAGAGACAACGCTAGTTATTGGCCTCTGATTAGGGTTTTGTCTACTTGTTTTGCTCGACCTTAGTGCAGCTTTTGACACCATTGCTCATACTATCCTGCTTGCTAGACTTGAGAACATTGTTGGAAGAATGCAGCAGCAAGGGTCCCTACTATATCTAGAAAATATGACAACATTACCCGTTTTAATCAGCCTACACTGCTCATAATTAAAACTTGCATTAATTATAAAATACTACTACTGACGTATAAAGCACTTAACAGTCTCGCACCGCAGTGTCTGAGTGAACTTCTGTATCAATTTGATCCTCCATACCTACTTAGATCAAAAGGTGCAGGCTATTTGTTGGTACCTCAAATAATGAAGCCTACAGCAGGGGGCAGGTCTTTCTCTTATAAAGCCTCACAGTTATTGAACAGCCTTCCAATCGGTGTTCGGGACACAGACACAGTCTCAGTGTTCAAGTAGAGGCTGAAAACATATTTATTTAGTCAAGTCTTTAGTCAGTAGTTGTTTGTGAGGTAAAGGAGCAGATCTGGGGGATCATGGATATAGAGTGTTTGGTGAACTGGGATATTTGTAAGGGTAGTTTCAGTCTCACTTGAGGTGTAAATTGTGGGCAGGGCTTACTAACTTATATTGAAGGTGTAACCAGCTCAAACTTCAGTGTGCTTTAGGTCTATCTTGAATCCACTCTCTTCTGGTAAGGTAGGATTCTAACTTTGTATATCTATTTAACTCAGTTTATTCTAGAGTGTTGGTCTGTGTTTATTAGTACTGTCAGGTACTAAGGTACCCCTAAGGCCAGTAATGCTTAGTGATTATTTAGAATTTCTTATTTTTACTTTTTTATTATTTTTAAACACATTGATCTCAAATTGGGAGATCAGTCATGTGCCTCCAACCCATTTCTGTAGTCATCTCTTACCAACACAGACGTTCCCATCCACAGAACAGATGTCACATTGCCAGTAACCTCATCTACCCTCCCCTGTTGTCTTAATCTCAAACATTGGTGGTAGGTGGGCTCTGAAATTGCCAGTCTGCTGTAATGAAAGCTAACTTTATCTCAGGCTTGGCTTCCCACTTCACCTTAGACTTTCTGGCACTTACTGAGACCTGGATATCCCCACAGAACACTGCTACACCTGCTCTGTTTTCTGCCTATGCTTTCTCTCACTCCCCAAGAGAAACTGGTAGAGGTGGTGGTACTGGTCTACTTTTATCATGGAGATAGTGTTTCACACCTCTCCCTTTGTCTCATCTAACCATGTCTTCTTTTAAATTCCATAAAAAAAACATAAAAAAAGGACAAAATGCACCTTGTAATGTCTTTTCAACATACTGGAAATACAGTCTAGGCAATTTTAAATGCTTTGGTATTTTTTTATATTTGCAACCAGTTAAAATATGAAAAAAATGACTTATCAATGGCAAAAACGGGGAGGGAATGGAGTAACAAAATTGCCTGGGTATTTGAGAACCAAAATTGTGGGAAAGCATGAAGAGTCTCAAAGCTACAAGTCCATCTCCAGAAATCTTAATCCTTCTGTGTTTACTGTGCATAACAGTGTCAAGAATTTTACAGCCCATGGCACTGTAGCTAAATGTAGTGACCAGCACACACAGGGTACAACAGTGACAACTTGCACTATCCGTTGCTATCTGAATGACAACACAGTAAAATCAGCTGTGTTAATCAAGCAGCGTTATTCTATATTTAATCTTAATGTGTTAACTCAACAACAAATAGTGAAAGAAACTCTCTAGTGTTGGTAAAAATTATCAGAGTTAAATTCTGTGTTGTTAACTTTATTCTGTTAAGCGCCGCCCCTCAATCTACCCCCTGCAAAGATTCTGATCAGGACAGGAGTTTTCTGGTCGCCATTTTCGTTCAACTCTTCCCCACAGGTAAGGTCTTTTAAGTAATGTACTAAAACACAATTTTTATATTTTATGTGAATAAATGCGCTAATAATACTGCATGGGTTGTAATTTGTGTAGTTTTGTGTATTTCATTTCGGAAATTCCGAATAGGTAACTTCGTAGCAAGTTAACTATGTGCTTAGCGATGGTTTAACGCTGCCTAAAGAAGTACCCCCCGCTATATTTTTTCTTTTTATCTTTCTTAGTTTTATCGATATTATAGTTTTATGTTATTGCTGTTAGAAACACGCTTAGCTGACATGAGCAGAGAGGTAAATATTAGTGCTAGTACAAGTAGGTGTTTGAACATTAACCTGTTTGTAAGGAGAGACTGTGTTAAAACGCTGTATATTAGAAAAAAATAATGAAAACGTGCTTTACATACAGTGGGTACGGAAAGTATTCAGACCCCCTTAAATTTTTACTCTTTGTTATATTGCAGCCATTTGCTAAAATCGTTTAAGTTCATTTATTTTCATTATTAATGTACACATAGAACCCCATATTGACAGAAAAACACAGAATTGTTGAAATTTTTGCAGATTTATTAAAAAAGAAAAACTGATATCACATGGTCCTAAGTATTCAGACCCTTTGCTCAGTATTCAGTAGAAGCCCCCTTTTGATTTAATACAGCCATGAGTCTTTTTGGGAAAGATGCAACAAGTTTTTCACACCTTTTTTGGGGATCCTCTGACATTCCTCCTTGCAGATCCTCTCCAGTTCTGTCAGGTTGGATGGTAAACGTTGGTGGACAGCCATTTTTAGGTCTCTCCAGAAATGTTCAATTGGGTTTAAATCAGGGCTCTGGCTGGGCCATTCAAGAACAGTCACGGAGTTGTTGTGAAGCCACTCCTCCATTACTTGTTGGAAGGTTTTTCTGTCAATATGGGGTGCTATGTGTACATTAATGAGGAAGAAAAATGATGTTAAATGATTTTAGCAAATGGCTGCAATATAACAGAGTGAAAACTTTAAGGGGGTCTGAATACTTTCCGTACCCACTGTATATTACATGGCGAAGCACATATAGTGCACAATTAACATATTATTATTATTATTATTATTATTATTATTATTATTATTATTGTCGCTTTTTTAAATTCGCTATTTTAGGCAACTTGGATCAGAAACTGTGTGGCATCATTAACGTTAGATGAAAAGTGAAACACCTACCACTGTAAGTTTAAAAAAAAGTTTTGCTACCTTTTATGACCACTTTTTAGACCTAATTACAAATACTGAGGTGACTATGCAAACTTCTGCAACAGAATTTCTGTACTACACTCTAATCTGTGTAATACTCTGTCACATCTTTTAGAGCATGCTGGTTAAGGTAAAACTTGGAGATTTCCAAAAATTTGTCAAGATTACCAAACTGAGCCTGGATTTATTTTTGTATGCTGGTAAAATTATATGTATATATATTTTTATTATATGGGCCAGAAAAAAGTCTGTTAACTCACAAATCAACTGTTGAAAATTAACATGAATTTAATATTTCTATGATTAAAGTTGATTTATTAAACTTCATTTAAATAAAAATTTTAAGACTGATTTATATATATATATATATATATATATATATATATATATATATATATATATATATATATATATATATATATATTACAATTTATTTTTATTATAAACTTTAAGTTGGTGGAAACCATTCTCATCCAGAAACCTGGTGGGGAGTGTATAATAAATAAATACAACCGAATGAAGTCTTTTGGGGATGAAACATGGCGGTTAATGGTCAACATCTTGGCAGCTGACATGACGGAAAATAATGGGTGATCATAATCTCATAATCATTACCTAGTGGATATATGATATTAAGTTCTAAAATTGTTTTGTTGTTTAAACTCGTGCAAAGGCACAGTGTTGTGACTTTGTTCCCTTACCACAGTGACCATTTCAAACTTTGAATTCTAATTCTGTGTAATGCTACTGATCTCACATACCCATTCTACAGGTGGTGTATTTTGCTGTTGAATTTAAAGATTTCTATCTGTATGTTTCTCTTTCTAGGGAACATAATTATAAAAAGTGTTACTGGGTACTTAGCATGGAGAATCAAAACTATAGAAAGAGGCTTAGCTAAAGAACAACGTGCATCATTTGAAGGTACATGATGTGTTAAATCTCATTCCTTTTTTTAGTTTTTATATACCTCATTCTGCCATCTTTCTCAGAAGTTCTGTTGCAATGTTGCCTTTTTTAAGGATTATCTTTATTTATCATTCTTAAAGCAGTGTTGACGCTTTTTAAATGTATTGTTGTCCATCAGGACAAGGAACGTCTGCTGAAGCGGGGTCTGGTGGACCAACTGTTCAAAGACATAAACACTTTACCAAGCCTTTTAATCATACTTTTAACAATTGTAATAAAATGTACTGATGTCTAAATGTAAATTTATTTAATGCCTACGTGGGTAATGATGATTGGCTGATACTTGGAAAAAAATTAATTGGGTCATTTCTTTTCTGCCTCTTCTAAGATTGAGCAAGAATTTGTTCTGATGTTTGGAGAAGGAGTGTCAGGCAAGCTACTGGAGTAGTGGACCACTGCATTCAAGAAAAAAGTGATTCAGCAGTGCAAAAAGCTTCCATGCACCAGTGATGTGGAAGAATGTCTCTGGGTTACATATGTAACCCTAGTTCTCTGAGGGAACGAGACGCTACGCCGAAATGCTTTGGGAACGCGCCTGAGTGTTAATGCTCTAAATGTGTGTAATCAGTAAAAAATTGGACTTTGGCCGTTGAGGTGACGTCACAACCAGGAGTATAAAGCACATATGAGTGAAGCAGCGGCAGCTTCTGTAAAGGGAGAAGGAAGCGCTGCAGGGATGCCGGAGGTGTGGCATAGAGACGCAGCTTCTCATTTCCTCAAGGAACTAAAATTACATACGTAACCTAAAGACGTTACCTTTCAGGAACTCGAGCTGCGTCGAAACGCTTTGGGAATGAGTGTAGAATCATGCCAGACTGACCAGTCCCTGCCCAGTGTGTATGTGTCAACACAGCTAAAGGAGGACCGAGGGGCCAGGAGTGGCACTGTGGTCTAAGTTATAGAACCGCACAAAGGTCAGCGGGGCAGACCAACCTGCAGTGTCACGTATGTCTTGGAGGGGAACTCCAGAGGACCAAGACTTTGAGGCAGCCCCACTCTGGGTGGAGTGAGCTCTGACACCGAAAGGAGTGGGGAGACCAGAGGACTCATAAGATTATGATAGCATCAACAATCCACCTGCTCAGAGTCTGCTTATTAGCAGGTAGGCCTCTCTTTGGAGGGCCGTAGCAGACGAGCAGCTGATCGGTCCTTCTCCAAGGACCCGTCCTGTGAACGTAGGCGTCTGGTGCACGCACCGGACAGAGCCCGTTAAGTTTCTCCTAGTCTGGGGCCTGGAACAGAGGAGGATAGAATGCCTGTAATCTTATGGGTCATGGGATGACTGAGGGGACCTTGGGGATGTAACTCGTACAGGGTTACAGAAAGGCACCAGCCATACCTGGGGTAAACTCCATCTTGATGCCGGACGGCCAACTGCTCTGACTGAGCTAGGATCAACCAATCGTCGATGTAGTTGAGGATGCGGATGCCCTGAGACCTCAGGGGAACCAAAGCCGCATCCACACATTTTGTGAAGGTACGGGGTGAAAGGGCAAGGCCAAACGGAAGAACCCGGTATTGGTAAGCTTCAGCCCCGAAGAGAGAGATAGGTGGCAGGCGTCTCTACAACCCGAGGCATCGCCTCATAACCATATTCTTTCCGCCCTATATTGTGGGAATACACAGTAGAACTGTGGGTGTAGGGGTGGGCCGAATAAGGTTTAACCCATGACCTGGACACCTCGGTGTGCAGGTCGGGAAAAAAGGGAAGACCCCGATGTGGAGGTTGTGACACAGGTGTCAGAAAGCGATCATCTAATTTACTAGATGAAAGCACTACCTGCTCATGAGCCGGTCAAGTTATATTGAGCTTGGCAACGGCACGCGTTACAACCTCCAAAAGGTTAAAAGAAATTTTCTCATTTTCTTCTCTAACTTGAAAGTTTTCCCTTTTTGTGTAAAGGGTGTTTGATCTTCTTGGCATGTTCCTTTTGTAAACACTATGTCGGCACTTCTGCAGCAATTTAGAATGATTTTGTAATTGAAGGAGAAAATTAGTTAGGAGTTTTTTGACATACCCTAACTGTCTTGAACTGGAATACACATAGTTGATGCAGAGCAAGACAAAAAGGGCATTTCATTTCATTTAATTTTATTTATTTGACAGGGACAATGCAACATACATAGTGTCAAAGCAAGCTTGTCACTGAAATGCTACATAAAAAGTTTATAGCAAATGCTAATTTTCAACTCCTGTCCCTGGTTGGGCTTTAAACACAATACAATTTACATACTAAAGTACTTCAATTTAAACAAATAACATGATATGGACAATTCCCGTCCCTAGTCATACACAATAAAATTTACCCATGAGATTTACCCATAAAGTTTACATACACACATTTATCATATACAACTCTTACCTACTAGTTAAAAATGGGTGCACCTTTGGTTTGTCTTTAACCAGTTTTTTAGCCTGGAAGTAAACACATTAAAGTCCAGTATAGTCTTAATGTCAGATGATATTGAGTTCCAGAGTTTGGAGCGCTTCACAGAGAAGGTAGTTTGACCAAAACTGGTCCTACAGTATGGGATTTTACAGTCATGATTTGTAAAACTCCTAGTGACTCGAATGCTGCTCTGTCTCTCAATAAATGAACTTGATGGCTCAGGTACTAAATGATTAATGCACTTGTAAATTAATTTAAGAAAGCAAAAATTGCTAAAACTCTCAAAATTCATTAAATTATATTTCTTAAAAATGGTACAGTGATGGTGTCGAATTGTTTTTTTGTCCATAATTTTTATTGCTCTGTTGTATACAGAACATATGCATTTGGTTGCAGTAGGAGTGGCTTGAGCCCATGCTGTCATGCAGTACGATATATGAGAAAAGATCATAGCATGCATGTACAGCAGGGCTGCCTGGTGCGGTATAAAACTTCTAATTAATTTAAAACAATTAAGATTACTTTGTATTGTTTTTAAAATGTTCTTTATGTGCTTATCAAATTTTAGTTGAGGATCTAAAACCAATCCTAGATATTTGAATTCTGTAACTGGATTAATTTGAGGTTAAAAAGCATATAAATTGTCTATCTTGGCATGGGGTAAGTAAATGATCTGTACAAATTTGTTCTGGATGTGAACTTCTCCTTTAAAGGGGAAATATTTAGTCCCCATACATTTATAATGTTCGTGTTGTACAGGTTGGGATAGTGACCTCTCTTCTATAATACCTCTGTTGCCTCTGATCCCACCTTCTGCCCAAGAAATGACAGAAATTATCAGGAAAGGTTTCTGCCTCTCAAGCAGAGAAGCACATTGTTGCCTTCAAGAAGGTTTGTTTGTTTGTTTTTGTCTGTTAGTTATTTTTTTCTGTTTTACATTTACCATATCGGTGATGGTTCTCTTCAATTTGCTTGGTTTTCTCAGAGTGGACACAAACATTGAGGAGCATTTTCAAGAAATCACAGCTATTTCTCAGCCCTACCTCCTGGCTGTGGGACCTCAGAAGAATTCCGTTCACCAGTACTTCATGGTTCTTGATCAGCATGCCATTCCATGCAAGTCAACCTCTTCTTTTGGTGCCTTTGACGAGTTGTTTAATACACACTTTTTTTGGCACCTCTTACAACATTATGTTACACAACATATACACTTTCGTTTAGACCACTGTGTACAACATAAATGTTGTCAAAGTGAAAGAGAGTCCTCGTGTTGCTGATTAGAGCAAGGCTGCTTAGCTAGGTGCCTTAAGTTTTTCTGCCCTCATGTGTTTTGTTTGTCAGACTGAGTTACTTGGTTCAAAATAGCTTTTTAGGCACTTCAGATTAGTTCATGGTTTAGTTCCTGGAAAGAATCTTCGCCTTAAATGTAGTGCCAGAATTAAAAAGCTTTAAAAACATCACCAAAACACTAGCCAAAAAGAGTTGTATGGCAATGCACTGGGAGTCAGCCAGTACAGATTGACTCTTGGTCCAGAGAAAATGTTTAAATGTCTATTCTGTAAAGTGGATCAAACATCATGGTACAGAGCTTCGCCCTGACTTTATCTGTACAGAAGTAGCATGTGAGATGGCAGTGTTTTGTAAAATCAAGACTATTGCTGTAAAAGATGAAAATGTACTGTTATGAGAAACCCTGATAAAAACACTCTGTTTTGATGACCATTACATGCATTTACAGTTAGACTGCATCCAGACCGAGTTTTAAAGGTAGGGAATGTTAACGAGCTGTGTTATTTCAAACAATTTTATGTTCAAATAAAATATAGTGCAACAGATTTTGCACTGCATATAGTGCCCTACTGCCATTTTTTAAAGATATGTTGGGTGTTTTGTGCATGTATTTAAGCTTGACGTTGTTTTAATAAATGTTTTAAATGGTTATTTGATGTTTTATGTTCTGTTCTATTCCATGTATTCAATGTAAAAAATACAAATAAAAAAACTCTGTGTTGACTTTGCATTGTAGCAAAGAAAATTAGTCAAACCACAGAGTGAAATATTGACAATTACTAGAGTTATTTGATCCCCAAATGGGTTTTAAAATTGTACTCAGTGAGTGGGATTTATTTTACCAAACAAATGTAAATAAACTCTACAAAAGTGAAATATTAACACTAATAGGTTTTGAATTTCCCATAGTGTTAATTTTTGATAACACAAATCAGAGTTAATGTCCCCCAGTGTTAAATTGTGGTGACACTATTAAGAGTTAATTTTATTCAGTATTAAATGATAGTAACTTTATTCGGTGTTGAGCAGTTTTACATTTTTACTCCACACAGAGTTAATTTAACTCTGAAAATGTAATGTCAAGAGTCATTTTATTACTAATTCTGAGTGGGACCAAATACACTTTGGTCAAATGTTAAATTTAACTCAGAGTTATAAGATAAGATAAGATATACCTTTATTCGTCCCACAGTGGGGAAATTTCTTTTGTTACAGCAGCAAAGGAAAGAAATAAAAAATAAATGCAAATATATATAAAGAATATACACATACTATAATATAGTATATACACAGTACAATGTATAAATACAATAAAGAGAAGAAAAAAGTATGCATTGCAGGTAGTATTTCACACAGGTGGTATTGCACGTATTGCAGGGAATTATTGCACATATTGCAGATAATATTGCACATATTGTATATTTTGCACAAGTAATTATTGCACATATTGTATATTTTTTGCACAGGTAATTATTGCACATATTGCAGGTAATATTTCACGTGTTGCATTGTAATATTGCACACAGGTAATGTTTTTGCACAGTTAAAAAGTGATAGTGTTGTATTTTTTTTTTTTTTGGTGACTGGTTTTACTGGGAGCAGCTTTGATTGTAAAGTCTAATAGCAGCAGGTAGAAAAGACCTTCTATAACGCTCCTTCAGACACTTAGGGTGTAACAGTCTGTCACTGAAGGAGCTGCTCAACGATGTGATGGTTACATACAGGGGTGAAAGGCGTTTTTCAGCAATGATGAAAGTTTTGTTACCATCCTCCTTTCTCCCACCTCCTGTACAGTGTCCAGGGGAATCCCCAGGACTGAGCTGGCCTTCCTGATCAGCTTATCCAGTCTCTTCCTGTCTGCAGTATAGATGCTGCTGCCCCAGCAGACCACTCCATAAAAAAATGGCTGAGGCCACCACAGTGTCAAAAAAGGTTTTCAGTAGCTCTCCTTGCACTCCAAAAGACCTTAGTCTCCTCAGCAGAAAGAGTCTGCTCTGCCCTTTCTTGTAAATTGCCTCAGTGTTGTCTGTCCAGTCCAGTTTGTTGTTTAAGTGAACACCCAGGTATTTGTAAGAGTCCACTCTCACAATGTCCTTTCCCTTAATGTTCACTGCTGATGAAGTGTGTTTGTGCCTACGGAAATCCACCACCAGTTCTTTAGTTTTCCCCGCATTTATCTGGAGGCAGCTCTGTTGGCACCAGTCCACAAAGTTCTGAATAAGTCCTCTGTACTCCCTGTCATCATCATCCGTGATCAGACCGACGATGGCAGAGTCATCTGAGAACTTCTGTAGGTGACAAGTTGCTGAGCTGAACAGCAGTGTAGACAGGGCCAGAACCATTCCCTGCAGGGCTCCAGTGTTGCAGACAATCATGTCAGACTCACAGTCACGAGTCCTCACATACTGTGGTTGGTCTGTCAGGTAGTCCAGTATCCAGGCAGACAGATGATGGTCCACTCCCATGTACACCATCTTATCCCCCCGGAGCTCAGGTTGGATGGTGTTAAAAGCACTAGAGAAGTCAAAAAACATGACTCTCACAGTGCTCCCAGCCTTTTCCAGGTGTGAAATAGCCAGATTTAGGAGGAAGATGATTGCGTCTTCCACTCCAATGCCAGGTTGGTAGGCAAACTGAAGTGGATCCATTGATGGGCTCACCAGAGGTCAGAGATGAGTAAGCACCAGCCTCTCCAATGTTTTCATCAGATGCGAGGTCAGTGCTACTGGTCGATAGTCTCCAAATTCTTTTGGCCGCGACGTCTTTGGAACAGGCACCATGCAGGATGTTTTCCATATCTGTGGCACTTTTCCCAGCCTCAGGCTCAGGTCAAACATGTACAGCAATATGCCGCACAGCTGGTCTGCACAGGTCTTAAGTAGCCTGGAGCTGATGCCGTCTGGGCCCGCAGCCTTCCTCGCTTTGAGCCTTCTGAGCTCCAATCTCACCTGGTCTTCTGTAAGGGGCAGTGTGTATTGGATGGAGTGTTGACTGGAAGGAATCGGCAGGGGGCGGGGGGGTTAGGTGTGTTGTGTATTGTCTGTGAGCTGATAGCAGTACAGAGAGAGGTGGGGCTGAAGCTGCTTGCTTTTCCTTCGCTGATCTTCTTTCTCAGTTCTCTATGGACAGTTTTCAGCCCTTCCTTGTTTCCTGATTTAAAAACCCTCTTCTTCTCTTTAAGGAGAGTCTTTATATCAGGGTTAATCCATGGTTTGTTGTTGGGAAAACACTGTACAGTCCTGGTGGGTACAGTATTCTCCACACAGAAGTTAATGTAGTCCGTAATAAAGTCTGTTAAACTGTCAATATCCTCCCCATGTGGATTGCACAATTCCTCCCACACAGTTGTTTCAAAACAGTCTTTCAGAGCCACACTGGTCTTATCAGACCATGTCATCACTGTGCGGGAGGTAGCTGGTTGCCTGCATACAATGGGTTTGTACACAGGTAGGAGATGAACCAGGTTGTGATCCGATCTTCCCAGGTGGGGAGGGGTGCTAATGTATAAGCCTCCTTTGTGTTTGCATGAAATAAATCCAGTGTTTTATTGTCTCTGGTGTGGCATGAAACATACTGAGTGAATGTGGGCAGAGTGGAGGATTGAGGGTCATGATTAAAAATTCCAGAGATAATGAGAAGTGCATTTGGGCTCTGTGTTAACAGTCTGTTAACAACAGAATGCAGGACATCACATGCCGATTCACAGCTCAATGTCCTAACAGCAGATCTGCTCTTTAATAGTGATGTGTCCAGTTTTACACCATCTATTATTCACAAACACTGCCAGTCCTTCTCCCTTTCTCTTACCGCTCTCCATCGTTCTGTCCGCGCGCAGTAAATCAAATCCATCCAGAGCCACGGTCGTATCCGGTGTTAGCTTGGTTAGCCATGACTCCATGAACAGCATGATGCTACATTCCCGGAATTCCCTCTGATGCCGGGTAAGAGCCGTTAGCTCGTCCATCTTGTTGGGTAAAGATCTTACGTTTCCCATGACGATGGACGGGAGAGTTGTTCTGTAACGTCTCCTTTTATTCTGACACATAGCTCCAGCATGGTTCCCCCATCTTCTCCTTCTTAGTTCGTGGGGAATATCCGTTTTTTCTTCTAGTAGCATCGGCGTGTTGCGGAATGCTGATCACTGGTGTAAACAATAGGACCGTGGCTGTGAACAGTGTTTCCAGACGCGACTGTGAACAAAGTCCAAATAACCAGGAAAAGTAGAGCAAACTCTGTGACTTTGTTAATGTCCATTTTGCAGTTTGCAATTTCCACGCGTACACACAAAAAAGAACAAAAAACACAAAGTGCCGGAACACTATTAAATAAATCAGAAAGCCCAAACTTAACGGGAGCTGCTGCAACAGGCTGCCACTTGGGCGGCGCCTAGATGAATTATCTAGGAGCCTAGAATAATTTATCTAGATGAATTATTATTTTAACAAAATTTACTGTGAAGGGACGCTATGGTAGGAGACCCAGAATGACCCCGCTGCTGACACAAACAATCCAGATTGGAGTTTGCCAAAACATGACTGAGGAAGCCAAAATCCTGAGAGAATGTCCTGTGGACAAAGAAGACTAAAATAGAGCTTTTTGGTAATGCACATTTTTACTGTCAGAAAATTAAATAAGGCATTCAAAAGAAAAGAACACTGTCCCTACAGTCAAACATGGTGGAGATTTATTATGTTATTTTGGGGTTACTTTACTGCCTTAGGCGCTGGATGTCTTGACTGTCAACATGGTATTCTGAAGTCTGAAGACTCCCAAATAATTCTGGGGAGCAATGTAGGGCCCAGTGTCAGAAAGCTGGGTCTCAGTCAGGGGTTGTGAGTCTTAAAGCGGGACAAAGCATGTTTCATAAAGCAACCAAAAACATTTTAAAACAAAGCACTGGTAGTTTTAAGTGGCCAGATACGAGTCCTATAGATTCTATAAAGCACCTGTCTAGAGATCTTAAAACAGCAGTTGGGAGAAGAAACCTGGATTAGCTGGCAAAAGAAGAGTGGTCCAAAATTCAGTAAAGAGCTGTTAGAAACTCATTTATGGTTACAGAAAGTAATTGATTTTATTTATTTTTTTTTTCCGAAGGATGTACTACTGAATATTACATTTAGGTTGTCAATTTTGTCCAGATTTGGCTTTTTTCCCTCTACTTTTATGTGTACATTGAAAATTTACATGACAATACCAAAGCATTTGTAATTGCAACAATTTTCTGGGAGAACTTATATTTATACTATTTATATACTTATTATATAACAGATATGCAGGGGTGCCGATATTTTTGTCCATGACTATGTGTTCCTGGTGCATCTAGAGACCCCCAAAATATTAGAAAAGACTATCCTCTCACTTTCAGTAAATGTGTATGCAAATGCGCTGTTTATATTTGGCTTCACATTTTTAGATCACATGCAGGTGCCATAGAATAGTAAACATTACTACGTTAACTTAGGATTCTAGAAGGCTCATCAGTGAAGAAGAGAGCACCCATGAGCCCCTCTTCCCCTACTCTCTCCAAAGCCACCATCTTGGTCCACCTTCAGGCAGGCCCGGAGGCACGGAATTGGCTACCTTCATCGTAAGTTCATTAACCTCAAGCTTGCCAGCAACTACAAGTCCCCATGGAACCCCTTCCCAAAGTCCTGGACGACAGCCTTTTAGACCGGGCCACTCACCGCACTAAGCCTCTACTCATGTCAGTGGAGGAATGACATCAGGAGTAGCTTTTCTTCCTGGTCATCTCCTCGCCCCTAGCCTCCATCATACTTGGGTTCCCTTGGCTGCGGAAACACAACCCACATGTAGACTGGAGGACAGGGCGTATACTGGATTGGGGTGTGCATTGCTTTGGCCCACTGGCCTTGCCTTCCCCCTACCCAAACCACTGCCGGCTGTCACTCCCAAGCACTCAGATTTAGCACCGGTTCCTGAAATCTATCATGACCTTGCGCCCGTGTTCAGTAAGGCCTTGGCTACCTCCCTGCCTCTCCACCGAAACTTTGACTGAACCATTGAACTGCTTCTAGGAACCAGTCCCCCATGGGGCCGCCTGTCTCAGTTATCAGCCCCAGAGAGAGCAGCCATGAACCAGTATATTCAGGAGTCCCAGGTAGCAGGTATCGACTACCAGGGTCTTAATGCCATCACTGTATGGAACAATTACCCCTTGATGCTTATGGCCTTGGCGTTTAAGCTCCTGCATGGTGCCACTGTCTAACATGGATCTTTCCAAGTGTTGCGTATCAGAGAGGGGGACGAAGGAAAGACCACCTTCAATACCTCAGCTGTTCATTACGAGTACCTCGTCATGCCGTTCGGCGCTACTATTGCCCTGGCCATATTTCAGGCACTGGTCAATGAGGTCCTCTGAGACATGCTCAACAGCTTTGTGTTTGTCTATCTAGATAATATCCTGATCTTCTCCCATTCCATGGATGAACACTTGGTCTTGCAGAGATTTAAAAAAAACGGGCTCTACATGAAACCTGAAAAAAATGCGAATTTCACAGCTCACAAACCTTGTTCCTGGTATATCAGCTTTCAGCTGGTAACATCCAGATGGACCCTGCCAGGATCCAGGCCATCTGGGATTGGCCAACCTTCACTGCCCACTGCCATCTACAAAGGTTCCTGGGATTTGCCAATTTATATCATCGTTTCGCCAAGGGCTATAGTTCGGTCGCATCGCCCCTCTACCACCTGACGTCCTTCCTCCGCTTGTTCCTTTGGGGCCCAGAGGCTGAGGACGCTTTTTACGATCTTAATCGGCGATTCACAGAGGCACCCATCCTCATCTTTCGTAGTCGAAGTTGACACCTCCGACATAGGGGTAGTGCTTTCCCAGGTCTGGGTGGTATAAGGAAGGCAGCAGGACCAGATGGCATCACAGGTCAGGTTCTGAAAGCCTGCGCTGACCAGCTAGCACCAGTATTCACTGAGATATTTAACCTCTCACTGGAACAGACTTTGTCCCCTCATGCTTCAAACAGTCCACCATTGTTCCTGTCCCAAAGAAAACCCAGCCCGCCTGCGTCAATGACTATCGCCCTGTAGCCTTGACCTCAGTAGCGATGAAGTGCTTTGAGAGACTGGTCAGAGACTTCATTACTGCATCACTACCAGACACACTGGATTCTCCACAGTTCACGTACCGCCAGAACCATTCTACTGAGAACTCCATTGCTCATCTTCTCCACACTGATAGCATCGTCCGTGGAACGGTTTGTACAGTACGCAAACTGCATGGGGTCCAGGCAGGGTGGAAGCTGGGTCTTAATGTGCCTTATGACAAGCCTCTTGAAGCACTTTATCACGATGGGTGTGAGCGCGATGCGACGATTGAGGCAGGAGACAGTAGATTTCTTCGGCAAGGGAGCGTTGGTCGATGGTGAACGATGGTCATTGTTTTGAAGCACGTGGGACAATGGTACTGCTCAGGGAGATGTTGAAGATGTCAGTGAAGACATCCGCTAGCTGTTCTGCACATTTCCTGAGCACTCTGCCAGGAATGTTGCCAGGTCCAGCAGACTTCCATGGGTTAACTCTGCATAGAGTTTTCCTCACTTCAGCTGTGGTTAGACAGAGCACCTGGTCAGTGGGAGGAGAGATGGTCTTCCTCGCCTTCACGTTGTTCTGGTGCTCAAACCGGGCGTAGAAGTCATTCAGCGCATCTGGGAGGGAGGCGTCATGGTCACAAGCAGGTGATGTTGTCTTGTTGTTTGTGATCGCCTGGATGCCCTGTCACATACGCCGGGTGTCTCCGCTGTCCTAGAAGTGGTCGTGGATTTTCTTTGTGTGTACGAGAGATGTGGGCGAGGCTCTGCACAATACACGCCAATCCGTCGGGTTGAGCATTCTGCAGGTCGCAAATAGCGCCGTAAAGTTCACACAGTGCCTCCTTAGCATTAGCACTGGAAGGAATGTACACTCCGACAATGAAAACAGTGGTGAATTCCTGTGGTAAATAAAATGGTCTACATCTAACAGTCACAAACTCCACTAGCGATGAGCAGTAGCGTGAAACAAGCACCATTCCATGTTGATATAAACACACACACCACCACCGCGAGTCTTACCGCACAGAGCTGCGTTTCTGTCGGCTCGAAACACAGTTAGCCCGTCTAGCTGGATGACGGCTTCCGGAACTCTGTCGCTGAGCCACGTCTCCATGAAAACAAGGATGCAGCAGTCTCTAAACTCTCACCGTGTGGTACGCTGGATTTGGATGTAATCCAGTTTATTGTCCAGGGAGCAGACGTTTGAAAGAAAAATGAACGGGAGAGCCGGACGGCTAGGGTTAGCATTTAGCCTAGCACAGACACCTGCCCACTTGCCACGCTTCTGCTTCCTCGAACAGCGCTTCTGACGTCCTCTCTCCCGGCCACCGGTATCAGGTGACACCGAGGGCTGAGGGCCTGGTCTTTTTGGCCAAGGTCGCGGAAAGCCGAGGTTGCGAAGGTTATTAATAACTTCATCATGCAAATTGTTGGTTGCATGATGCCTGTACCTTAGTAGTGTCTGGTGGTCGTACACATGAATACAGCTGACTCTGGTGTCCATGTATTGCGAAAGGTCAAGCAAATTATGGTAAAAGCAAAATTTTTTGATCCAGAGAGGCCGCTGCGAGCTACTGCCGCGCCGCCATCTTGGAGAGAGAGGCTCGTCATGAGGCACATTCGAGAGGCTCATCATAAGGTACATTAAGACCCAGCTTCCACCCTTCCTGGACCCCATGCAGTTTGCGTATCGTCCAAACCGTTCCACGGATGATGTTATCTTCAAAACCCTTAATTTGGCCTTCATCCACCTGGATAACAAGGACTCATATGTACGAATGCTGTTCATTGACTTGAATACTTGAGCTCAGTATTCAACACAATCATTCCTCAGCACCTGATTGAGAAGTTAAGCCTTCTGGGCCTATTGGTTTCATTCATGTGTAAAAGATATTAAACATTGCATGCTGAGTATCTTCCACCTAATTAAATCTACTAGGAACACAGGCAGCTTTTATGGTATCTAAAGAAGGAAAGAGTTACTTACTTTTGAGTAGTGCTTACTTACTTTTGAGTAGTCCTTCTCATTTACAGGTGTGGCCCAACATGAATCTATTGCCAGGGCAATCTGACGACTGTCCACTCCTTGAACAGAGACTTCTATGTAGATTGATTCGCCCACTATTATATTCACACTGCCAGTGTGAGCGTGAGAGAAGCCAGCATCCATATAGGGAATCATTGTGACCTGGTACATGCCAACTCCATCTGGAATATGCCTGTTAATGCAAGCAAAGTGTTACACTCTAATGCCTTGCATATAGGTTTATTATTCAACAGAACTCCTACCTCTGAATAGGGTTGAGCTCTGTGTCCATGCTTAATGTCTTATTGAGCTGATACACACAGGAGAAGGAAAGTTCCATTCTTTTCTTCCTGTAATAATGCCCCCTGCTGTGTCCACCTCTCCTAGGATTCGGTTCTCATAGATGATATGGGTGCCATTGGCCTGTAAATATGGTTGAAAGTTTTTAACATCTCTGACTTCTTGATTTACAAATTTAAACCAATCCCAATTGCTTTGACAGCTAGGTGTACTGTGAGATGTGTCCCACAAAGATGGTTATCATTATCAAAGTGGAAAACCAGTCTGTCATTTTGGACTGTTCCTTTGCAGCTGTGGTCATTTAAGTGAAGTTCATTATCAGGAAATCCAGCTTCAAACAGCTGACAGCGGGACAGAGACATAGTGCCAGAGCTGCCATCACATATTTCTTCTGATGGAAGAAAAAGTAGTTGGTCAGGGATGTTTTTGTGGGAATTGAAGCATTAATTAAGCGTTTGTTTCCACAGCATTAATGTTTTAGAAAATTTGTACCGTAATAATCAGGGTTTGGTCTGGGATTGTCCACAATACAGAAGCAGCCATAGATGCCATTTTTCTCCCCACAATATTAATTCTCACTACAGCTCAGAAACTCACAGTGTTCATCATGGTGGTCTAATTAAAGGAAAAAATAAATGAAATTCTTTTTTATATTTTCATATAATTAAAATTATATGATTAGCATGTGACCTTTCAAGGTACATCCTTAGTTATACATCACACACATCAATATGGCTCAATATAATAATTTAATTAGTTCAGATACACAGGGTCAACAAAGTTGTCCTGTATATGGCCAATTAACAAGTTTGAGCAAAATGTCTTCTGATTAGTTTAATTTATATCTTATCAATAATAAATACATTCAATATCAATATAATAGTAATAAGCATAATAATTTATCTGCACTAATGCCCACAAATAGGATGTTTTAAATGCCAGGTGCTTGTTTGGCCTCTCTTTATCTCAAGGCTTGCAGTTCAATGGAGCCAAAGGCCTGTGAAAATCTCAGCAGGGGTGCACTAGCACCCCTGCACCCCAACAGTTCCATTCTGAATCAGTTAAAGAGGTCTTTACTAAGGTGTTAGGTCCAGGAAATTTCCGCAAATTTGCACAGGGCTAGTAAAACTAGTGTTAACCTGCACCAGGCAGATCTGCTTCTGACCAAAAGACCTCTTTAACTGATTCAGAATGGAACTGTTGTTTTAAAGGTTACTCATTTTTCACAAATGACCTCGTTGCTACAATAACTCTACAGGCTTCCTGTACCTGCTTGTACACTCATGCTTGCTTACAAAGCCAAAAATGGACCAGTGCCTGTCTACCTCACAGCACTTCTCATCCCAGATGCAACTGTGGATTGAATATTGTGGTCAGTTGGTCCGTTTCTTGCTGTCTGTCCACTTCGGCCAGGAGGGTTTAAGACCTTATTTTAAAATTATTCAGCAAAAACACTGGAGGAAAGATCAGCATAAATCCTTACTAAAATGTGTCTATACATGAAAATGTATTTACTTTTTTGTTGTTTTTGTTGTTTACGCTAAATTTAAACTAATTTTACATGAAATAATCCTCCTTGACCCGTTTTTAGGTTTTAAATGTATAAAAGTACCACATAAATTTGTTTATTGCATCAAGGCTTTTTGACTTTGTCAGATTACTCTATTTAAACCAACTAACAAAAAAGTTTTCACTAAATTCTAAAATGTTCTTGTAAAAATTATGACGTTTGTGTTGTTAGGTTCAGTTTGGACCCAGTTATAATATAAGATTATAAAAAAATAAAAGAAGTCATCATTGCTATGACAAACATTGAAGGACAAAATGTCCAAGGCATTATGTGGAATGACTATAAGGAATGCCTAAATGCTTATATTAATGTTCTTCTTGTTGGAGTGTACAGATCTCTGGTACGTGTCGACAGGCAAAACAATTTCAGACCAAAACATCGCTTTAAACCTTTCGAATGATATCAAGAGTTCTCAGATTAGACAACAGAGAAATCTGACAAGCTTGCTCTCATCAAGGATGTCTGGGAGAGATGGGTGCAGCTTCTTCCACTTGAACATCCACTGATGTTCAACCCAGGGCCATAGGTGACAGTAGCTAAAGGTTTTGTCCCTTTTACGTAGAAAATGCCCCTTCTGGCAATTCATGCCCACTAAGACAGGCAAATACAGCATAAAAATCTGCAGCCTGTGATGCAAAAACCAGCTATGCATGAAATCTACAAAATTACACAGGCAAACCTACCAGTGGCATCCCTGAAAAAAACAAGGAAAATGTGTCTGTAGTCCTCGATATGACTACTGGTCAATATTATGTGTAACAATTATTTTAACTTCTCAGGAGGAAACTTACAATGGTGGGCACAATAAAAAAAATAATAGACCTGAGCTGCCTGCTGGAATTTTGCAGGTAAAGGACAGGGCTCCACATTTTTCAAAATTTGCTTTTACTACCACTGTTGATTCATATTGTCCAAAGAAAGTCTGGTACTAATGTCCTCTTTTCACAAAGATGCAGCTATGTCATCAGGAAGTGACAAAAGCCCATACTTATCCTAGACAATAAACAAAGGAGGAGTAGACTATCTGGACAAGCTGACTGCCACCTACACTTGCCAGTGAATGACCAGGAGATGGCCAATAGTTGTGTTTCTAACATCTTAGATGTGTCTGCATACAATGCACTTGTGTTGTGGACCCAAATCCACCTAGAGTTTAAAAACAAATAATGTTTCTTGTGGAGCTAGGAATTTCCCTTGTCAAGGTACACATTGAGCAAAGGAAACGAGTGCCCCGAGACCGCAGCCTTGGCCAGACAGCTGCAGAGACTTTTCCATCTGTTAACTTGCTCTTCAGCAAGCCAGGGTATTGAGCATCTACCCAGTGTTCATATATTGTGGTCTGCCTGCTTCGGCCAGGATTCAACATAACTGAATCATGTTGGCATGGTCACTTCTCTGTGCCCAATTAATCTTCCTCCTCTCCCTCCTGAACTTAAGCCAGACTTCCATCCTTAATATGGGAACAAAGGAAGTAAGTTTTGATCTGCCCAACCTGGACCATTTTGCACAATGCCAGCCCGCTTTTCAGGTGTTCAGTCATCTTTCTTTGTTTGTTCCCTCCTTTCCCATAGTAAAAAAATTCCGTTTAACCTTACTGCCCATTTAAAGTTTAAACATCTTTCTTGGTGCGTACCTGCCTTCTAACGCAACATGAATACTGCCAGTCAAATGGATAGATTAATAGAGGGGCTGCCTATAATGTTTCCACCAATCTGGGTAATGTCCTGTATCGCCAGGAATATCCATTTTACTCACAGCCATTCTCCTATATTTATATTACAAGCGTAATATCACAAGCTCCATAAGGTTCGATATTATCATGCATAATGCTCGGTATATTATCCACGGTATTTATCTTTGTCTTTGGAAAGAGTCTATTATCGTACCTGTTCCTAAGAATAATGCACCAAAATCTTTAAATGAGTACAGGCCAGTAGCACTTACTTCTCTGATAATGAAAACATTTGAGAGGATTGTGAAGGACGCACTTGTGACCATGGTACAGGCAAATCTAGATCCGCTTCAGTTTGCCTATAGGTCAGGCAGGGGTGTTGATGATGCGATATGTGCTCTATTAAATATGATTTTGGCACACCTTGAGGGCGCAAAAACTTTTGTACGTTTGTTTTTTATTGACTTTTCATCAGCCTTTAATTGTATCCAACCTCATATCCTAGCAGAAAGGTTAAAGAGTGTTCATAATATTAATTTTGGATTGATAAGTTGGCTGATGGATTTCTTAACCAATAGGTCTCAGCGTGTGAAGGTGAACAGTGTTTTGTCTGATGTACTTTTTTCCTCTACGGGGTCAACGCAAGGGTGTGTTCTTTCACCTCTTTTATTTGTGCGTTATACTAATGAGTGTCGTACGCAACTTGAGAGGCGTCATATCATTAAGTTTGCTGATGATTCAGTGATCGTTTCCCACCTTAATAATGATGATTATGTGCACGGTTCTGCATTGGTAGACTTTATTGATTGGTGTAAACTATGCTTTTTGGACATTAATGTATTAAAAACTAAAGAGATGATTGTAGATTTTAGGAAGAATCGTACAGCCATCTCTCGTGTGGTTATTAATGATCCTGCTGTTGAGATTGTACATTATTTTAAATATCTTGGTACTATAATAGATGAAAATTTGACTTTTGGGGCCCATGTGGATGCTGTTTGTAAAAAAGCTCACCAGCGTATGTATTTTTACGGAAACTTTGTGGTTTTAACGTGGATAGCACTTTTATGAAAATATTTTATTCAGTTTTATTGAGTCAGTTATTACTTTTACATTTGTGTGTTGGTATGGATCGCTTAATCTGAAAAATAGAAATAGACTTCAGGGTATTGTTAAAGTGTGTGGTAAGATTGTTAGCACCAACCTGATTGATTTAAACAGTTTGTATAAAGCAAGGACTCTGAGGAAGGCCGATTTAATGTTGAGACTCCAGCCATCCTTTGCAGAATCTTTTTATGTTGTTACCTTCTTCAGGTAGATATTCTTTACCGCTTTGCAGGACAAATAGTTTTAAAAATTCTTTTGTACCAGTTGCTATTGGGTTTTTAAATACTTAAAATGTTTTTTATTTTATTAAATGTTTTTTTTTTTTTTTTTTTTCTGTACTGTTTGTTTGTTGTTGTGTGTTTTGGGATTGTACGGATTCTGCTGGCTGTGAAACAAATTGCCCCTCAGGGATAATAAAGTTGACCTAACCTAACCAAACCTAACCTAATTGTACTTACTGGTATAGGCAGAATAAATCCTGTTATGACCCCTTAGCTGTCTGTGAGACTAGATTTACTATCTAACCCCATTACTCTATAATGCCTGCTGTTAGGCTTCCTAAACATTTATTCCCTTTTTTTGAAAATGAACTGCCTTCTGGATGGCTGTTACCCAGTGTCTTTCTTAGACATCTGCCTAGTTCCCTTTAGTATAGTCACTCGACCTACCGTGATGCCTTCCCATGCTGATCATAACCATGAACAACATAGTTGTGAATCTGCCTTTGTAACCCATTGTCTAGAAAGTGACAAAACCTGTTCTCGCTCTTTTCCTGTGTGTGGGGCAGACACAGTGAATGATTTCTACTGGGTATGCGGTAATGTTGCATATTCTTCTCTTCCACCAGGCTGGAGAGGTCAATGTGCTGTAAGTAGACTCACAGATAAAATGTATTTAGCCATTAATGCTAATCTAGTACACTAAAATTCCAAAGGAGTACAGGTTCACATACAAAACCTGTGAGCATATGAATAACTCCCTTTTGAATGTTTTTTCTTCAAATTCCAACTTTATTCCTCGCCAATTCCCTCATGTAAGCCATAGAAAACCTAATCTACCTAACATTTTGGACAATGGAATGATGGCAATACAGGATGTTCCTGTTGAACATAGCTGCACTGGACTTGGATATAAGGCAGTGTCAGACCCATAATAAGATTAAATGAAGCTGAATTTATATATTGTGCTCAGTTCTGCAATTTTCTTGTAGTCTGCCCACTTCGGCCAAAAGGAGTTGAGTTTATTTTAATCACAGAAGTAGAAATTCACAACCAAACACTGGAGCAAAGATGAGGAAAATAAATTCTTAATGAAACGTGTCTGATAAATAATTGTTTACCTGTTGTTGTTGTTGTTGTTGTTTGTTCCTCTAAAATAAAACCAATTTTACTTGAATTAATCAACAGTAGTCTTAGTATTTGGAAAAAAATGTAGTAAGAGTTATAAATGTATATGTGAAACTTCTATTCACAACCCTATTCATACCTGTTGTTGTTGTTGTTGTTGTTGTTGTTGTTGGTTCCTCTGCAATAAAACCCATTTTACATGAATGAATCCACAATCCACAACCCACATTCTCCACCGGCTTGCTCATCAGGGACAAATTTACACTTAAAAATGACATGTTATTTATTTTTATCACCACATTATCTGAGTAAACCTATACTGAAACATGCAGTTCCCAGGCCCCCTTCGATGGTGGAGGTAGATGTTTTCTTGCGACAGTGTTTCCTAGTGTTTCACTACTGGCCATGATTCACCACAAAACACTAGAGCAAAGATTAGGAAAATAAATCCTTACTGAAACATGTGTCTATAGATGAAAAATAATTTACCTGTTGTTGTTGTTGTTGTTGTAATTGTTGTTGGTTCCTCTGCAATAAAACCAATTTCACATAAATTAATCATCAGAAGTCTTAGTATATGGAAAATAATGTAGTAAGAGTTGTAAACATATATGTGAAACGTCTCTAAGTTACGTATGTAACCACAGTTCCCTGGGGGAATGAGACGCTGCGTCGAAACGCTGTGGGAACGCCTCTGGGTGTTAACGCTCTGAAATAATGTGTTTTTTTTTTTTTTCTTTTTAAGAAACTTCTTAACCACAATGCTTATGGAATCACCCAGGAGGCCAGAAGGGGCTTGCAGAGTATCCAGCAGTATGGCCCTGTCTTTATCAGACATGTCTGACAGTGTGAGCCACAGGTGCCTTTCTGTAGACACCAGGGCAGCCATAGACCAGCCAATGGCCCTAGCAGTCTCTTTAGTGGATCTGAGAGCCAGAGCTGCTGTACAGTGAAGCTCAACCAAAATGGCTGCCCGGGGCACCTCCCACTCTTATGTCGGGGTCTTGAGGGAGGAAGCGATCCCGGGAGAGAGATAGCTCGCAAGCTTCTCTTCAACCTGGAGCATTGCCACGCCTATGACCATGACACTTTAGTGCCAGCTGGACAGAAAGACGTTCTGCTCATGAGCCAGCCAAGTTATGTAGCTAGGCCATGGCGCAGGTCGCTTGCTACTTGGGAGCAGAATGTGCGCGGCACAATAAGCGCCACGCTCATTGTGCTGCGCACAATATGTGCAGATCATGCACAAAATGTGCAGAGACTCTGCTACAAAGGTGCGCAGATTGTGCGCAGCCACATCACTCGGGAAGCAACCTAGCTCTGCCCCCATTCCCATAGCTCTACGAGTCTAGCTCGGAAGAGAGGCGGAGCTAATGCTCTCGTTGCAGGGGGAAGAATCCGCCAAAAGGCGTGCTTCCGAGCCTGCAAACAAGTGCTGGACCAAGCAGGTGAGGTTGGAGAAAGGGACAAGCCCGTCTCGAAACCAACTGCTAGGTCCATTTGTGAGCTTAGAAACTGCCGTGCCGCTCTGCCTCAGCAAAAGCGGGGCAAAACCTAAGAAGTGTGAGCTGTCTCCTCGGAGAGTGCCGCTCGGGAGCTGAGCGATGGCATTGACATGCAGCCGACTCTCTCGAGAACTGACTAGCGTGCTCAACTTCCAGGAATTTTTTCCTTTTTGACAAACAATCAGACAAACAATCTGACAGACAACACAACACACAGAGCGCTTTCTGAACAACAGAAGCTGCCACTGCCCTTATTCATATGCGCTTTATACTTCTGCTCGTAACGTCACCTTACCGGTGACGGACAGCGTCCAATTTTTGGCTGATTACACACATTATTTCAGAGGGTGAACACTCAGGCGTGTTCCCGAAGCGTTGAAACGCTTCGGGAACACGAAAGGGAACCTTTATTTCCAACCCTGATACATACCTGTTGTTGTTGTTGTTGTTGTTGGTTTCGCTGCAATAAAACTCATTTTACAGAAATTAATGTTTAGAAGTCTTTTTATTTGGAAAATAATGTAGCAAGAGTTGTAAACGTATATGTGAAACCTCTATTTTCAACTGTGATCCATACTCTTCTGACCGGGGGAAGTGAATGTCATTCTTGCGCCAGCGTTTAGTATGGTTCCATTACCGTCCACTATTCTATGGCATCTGCAATGTAGCAAGTAATCCATGTAACCCCTCGCTTCTCTATCAGCTAACCTGCTCTTTAGCCAGCCAAGCCATTTAGCATCTGCCCAGTCTCCCTCCAAGCCCACCACACCCAGAGAGGAGCCCATGCAGCTGTGTCAGGCCTATAAAAGAAGAATGAATGAGGCTGAAATCATATTTATTTCATTCCAGCAGATGTCCTTATCCAGAAAAGAGGAAATTAATATTAAGTAATTCATACAACTGAGCAATTAAGGGGTTAATGGCCTTGTTCAAAGACCCAGCCCTGGAAGTGTCATGGTGCTAGGATTTGAACTCAAGACATTTTGATCAGAATTGCCACATCATAAACACTGAGCTACGCCATACCCATATATTGTGATCAATTGGGCCATTTTCATGCTGTCTGCCTGCTTTAGCCAGGAGGGCTTAAAAATCCAACGTCTTAACCACTGATCCCCTTTCCCATTTATTATAGTCAGTTTGACTATTTTTTTCCTGTCTCTTAAGATTTTATTTTATTAGATTCACCACAAAACACTGGAGGAAAGATCAGGAAATAGATCATTCCTGAAACATGTGTCTGTACATTGATTCAGTTGTTGTTGTTGTTACTGTTGTAGTTTTTTTCTGCCCTATAACCAGTTTCACATGAATTAATCCCCAGAAGTCTTAGCATAAGGAAAATAATTTACTGTACTAAGAGTTATGAGCGTATATGTTAAACCCGTATTGTCAAACCCTGATGGTGACTTGGGAAGTGTATGTCATTCTTGCACCAATGTTCACTATAGTGTTCCACTATGGCCAACATACTATGTAATGTACAATGTAGGAAGTAAATCAAGTGACTCCTCATTTCATCATCAGCTTACCTGCTCTTCAATCAGCCAGTTCATTTAACATCTTCTCAGTCTTTCTCCCTGTTTTTGTGTACAAGGAAATAGTCTTCTGAATTCTGCATTGTAATCTTGTGAAGGTCTTGTTAATTAAATTGTCAATTTAAATGTTACATTTAGTTAAAACATACTTTTTCCCAGTATATGGAGACATTTAAGAAAACTAGAATGTTACCATAAATTATCAGCACACAGAGTAGTATTTGGTACCTCATCGTGTATGAATGTATTAAAAACACATACCAGTTGAAAAAAAAACCCATTACAAATGCATTATGATTTGTGAATTATTATTAACTTCTATGATTACTGTTCTGTCCTCACTAAACGTCATGTTTGTATGACAAATAATAGCGACTTACAGCCTTATGCGGGTCACGACTTCAGCTGCTCTTCAGCCATGACACTTCACAATTAACTCAACTCAACACGAGTCATACAGGAGTAACTATATACAATCCTCACAACAAGAGGGCCCTTAAAGGTCAAAATATAACCAGAATCACCTTTCTTTACAATTAAACTGAATGATTACACTCCCCGCCTGGTATAAATGCTTTTATACCACTATATAATACTAATCAGTCACTACTTTGCGGGAGAAGGAGAATAAGTTGAGTCACTGGAGCCAATGGACTTTAATGATTTAGCATTAATGATTGCCATGACTTCAGCCATTAGTGTTTTGAGGACCTCATGGGTAAGACGAGTTGGACCTGACTGCAGTAACATTGCATCTAGAATGTGGCGGGCGGGCGATGCCAATAATTTTTTCCCATGATCCACCCATATGAGATGAGTGAGGCGTGTTGAATGTCCATGTACAGCCTTCGTTGCTGAGGTAGTCTTGGATCTCAGGGTGATCTGTACTGATTTTTAACTCCTTACAGGCTCCAATAAAGTTAGTGCTGTGGTCAGATCTGAGAACTTTGGAAGGGCCTCTAACTGCAAAAAAACCTTCTCAGTGCATTAATAAAGCATGAGGTGGACATAGTTTCGATTACTTCTATATGAACTGCACGAGTCCCTAAGCAACTAAATAAAACTGCCCAGCGTCTGCTTTCTGCGGCCCCACCCCTAGTCTTGCGAGTGACTACACTCCAGGGCCCAAAAACATCTAAGCTGACCCTAGTGAACGGGGGCTCCATGGTGAGTCAATCTTCTGGCAGATTGGCCATTTTTTGTTCAACAAGTTTTCCTCTAAGCCTACGACAAGTGACACACTGATAGATTACACTTGAGATTAGTTTCCTGCTTCCAATTATCCAAACACCAGCAGATCGCAGTGCTCCCTCAGTGAGGTGAGGGCCTTGGTGAGCAATGCCTTGGTGGTAATGTCTCACAAGCAGAGTTGACACATTATGTTTTTAGGAAGTATTAGAGGGTGCTTTACATTATACAGGAGGTCGGCTACAGACATCCGACCCCCCCACCCTTAACAGTCCATCTGAGTCTATGAAAGGGTTTAGGGGCGTGTTTTTGTGATACGTTCCCCTTTATGCAGTTTCTTAATGTTCCTTTTTGAATGAATATTGTTGGACGCTTGAGATGACTAAGTTAAGCTTGGGTTTGAGGATTTGTAGTGTTTTGATTTGAAAGTTTGGACTTGTTTGTATCTGCTGTAGATGAACACTGAGGCAGTTCCTTCGACAAGAATGAGGGTCCGGTGAACCAGTATGTTTGTGGCAGTAGAAGTGCTGCTATTGGGCGAGTAGCAATGTATGCTGCGTTGTTTTCTGATGAGACATGATGCCATTGAGTTGGTACTGAAGATTTTCTGAATCTACAGACTCTGTTTGATACATAGACGTCAAATCTTCTTGACGTGTTGTAGATGTAATCCAGTACAGTGTAGTACTTTACAGCATGAAGCTCTAGGTCGATTTCTTGGCATATAAGCTCTGCCATTTCTGTAGCAAGGACATAGCTCCAGTTGTTAAATTGTGTGAGCTGGTTTCGGTGCCAGTTTGGCTTTGCCCATAACAAATCCGGTGAAGTGCTGTCTCTGCTCATTGACAACTCGCAAGTAGGCAACAGCTGCAATTGCTGTGGATGAGGCGTCACTGAAGACACACAGCTCTCTGTGTTGTGTTGAGGAAAGAGACAATGGTACATACAATCTGGGAATGTGCAAGTGCTCTAACTCGAGAAGACCGTCTCTCCATACAGACCATAGTCTTTCTTTGGCTAGCGATAGGGGGTTGTCCCAGTCACATGTTTCAGAGGTTAGTTCTGTTATGAGTGCTTTTCCCTGTACAGTTATAGGTGCAACAAAACCTAAGGGGTCATACAAACTATTAACAGTGGATAGCATGCCTCTTTTGGTGAATGTTTTTTGTTCTAGAGACTTCTAGAGACCCTAGAGACTTGAAATGTGAAAGTGTCTGATTCAAGACTCCAGCTGATGCCTAAGCTTCTTTGCACAGGTAATGGGTCAGTGTCTAAGTCAAGGCTTTTGATGTCTATTGCCAAGTCATTTGCTGCGAATGCCTCCATGACTTTGCTGTTGTTTAAGGCAATTTTGTGTAAATTAAGATTAGATTTTTCTGTGTTTTTTGCAGGAGATCAATTGCTTCAAATTCAGTTGGGAGTAATGTTAGGCCATCGTTCACGTAAAAGTTTCTGGTGACAAAATGCTCTGCATCCTTGCCATATTCCTTCACACTGGATTCAGCTGCCTTCCGGGACCAGTAGATTGCAACAGAGGGAGACAGACGATTTCCAAAAACATGGACTTTCATGCGATACTCGATGATCTCCTTTGTGACATCATTGTCTCTGAACCAGAGAAATCGCAGGGAATTGCAATGGTCTTCCCTTACTGTGAAACAGTAGAACATTTGTTCCACATCTGCTGTTATTGCGATGGTCTCTCTGCGGGTGATACACCCCAAACATAGGGAGATACCAACACTCTTCATTCAGCTGTAAGAGGGGTGCGACTTCTGCTTGCTTGTTCTCTATGACTTTTTCATGAACTGTACAAAGTGCTCACTTATCTCAGGTTTTTTGTTGAGACTTCGTTTTAGTGTGTTGAGTCTTTTTAAAGCCTGATCTCGATTATTTGGTAAACGTTGTCTGGGTGGGATAAAGGGAAGGGGTGCAACCCAGCTGTTGGTCCCATCCTGATACATTTCGTTCTACATTATTGTGAGAAATTGCGCATCTTGTTGTGAAGGTGCTAACTTTTCATCATCCTCCCTTCCGATGAAGATAGTGTCCCCAAGATTGTCTGTTTGTATCGCCTGGTAAGTATCTGTACAGATTTAAGTGTTTTTTAGATGCCTTACAGATTTTTCTTTTATTTGCAGGACATTGGTACATGGGCTGAGGTACCATGGACGTCCGTTAAGCAACGTGTTTGTTTTGTACGTTGTGACAGACCTTGGTTTGTGTGCACCATTCAAACAGACATCTCCCACAATAACCCAGCCAAGATCAAGGCGCTGGGCAAATGGTGCATTATGGGGACCATTGCACTGCTCTCTCACTTTGTGTAAACTCAGTATGTCTCTACCCAAGAGCAACAGGATTTGTGCATTTGAATCTATGGCATGTATCTTGTGCGTGAACGCCTTTAAGTGTGGGTGGTATTGGGCGACTTCAGGCGAGGGGATCTCTGAGCGATCCTCTGGGATCATGTCACATTCCAGCGGCACCTTTATGTGACCATCTATAGACTCGACAATGAAGTCTTTAGCCTTTCTCCCTCTAACTTCCATGATACCTGAACATGTTTTTAAGGTATACACCTCCGTGCCTCCTTTAACACTAAAGATGTCGAAGAAGTCAGAGCGGGCAAGAGACTGATTACTTTGTAATTCCATAACAGCATACAGGTTTATTGCCTTGTCCCTTTGACCTGATGGATACACTTTGCATAGGCATATTTTAGCACAAGACCTTGAGCCACGCTGTTTGCCACATAAAGTACCTATGTGCACACTGCTGAGACTGATGGTGTGCTAAGCTCAGGCTCTCCGACATGCTGTTTCACCTCTATCGGCGTTGTGATGCTGTTAGGAGGGGTGGGCCTGGATGTAACACTGTATTGTGTCTTTCACTCCCACATTCTTTGCAGGTGACTTTTATCTGACAGTTTTTGGCTTGGTGTTTGTTTGATGCGCAACACTTGAACACTTTTTGTCCTTCAAATATGTTTTTCTCTCTTCCAGGGACTTGCTGCAGAAAGTGCTTTATCTCCTAAGGGGTTGCATTTTTTTTATGCAAGGGACATTGTTTGTCTGGATCCTCACTAATATATGTTGTTTCGATACTCTGTGCTAGTTCTGTCTTTTTCACTGAAATCATAGGACGAAAGGAGAAGCAAGGATCATATCTTATGCATGCTTGCTCCCATACAAAGTTAGAGAAGGTAGAAAATGGTGGAAATGTAGCATCGTACTCTACCTTGTATTTGGCTGCATGTGAGATCTACCTTGTATTTGGCTGCATGTGAGATCCATCTTTCTTGTAGGGAGTAAGGGAGCTTTTCCACTATGGAAATAACACCACGAGCTGTATCCAGAAAGGCTAGCCCAGGTAAATAACCCTCTGCTTTAGCCAGTTATAGTTCAAGCAAGGGATCTCCTAGCTACCTTAGTTTACCATAGTCTCTAGCAGTAATCTTAAGGAGGTTTTCAACCTTTTGAAAGAGTGAATGTTCAATTATCTCAGTTGCTTAATAGGTCTCTTCCCAGCGCTGCCAGATCATGTTTAAAAATTCATAGAAAAATGTTTCATTGATAGAAGGGGTTTGTGATTGAGATTTGAGGCTGTGATGGCACTTGGTTGCTGTAAGATTTTTATCATGCCCAAACAAAACTTAATTCTTGGGTAAGTTTTCCATACAACTTGCGATGCCCATAATGCCTTTCTGAATTTAGGGAAAAGAATCACATCTCACACAGAATGCAGCAAATGTTCCTCTTCGGGTTTATTACAGACAGCAGAACGTATTATATACACAGATAGGAGAGAAAAGGCTGACCTAAGTGTTTTCCTGTTTAGACAAGAGGATATACTAGGCGGAGATGTGTGAGCCCAGATAAGACTCCCTGTTTACCTTACATACTAACATCGTAAATATTCTATAGACACTGAACAGACAAAGAAATGTGTGTGAAACAGAGTGAAAACCATCTTAACACTAACAGTTGCTTTGCAAGAATACTTGACTATCAATAAAATTTTTTACCTTTTCCTTGAAGTCCAGGGGTTATCGCACAGAGCACCGGGATCTTGTTTCCAATACCTCATCTTGTGCTTTCGGCATGTGGCTCCATGGCAAACGTTGGGGTTGCGGGTTCAATGGCTGCCACATGATGATTTGATGACTGAAGTTAACAGCTTCTGAAAGGCGTTGTATGCGGATGAAAAAGGCTTTTTACTGTTCTGTCCTCACTAAATGTCATGTTTTTTATGACAAATAATAGCGACTTACAGAAGTTACTATTTACAATCCTTGCCACAAGAGGACCCTTAAAGGTCCACATATAACCTGAATCACCTTTCGTTACAATTAAACTAAACTATCACATTTACTATAATATATATATATATATATATATATATATATATATATATATATATATATATATATATATATATATATATATATATATATATATATATATATATCCAGCAGAACAGCTGCTGGATCCCCTACAGTTTGCATACCGAGCGGTGGATGACGCAGTCAACATGGGGCTAAATTACATTCTACAACACCTTGACTGCCCAGAAATATATGCCCGGATTCTGTTAGTTGACTTTAGTTTGGCTTTTAATACAATAAATCCAGGAATTCTCCAGTCCAAACTCCTAAACCTCACTATACACCCTGCCACCTTTCAATGGATCACCAGCTTCCTGACAGGCAGAAAACAACAGGTGAGACTGGGAGATGTTACCTCCAGTATTCGGACAGTCAGCACTGGTGCTCCTCAGGGATGTGTCCTTTCCCCACTGCTATTCTCCCTTTATACAAATGACTTGCATATCAAGTGACCCAACTGTCAAACTCCTGAAATTTGCAGATGACACCACGCTCATCGGACTCATCCAAGATGGTGACGAGTCTGCATATGAGCAGGAGGTGAAGCAGTTGGTGTTATGGTGCAGTCAGAACAACCTTGAGCTAAACACACACAAAACTGTGGAGATGATAGTGGACTTTAGGAAACACCCTTCAACACCACTTCCCCTCACAATATCCAACATCCCTGTGTCATCTGTGGAGAACTTCAAGTTTCTGGGCACTACCATTTCCCAAGACCTGAAATGGGAATGCAACATAAACTTGATTCTGAAAAAGGCCCAGCAGAGGATGTACTTTCTACGCCAGCTAAGGAAGTACAGTCTGCCACAGGCGCTGTTGATGCAGTTCTACACTGCAGTCATTGAATCTGTCCTGTGCTCATCAATCACCATATGGTTTGGAGCAGCAACAAAACAGGACAGAAACAGACTGCAGAAAACTGTTAAAACAGCAGAAAAAATTATTGGTGTTCCTCTGCCCACTTTCCAGGACTTGTACCAAACAAGAACCAGAAACCGGGCAGAGAAAATCATTAATGACCCTTCACACCCTGGTCACAACATCTTCCAGCTCCTCCCTTCTGGCAGGCGCTACAGAACTTTGTTCACCAAAACTGCCAGACAAAGGAACAGTTTCTTTTCCCAAGCAATCAGCCTCACTAACAACTGACCATAATTATATTCCCTGCTCATATCTATAAGTACAGCACAGAACTGTCAGTCATCACAGTATCTGTATATGTTGCACACACTATGGCTGCTATACCCTACAAAGTTTTTATAGTAACTCTCTAATCATACCTGACACACAATACTGTCATTTGCACTACCATGCACTCTCACACTTTATGTACATTACTGATCTGTATCCCTATTTAATACCCACACTGTCTATACTGTCTCACATTGTCTGTATTGTCTTGTATTGTCTTGTATAGTCTGTTTTTGTCTTGTCTTGTCTGTTTTGTCATGTATAGGTTTTTATTTATGTCTGTACTTTTGAGAGTCACTAACAGCTGGAACCAAATTCCTTGTGTGTGTCAACACACTTGGCCAATAAACCTGATTCTGATTCTGATTCTGATATATATATATATAAAGAGATGATTCATCACACTTTTTTCTAACACAAATGACACTTTCATTAAAATTATTACAATTATTTTAATAATCAAAATACAAGTTACCCTTGTTATGTATAAACAGCTTTTAACAAAACAAATTTTCTCAACCAAGTCTTGGACAGGTTTCAAACTTTAACTTCCTGGAACCGTTGCCAAATCAGTTATTATTAGTATGAAGTAACTTTTGCATACCCAGATAAATAGAAATAATGGTCTGTATTATATATATATATATATATATATATATATATAAACAGTGTTGGGGGTAACGTGCGTTATGGAATAATATAAATTTTCTGGAGTAACGAGTAAAGTAGCGCGTTACTTTATAAATTTACACACTAATACCCAAGTTACTTTTTTTTTAAAAAGTAATGCGAGTTACTTTTCAGTTAAATTATTTTGCATAAAAAAATAAATACTGAATTAAAATGAACGTAGTCAGGTAGAATCGCGCACTCATGTGCGAGCAGCGGGAACAGAAGCTGGTCAGAATCGGAGATGGCAAACTAGGGATTACATTACTGTGATGGAACTATTCTTATTATTTTGAAATAGTTGAGGAAAAGGAGAAAGGAATAATGGTTAAATGTAGATTATGTGTTGGTGAAAAGCTCTCGTCAACTGCAAAAAATACCACTTAAAAAAAAACAACATCTAGAAAACTTTTGCCGACTTTCCACCACTGCAGATCTATAGACTGCTCAGAATAAAAGTTTTCCGTGGGAGACACATGTACAATGCCATCGCACCGGAGATAGAGGGCAAATTCACAGCTCATTTGCTCTTTGTGGGAAGATAAACTGCCACGGTCACTGATAATAGCACAAACTTTGTAAAAGTGTTCAGAATGTTTCAAGCTGATGATGAAGCTGAGAATGATGTAGACAAGGACGACGTCATATTTACGGAATTGCACAAAGTTTTACGAGATGACAGCGAAAGGTATGTTCTCCCTTCACATCACCGGTGTGCAGCCCACACCCTTAACCTTATATACACGAACGATAGTTGCATTTCTGATGGCAGATTGAAAAGCAGTGTACAGAAGTGCGACTGGAAAGTGTTCAGACTTGTGGTCAAAAGTTAGTCGATCATCTTATTGTTCCCTAAGAAGTTATTAAACATTTCAAATGTTTAAGGCATGTCCTTTGCCCTAATATAATTTTATTTCTTAATGCCAATTATCTATATTACACCTGTAAGGCGTGAAAGAGATACAAGTAACGCAAAAGTAATATAACGCATTACTTTCCATAAAAAGTAACTAAGTATCATAATTAGTTACTTTTTTGGGGAGTAACTCAATATTGTAATGCATTACTTTTAAAAGTAACGTTGCCCAACACTGAATGAATGAATTTATATATATATATATATATATATATATATATATATATATATGGCAGGGTGTATAGTGAGGTTTAGGAATTTGGACTGGATTTATTGTATTAAAAGCCAAACTAAAGTCAACTAACAGAATCCGGGCATATATTTCTGGGCAGTCAAGGTGTTGTAGAATGTAGTTTAGCCCCATGTTGACTGCGTCATCCACCGCTCGGTATGCAAACTGTAGGGGATCCAGCAGCTGTTCTGCTGGATCTTATATATATACACACACACACACACACACACACACACACACACACACACACACACACACACAAAATGAAATGAACCAATATGAATGAAACAAAATATTGTGGCACATTTACAATATGATTCTGTCTAGTGGTTAGGATGCGGCGCTCTCACCGCCCGGATAAACACTTAAACACCTCCACTTAATATTTACGAATTTCCGAAAAAACGAGTCAGGGGGTGTCACACGGCGAAGATGGAGGCGGAGGCAGGAATAAAAGCCGCCTTTTTTATTCAACAGAAAAGGCAGAGCCAACATAAAGCACCCGCAGCGCGGGATAATCCGGCAAACGGCAGTCCGTAAATAATATCCACGGCGCGTGAGGGAGGAAGGCAGCGACGGAGAAGCGTCGTAAGTCCGAGGTGCGCTGAGGGAAGGAACACGCCACCGTGGAGAGAGCGAAGAGTCCGGGAAGAGGAGGTGCGTAGCGGGACGGACGGACGCACGCGCACACACGCGCGCGTGCGTGCACACACACACGCACACGCCACCGTGGAGAGAGCGAAGAGTCCGGGAAGAGGAGGTGCGTAGCGGGACGGACGGACGCACGCGCGCGCACGCACGCACGCACGCACGCACGCACGCACACACACACACACACACACACACACACACACACACACACACACACACACACAAATGAGCCTCAGGTGCGGAATTAGTCCCAGGTGATCGGGATGAGCCCGATTGCAACGAGCCGGAGCGAGCGGGGAATCCCGGGGTATGACAGCCTCCGAAGGGGGCGTGGCAGGGAAAGAGAGAAAGAGGAGGAATTTCATATTCAGTATACAATTTATTTACCTCCAAATTGTATTTACAATGAATGATAATATTTTAATAAGCATTAACTAAAAAAAATAAAATAATCATAGTCACATTAGCAGCTTGAGATACTATATGGGCAAATTTTTGTGGAGAACTGTCTATCAGATTGGTATGCTTATTTTGAACAACTATTTCCCTATTTGCTATTAGAAAAATCACTCTCCTGGGAAAATGTTCCACTAGATGTTGTGGAAATTTATGCTCATTCAGCCAAAAGGTTTTTAGTAAGAAGGTAAGAAGGCCACTCTTAGGGCCCTTGACCAATGACCTTAACACTCTGTGCTCCAGTGTCAGGGTCTGATTATGCGAATTTTTTCTTTTCTGCTTCATACATAATTTACGTCAAATTGAAATAGGAAGACTATTCCAGAGTTTAGGAGCTAAATGTAAGAATGATCTACTGCCTTTAGTGGACTTTGCTATTCTAGGAACTACTAGAAGCCCAGAGTTTTGAGATCTCAGGGAGCGTGACGGATTGTAGCGTGTTAAAAGACTGGATAGATACATGGGAGCGAAACCATTTAGTGCTTTATAAGTGAGAAGCAGTAGTTTGTAGTCTATTCGAAACTTAACAGGAAGCAAATGTAGGGACGATAAGATTGGGGTTATATGATCATATTTTCTTGACCTAGTAAGAACTCTTGCTGCCACATTCTGAACTAACTAAAGCTTGTTTATTACTGATGCAGGACATCCACCCAGTAATGCATTACAATAGTCTATTCTGGAGGTTATTAACGCATGGACGAGCTTCTCTGCATCAGATATAGATAACATATTTCTTAGCTTAGAAATATTTCAAAGGTGAAAGAAGACTGTTTTTGTAACTTGGTTGATGTCATTTTTAAAAGATAAGTTGCTGTCTGAAATAACTCCCAGGTCTTTTACCGTTGAACTAGTAGTTACAGAACATCCATCTAAATGCAGGTTGAGATGCTGGAGCTTCTGTGTACTGTTTTTTTTTTTTTTATGGGTCATCCAATCTCTTATTTCCTTAACACACTCAGTTATCCGAGCTAATTGAGCTGTATCGCCTGGTTTAGATGAGATATATAGCTGGGTATCATCAGCATAACAATGGAACCTAATTCCATGCCTTCTAATAATATTTCCTAACGGAAGCATGTATATTGTGAAAAGCAGGGTCCTAGAACTGACCCTTGTGGCACACCATAATTTACTAGCATTAGCCTGGATAGCTCTCCATTTAAATCTACGAAATGGTAACGAATGGACAGGTAGGATTTAAACCAGCTTAATGCCTGTCTCTGAATGCCGATGTAATTCTGTAGGCGATTGAGGAGGAGATCATGATCTATAGTGTCAAACGCAGCACTAAGATCTAGTAAAACTAATAAAGAGACGTAGCCTTGGTCTGAAGCTAAAAACAGGTCATTAGTGATTTTTAAATAGGGCAGTTTCTGTGCTATGATGGGGCCTAAAACCTGACTGAAACTCTTCAAAGATATTGTTCTCTTGCAAGTGGGAACATAACTGGGCAGTGACAATCTTTTCTAAAATCTTAGACATAAATGGGAGATTTGAAATAGGTCTGTAATTCAATAGCATGTTTGGATCCAGATTAGGTTTTTTTAATGAGGGGCTTAATAACTGCTAACTTGAGGGATTTAGGGACGTGACCTAAAGATAGTGAGGAGTTAATAATATTGAGAAGAGGCTCACCAGCTGTATATAACACTTCCTTCAGTAGTTTAGTCGGAATTGGATCTAACTGACATGTTGATTTAGCTTTGATAATAACATCATACAGCTCTCTGTTTGTTTATCCAAATTTTACAAACATTAACCTGCACTCAAAAATGGAGACAGTTAAATTTCTTGTTCAAGATTTACAGCCTTTGTTCCACAGTACTAAACAGGCTAAAAAGTAGTTGAGCAAAAAATACAAATATTACAAAAGACTATAAAGAATTATAAGGATTATATTTAAACAAGGCATATATTTTTGCTTGTATGTTTCTCTAATGACACTAAAGTTTCCTCCATCAGAACTGCTGTGACTCATTTTACACTCATCTCTGAGTATCATCATTAAAGGGAGAAAAAATTATTACATACAGACATTATTTAGAACAAATATTCTACATGTACCAAATGTTCTTCACAATGTTCTAAATATTATAACAATATTATTTGATGAACATTAATAATCATGTCTTATTGTCTTGTCTCTTTCTCTGAATGTCCTGCCTCTTTCACTCTTACACACAGTGTGCATAAAAAAAGGAAGCAGGAAACAATGCTACAATGACTGACTTTAAAGAGAGATATTTATTATACCTGTAAAAGAATACAGACATGAAAAATATTTTTCCAAGTTTACCATTGAATCATCAGGCCAAAGTACAAAAACTAATTAAAACCCAAAAAATACAATCTTTTTCTTACTTTATCTTCCTTCCTAAAATATTAAATTTAAAGCAAAAATTAAATCAATGATTGAATTCATCATAAATTCGTATTATTTCCCACATTTAATTGACCGCAAACTCCCTCATTTAATAATAATAGGAATAATTATAATCATAAATACAGACATTTGGTTTAAACCAAGATTATAAAGTTACTTTATGAAGACAGAAATGTATTAACAGATAAATTAAAAGCAGTAAATCGTTGGTCTTAATGTTTGCTTTCAGAGAACGGTTCCAATGCTCAGGAAATCCAGGAAATGAAAGTTTTTATTCCTTTTGGGGCTAAAAGTCTGTAAAGTAAAAAATAAAAACCAGTGTGTTAGAGAGCAGAAAAAATAAATAAAGGTCAGTGATCTGACAATGTTCTGTAGATTGTAGATAAAAACTGCAACACCGTGGTCACTGATGTTAGCCCTCTTCAACTAAATTTCTGCAAGCATGGTGCCTTTTTTCTTTCTTTTTTTTTTACCTGTTTTTAGTTGACCAGATTAAAAGGCCCCATGGAGATGGAGGCACTATCATGGTTGTCCACAGATCTGCCTACACGTTGGTGATTTCCAGAAGAACAATCCTGTACAAAACACATAAAAGAGATTTTATTTATTTATTTATTTTTGTTCACAAATAGTTTTGTTTATTTTACAATGTAATGAGCTAATGAATAATTTTATGTGTGTGTGTGTGTGTGTGTGTGTGTGTGTGTGTGTGTGTGTGTGTGAGGTTTAAGTAGTGCCAATGTCATTATTAGATTCTCACACTGAAGGCTTATCTTACAAGTTGACTATTCATTATTCTCTAGTTCAGGAATGTATTAACTCACCACTGCACAGTTGTTATTTTCTAGCAGGCAAAGGTGAACGCTGCAGTGAAGGAAAACTCTGGACTGGTCTACACCAAAAGAAAACATCTCGAAGGAGAATTGTCCAATTGTGGATAAACCATTCTGAAGAACATTCACTGTGCCATCATTTGGATTGGGACATCTAAAAAATATTTAATTTACAAACATTTAAAAAATTAAATAAAATATATAAACATATAAGAAAACCTCAGATGAACAACACATGACATGCACATTGATTAAAAATCAGGGCAAAATAAAAAACAATGTGTGAAATTCAGCATTGAATTTAGAGAAGCAAAAGCTGCTGCTCTAGGAAATGTTATAAGGCATTTTTAAACAATTTATGGTACATCATTCTAAGGGAGGGGTAATGATTTCGGCTCGTTTTGCAGCCACTGGACCTGGGCACCTTGCAGTCATTTAGTCATCAATGAATTTATCTGTATACCAGATTCTAGAGCCAAAATCGAGGTTATTTGTCTGATAGCTAAAGCTTGGCCAAAATATCTAAATATATCTGTACTATTTTTTACCTACAAATTTATCATTATCTAATATATTTTCTCATATTTTCTTATATTTTATATTTATAGTTCCATTTATCTAATGGATATAATCTTATCTTCTGAGCAGTCGATCAGGTTTACATTTCACTGCAAGTTGTATTCTGTATATTACTATATTTTGAAAAATGAAAATCTTGAAATTGAGGCATGCAACAGGATAATCACAACAGCAAATCTACAACAAAATGGCTAAAAAAAAGAATAGAATGAAGGTGTTGCAATAGCTCAGTCAAAGTACAGACCTCAACCCATCTAAAATTCTGTGGCAGGGCCTTAAATGAGCTGTGTATAATCAAAACTTTAATGAACTGAAGCAACGTTACAAGGAAATGAGAGCCAAAATTCTTCTACAATGATGTGTGACTGATAGTCATACAGAAGATGATTAGTTATTACTGCTAAAAGTGTTGAATCATTAGATGTCCTTAGTTTTTTTACACATGACTTTTGTAAAATGCTTTTGTAAAATAATGTCATGTTTTGTTATATCTGAGACTGTATTTAATGTACCTAATTCTAAGGACCAGTTAATTTAATGTCTTGATTTTAAGCATTTCAATTTGAAGAAGGTGTATTTTTTTATGTGACTGAAAAAAGCAACAGAAAAAGCTATTAAAACAAATATTTTAATGAGCGTTTTAGTAAAGTCAGATATCAGACAACAGCTGAAGCAGTGTGAGATATTAGTAAAGGACAGTAAACATTATATGCTATTTAGTGTTTAAATTCTACTAGGACCACAGGCAGCTTAAGATAAGCTTTTAAGATATCTATAGAAGGAAAGAGTTACTTACTTTTGAGAAATCAGGTCCCAGTAGACAGGGTAGTGCTTCTCATTTACAGGTGTGGCCCAACATGTATCCATCACCAGGGCAATCTGAGTGTTGTCCACTCCTTGAACAGAGACTTCTATGTAGATTGGATCGCCCACCATTATATTCACACTGCCAGTGTAAGGGTGAGAAAAGCCAGCATCCATATAGGGAATCATTGTGACCTGGTACATGCCCACTCCATCTGGATTATGCCTGTTAACAATGCTTTAAAAAAGTACAACCACAGATTAATTAGAAATGTGTATACAAGTTCGGTGTCTATGCATGCAAAGTGTAACACTCTAATGCCTTACATAAAGGTTTATTATTCAACAGAACTCCTACCTCTGAATAGGGTTAAGCTCTGTGTTCATGCTAGATGTCTTAGTGATCTGGTACACACAGGAGAAAGAAAGCTCCAGTGTTTTCTTCCTGTTAATAATGCCCCCTGCTGTGTCCACCTCCCCATATATTTGGTTTTCATAGATGATATGGGTGCCGTTGGCCTGAAAATATCGTTGAAAGTTAAATTCATGTTTTTAACATCTCTGATTTCTTGATTTACAAATTTAAACCAATCCCAATTGCTTTGACAGCTGGGTGTACCGTGAGATGTGTGCCACAGAGGTGGTTATCATTATCAAAGTGGAAAACCAGTCTGTCATTTTTGACTGTTCCTCTGCAGCTGGGGTCATTTAAGTGAAGTTTATTATCAGGAAATCCAGCTTCAAACAGCTGACAGCGGGACAGTGACATGGTGCCGGAGCTGCTATCACAAATTTCAGTGGCATCTGATGGAAGAAAAGGTAGTTGGCCAGGGATGTTTTTGTTGGAATTAAAGCATTAATTATTGCGTTTGACTCCACAGCAGTTATGTTTTAAAAAATTTGTACCGTAATAATCAGGGTTTGGTCTGGGATGATCCACAATACAGAAGCAGCCATGGATGCCATTTTTCTTCCCACAATATTCTTTCTGACTACAGCTCAGGAGCTCACAGGGACCTGGAGTCACTAATGAATAGAGAAATAGATAATAATCTTTATTTTCTTTTTTTACATGGCTTAAAGCTGTATTATAAAATATTATTGCAGATAGTACACATGGTGTAAAGTGAAATAATTAAAATAATCCTAATAGGTTATGAAAATTTACAAGGAGAAAAGAAATAGATATAGGATTTGGTGTACAAAAAAAAAAGGAAAAACAATCCAAATAAAAAGTTATCCTAAAAAATCAATATTTCAAATACATTGTTTCGAAAAAATCTCCTACAAATTACCAAGTAACAGGGATTTAAAATGGTTTTACCTGTTGGTGGCTCTGTGGGTGGTTCTGCAAAAAATAACATTAACTCATATTTAATCATAAAAGATGTACAATTTGGAAAAGCAATTAAGCAAGACGCTTCAGTAAATGAAGTTTTTGTTCCTAGAATTCTAGGTTAAATATAGAAAAAATTCATATACATTTTCCCCAAAAATATCTCCTACACATTGCCAATTAAAACTACTGTAAAACGGAAAATAGTTTTACCTGTTGGTGGCTCTGTGGGTGGTTCTGCAATAAAGAACATTTTACACATATTTAAACATAGAACTTGTAGACTTTAAAAAAGCAGCTAATCAGCTAGATTTGCTAAATGCAGATTTTGTCCATAGGATTTAAGATAAAACTGAATTAACTAAGATACATGGTTTAAAAAAATAAAAAAATAAATAAAATGATAAAAAAAAAAATCTCCTTTACCCTCTAAATAAAAACTGAATTAAAATGTTTTTACCTGTTGGTGGCTCTGTGGGAGGTTCTGCAAAAACATGCTTTTTTAATCATATATAATCATAAAAGATGTACAATGAAAATGCAAATAAGCAAGGAGCATCATAAAAAGCAGTTTTTCTTTCTAGAACTGAAGCTAGAAACTAGAAAAATTCATATAGATTTTTCACAAATATTTCTCCCACACATTGAAAATTAAAATTATTGTAAAAGAAAATGGTTTTACCTGTTGGTGGCTCTGTGGGTGGTTCTGCAAAAAATAACATTTACTCGTATTTAATCATAAAAGATGTACAATTTGGAAAAGCAATTTAGCGAGACGCTTCAGTAAATAAAGTTTTTGTTCATAGAATTCTAGCTAAAATCGAGAAAAATTCATATACATTTTCCCCCCAGAAAATCTCCTACACATTGCCAATTAGACCTACTATAAAGGAAAATAGTTTTACCTGTTGGTGGCGCTGTGGGTGGTTCTGCAATAAAGAACATTTTACACATATTTAAACATAGAACTTGTAGACTTTAAAAAAGCAGCTAATCAGCTAGATTTGCTAAATGCAGATTTTGTCCATAGGATTTAAGATAAAAAATGAATTAACTAAGATACATAGTTTATAAAAAATAAATAAATCTCCTTTACATTGTTAATTAAAACTGAATTAAAATGGTTTTACCTGTTGGTGGCTCTGTGGGTGGTTCTGCAATAAAAAAAACATTTTACACATATATAAACATAGAACTTGTAGAGTGTGGAAAAAGAAGCTAAGCAAGTAGCTTCAGTAAATTAAAATATTTACACATAGAACTTGTAGAGTTTGTAAAAGCAGCTAAGCAAGTAGCTTTAGTAAATTAAGATTATTTTCATATGATTAAAGATAGAAACTGGAATATTTGGATTGTATGGTTCCCAAAAATATCTAGTACACATTGGCAATTACAACTGAATTACTAGTATTTTACCTGTTGGTGGCTCTGTGGGTGGTTCTGCAAAAACAGAAACTTTTACTCGTATATAATCATCAAAGATGTACATTTGGAAATGAAATTAAGCAAGGAGCTTCATAAAGAAGCAGTTTTTCTTTCTTGAACTGAAGCTAGAAACTAGAAAAATTCATATACATTTTTCCTCAAAATTTCTCCCACACATTGCCAATCAAAACTACTGTGAAGGAAAATGGTTTTACCTGTTGGTGGCTCTGTGGGTGGTTCTGCGATAAAAGAACATGTTAATTGTGGTTACACATAGGTGATGTAGAACTTGGGAAAGCAACTTTGCAATGAGCTTCAGTAAATGCAGGATTTATCCAAATGACTTAATATAACAACTAGAATATTTCAAATACATTGTTCCGAAAATCTCCTACAAATTACCAAGTAACAGTGATTTAAAATTGTTTTACCAGTTGGTGGCTCTGTGGGTGGTTCTGCAAAAACAACATTTACTTGTATTTAATCATAAAAGATGTACAGTTTGGAAAATCAATTTAGGGAGACGCTTCAGTAAATGACGTTTTTGTTACCAGAATTCTGGCTAAAATCTAGAAAAATTCATATACATTTCCCCAAAAATATCTGCTACACATTGCCAATTAAACCTACTGTAAAGGAAAATAGTTTTACCTGTTGGTGGCTCTGTGGGTGGTTCTGCAATAAAGAACATTTTACACATATTTAAACTTAGAACTTGCAGACTTTAGAAAAGCAGCTAATCAGCGAGAATTGCTTAATGCATATTTTGTCCATAAGATTTAAGATAAAAACTGAATTAATAAAGATTCTTAGTTTAAAAAAAAAATCTCCTTAACCTTCTAAATAAAAACTGATATAAAATGGTTTTACCTGTTGGTGGCTCTGTGGGTGGTTCTGCAAAAACAGAACGTTTTACTCGTATATAATCATAAAAGATGTACATTTGGAAATGCAATTAAGCAAGAAGCGTCATAAAAAGCAGTTTTTCTTTCTAGAACTGAAGCTAGAAACTAGAAAAATTTATATAAATTTTTTCACAAAGATTTCTCCCACACATTGAAAATTAAAACTACTGTAAAGGAAAATGGTTTTACCTGTTGGTGGCTCTGTGGGTGGTTCTGCAAAAAATAAGATTTACTTGTATTTAATCATGAAAGATGAGCAATTTGGAAAAGCAATTTATTGAGGCGCTTTAGTAAATTAAGTTTTTGGTTCTAGAATTCTAGCTAAAATGAAGAAAAATTCATATACATTTTCCCCCAAAAAAATTTCCTACACATTGCCAATTAAAACTACTGTAAAGGAAAATTGTTTTACCTGTTGGTGGCGCTGTGGGTGGTTCTGCAAAAACAACATTTACTCGTATTAAATCATAAAAGATGTACAGTTTGGAAAAGCATTTTAGGGAGACGCTTCAGTAAATGACGTTTTTGTTCCTAGAATTCTAGCTAAAATCCAGAAAAATTCATATACATTTTCCGCAAAGATATCTCCTACACATTGCCAATTAAACCTACTGTAAAACGGAAAATTGTTTTACCTGTTGGTGGCTCTGTGGGTGGTTCTGCAATAAAGAACATTTTACACATATTTAAACATAGAACTTGTAGACTTTAGAAAAGCAGCTAATCAGCTAGATTTGCTAAATGCAGATTTTGTCCATAGGATTTAAGATAAAACTGAATTAAGTAAGATACAAGGTTTAAAAAAATAAAGAAATAAAATAATAATAAAAAAATCTCCTTTACCCTCTAAATAAAAACTGAATTTAAATGGTTTTACCTGTTGGTGGCTCTGTGGGAGGCTCTGCAAAAACAGAAAGTTTTACTCATATATAATCATAAAAAATGTACAATGGAAATGCAAATAAGGAAGGAGCATCATAAAAAGCAGTTTTTCTTTCTAGAACTGAAGCTAGAAACTAGAAAAATTCATATAGATTTTTTACAAAGATTTCTCCCTCACATTGAAAATTAAAACTATTGTAAAGGAAATTGGTTTTACCAGTTGGTGGCTCTGTGGGTGGTTCTGCAAAAAATAACATTTACTCGTATTTAATTATAAAAGATGTACAATTTGGAAAAGCAATTATGCGAGACGCTTTAGTAAATAAAGTTTTTGTTCCTAGAATTCCAGCTTAAATCTAGAAAAATTCATATACATTTTCCCGAAAATATCTGCGACACATTGCCAATTAAACCTACTATAAAGGAAAATGGTTTTACCTGTTGGTGGCTCTGTGGGTGGTTCTGCAATAAAGAACATTTTACACATATTTAAACATAGAACTTGTAGACTTTAGAAAAGCAGCTAATCAGCGAGATTTGCTAAATGCAGATTTTGTCCATAGGATTTAAGATAAAACTGAATTAAGTAAGATACAAGGTTTAAAAAATAAAAATAAATAAATAAAATAATAAATAAATAAATCTCCTTTACCCTCTAAATAAAAACTGAATTTAAATGGTTTTACCTGTTGGTGGCTCTGTGGGAGGTTCTGCAAAAAATAACATTTACTCGTATTTAATCATAAAACATGAGCAATTTGAAAAAGCAATTTATTGAGGCGCTTTAGTAAATTGAGTTTTTGGTTCTAGAATTCTAGCTTAAATGTAGAAAAATTCATACACATTTTCCAACCAAAAAATTTCCTACACACTGCCAATTAAACCTACTGTAAAGAAAAATTGTTTTACCTGTTGGTGGCTCTGTGGGTGGTTCTGCAATAAATAACATTTACTCGTATTTAATTATAAAAGATGTACAATTTGGAAAAGCAATTTAGCGAGACGGTTCAGTAAATAAAGTTTTTGTTCCTAGAATTCTAGCTTAAATCTAGAAAAATTCGTATACATTTTCCCGAAAATATCTGCTACACATTGCCAATTAAACCTACTGTAAAGGAAAATGGTTTTACCTGTTGGTGGCTCTGTGGGTGGTTCTGCGATAAAAGAACATGTTAATTGTGGTTACACATAGGTGATGTAGAACTTGGGAAAGCAACTTTGCAATGAGCTTCAGTAAATGCAGGATTTATCCAAATGACTTAATATAACAACTAGAATATTTCAAAAACATTGTTCCGAAAATCTCCTAAAATAAATGAATAAATAAATAAATAAATAAATAAATAAATAAATAAATAAATAAATAAATAAATAAATAAATAAATAAAAAAATCTCCTTTACCCTCTAAATAAAAACTGAAATTAAATGGTTTTACCTGTTGGTGGCTCTGTGGGAGGTTCTGCAAAAAATAACATTTACTCGTATTTAATCATAAAACATGCGCAATTTTGAAAAGCAATTTATTGAGGCGCTTTAGTAAATGAAGTTTTTGGTTCTATAATTCTAGCTAAAATGTAGAAAAATTCATACACATTTTCCCACCAAAAAATCTCCTACACATTGCCAATTAAACCTACTGTAAAGAAAAATTGTTTTACCTGTTGGTGGCTCTGTGGGTGGTTCTGCAATAAAAAAAAACATTTTACACATATATATACATAGAACTTGTAGAGTTTGAAAAAGCAGCTAAGCAAGTAGCTTCAGTAAATTAAAATATTTACACATAAAACTTGTAGAGTTTGTAAAAGCAGCTAAGCAAGTAGCTTTAGTAAATTAAAATTATTTTCATATGATTAAAGATAGAAACTGGAATATTTGGATTGTATGGTTCCAAAAAATATCTAGTACACATTGGCAATTACAACTGAATTACTAGTATTTTACCTGTTGGTGGCTCTGTGGGTGGTTCTGCAAAAACAGAAACTTTTACTCGTATATAATCATCAAAGATGTACATTTGGAAATGAAATTAAGCAAGGAGCTTCATAAAGAAGCAGTTTTTCTTTCTTGAACTGAAGCTAGAAACTAGAAAAATTCATATACATTTTTCCTCAAAATTTCTCCCACACATTGCCAATCAAAACTACTGTGAAGGAAAATGGTTTTACCTGTTGGTGGCTCTGTGGGTGGTTCTGCGATAAAAGAACATGTTAATTGTGGTTACACATAGGTGATGTAGAACTTGGGAAAGCAACTTTGCAATGAGCTTCAGTAAATGCAGGATTTATCCAAATGACTTAATATAACAACTAGAATATTTCAAAAACATTGTTCCGAAAATCTCCTACAAATTACCAAGTAACAGTGATTTAAAATTGTTTTACCAGTTGGTGGCTCTGTGGGTGGTTCTGCAAAAACAACATTTACTCGTATTTAATCATAAAAGATGTACAGTTTGGAAAAGCAATTTAGGGAGACACTTCAGTAAATGACGTTTTTGTTACCAGAATTCTGGCTAAAATCTAGAAAAATTCATATACATTTCCCCAAAAATATCTGCTACACATTGCCAATTAAACCTACTGTAAAGGAAAATAGTTTTACCTGTTGGTGGCTCTGTGGGTGGTTCTGCAATAAAGAACATTTCACACATATTTAAACTTAGAACTTGTAGACTTTAGAAAAGCAGCTAATCAGCGAGAATTGCTTAATGCATATTTTGTCCATAAGATTTAAGATAAAAACTGAATTAATAAAGATTCTTAGTTAAAAAAAAAAATCTCCTTAACCTTCTAAATAAAAACTGATATAAAATGGTTTTACCTGTTGGTGGCTCTGTGGGTGGTTCTGCAAAAACAGAACATTTTACTCGTATATAATCATAAAAGATGTACATTTGGAAATGCAATTAAGCAAGAAGCGTCAAAAAAAGCCGTTTTTCTTTCTAGAACTGAAGCTAGAAACTAGAAAAATTCATATACATTTTTTTTACAAAGATTTCTCCCACACATTGAAAATTAAAACTACTGTAAAGGAAAATGGTTTTACCTGTTGGTGGCTCTGTGGGTGGTTCTGCAAAAAATAAGATTTACTCGTATTTAATCATAAAAGATGAGCAATTTGGAAAAACAATTTATTGAGGCGCTTTAGTAAATTAAGTTTTTGGTTCTAGAATTCTAGCTAAAATGTAGAAAAATTCATATACATTTTCCAACCAAAAATTTCCTACACATTGCCAATTAAACCTACTGTAAAGGAAAATTGTTTTACCAGTTGGTGGCGCTGTGGGTGGTTCTGCAAAAACAACATTTACTCGTATTTAATCATAAAAGATGTACATTTTGGAAAAGGATTTTAGGGAGACGCTTCAGTAAATGACATTTTTGTTCCTAGAATTCTGGCTAAAATCTAGAAAAATTCATATACATTTTTCCCAAAAATATCTCCTACACATTGCCAATTAAAACTACTGTAAAACGGAAAATTGTTTTACCTGTTGGTGGCTCTGTGGGTGGTTCTGCAATAAAGAACATTTTACACATATTTAAACATAGAACTTGTAGACTTTAAAAAAGCAGCTAATCAGCTAGATTTGCTAAATGCAGATTTTGTCCATAGGATTTAAAATAAAACTGAATTAACTAAGATACATGGTTTAAAAAAATTAATAAATAAAATAATAAAAAAAAAAATCTCCTTTACCCTCTAAATAAAAAACTGAATTTAAATGGTTTTACCTGTTGGTGGCTCTGTGGGAGGTTCTGCAAAAACAGAAAGTTTTACTCGTATATAATCATTAAAGTTGTACAATGGAAATGCAAATAAGGAAGGAGCATCATAAAAAGCAGTTTTTCTTTCTAGAACTGAAGCTAGAAACTAGAAAAATTCATATAGATTTTTTACAAAGATTTCTCCCTCACATTGAAAATTAAAACTATTGTAAAGGAAATTGGTTTTACCAGTTGGTGGCTCTGTGGGTGGTTCTGCAAAAAATAACATTTACTCGTATTTAATTATAAAAGATGTACAATTTGGAAAAGCAATTTAGCGAGACGCTTCAGTAAATAAAGTTTTTGTTCCTAGAATTCCAGCTTAAATCTAGAAAAATTCATATACATTTTCCCGAAAATATCTGCGACACATTGCCAATTAAACCTACTATAAAGGAAAATGGTTTTACCTGTTGGTGGCTCTGTGGGTGGTTCTGCAATAAAGAACATTTTACACATATTTAAACATAGAACTTGTAGACTTTAGAAAAGCAGCTAATCAGCGAGATTAGCTAAATGCAGATTTTGTCCATAGGATTTAAGATAAAACTGAATTAAGTAAGATACAAGGTTTAAAATAAATAAATAAATAAATAAATAAATAAATAAATAAATAAATAAATAAATAAATCTCCTTTACCCTCTAAATAAAAACTGAAATTAAATGGTTTTACCTGTTGGTGGCTCTGTGGGAGGTTCTGCAAAAAATAACATTTACTCGTATTTAATCATAAAACATGCGCAATTTTGAAAAGCAATTTATTGAGGCGCTTTAGTAAATGAAGTTTTTGGTTCTAGAATTCTAGCTAAAATGTAGAAAAATTCATACACATTTTCCCACCAAAAAATCTCCTACACATTGCCAATTAAACCTACTGTAAAGAAAAATTGTTTTACCTGTTGGTGGCTCTGTGGGTGGTTCTGCAATTAAAAAAACATTTTACACATATATATATACATAGAACTTGTAGAGTTTGAAAAAGCAGCTAAGCAAGTAGCTTCAGTAAATTAACATATTTACACATAGAACTTGTAGAGTTTGTAAAAGCAGCTAAGCAAGTAGCTTTAGTAAGTTAAAATTATTTTCATATGATTAAAGATAGAAACTGGAATATTTGGATTGTATGGTTCCCAAAAATATCTAGTACACATTGGCAATTACAACTGAATTACTAGTATTTTACCTGTTGGTGGCTCTGTGGGTGGTTCTGCAAAAACAGAAACTTTTACTCGTATATAATCATCAAAGATGTACATTTGGAAATGAAATTAAGCAAGGAGCTTCATAAAGAAGCAGTTTTTCTTTCTTGAACTGAAGCTAGAAACTAGAAAAATTCATATAAATTTTTCCTCAAAATTTCTCCCACACATTGCCAATCAAAACTACTGTGAAGGAAAATGGTTTTACCTGTTGGTGGCTCTGTGGGTGGTTCTGCGATAAAAGAACATGTTAATTGTGGTTACACATAGGTGATGTAGAACTTGGGAAAGCAACTTTGCAATGAGCTTCAGTAAATGCAGGATTTATCCAAATGACTTAATATAACAACTAGAATATTTCAAATACATTGTTCCGAAAATCTCCTACAAATTACCAAGTAACAGTGATTTAAAATTGTTTTACCAGTTGGTGGCTCTGTGGGTGGTTCTGCAAAAACAACATTTACTCGTATTTAATCATAAAAGATGTACAGTTTGGAAAAGCAATTTAGGGAGACACTTCAGTAAATGACGTTTTTGTTACCAGAATTCTGGCTAAAATCTAGAAAAATTCATATACATTTTTTCCGAAAATATCTGCTACACATTTCCAATTAAACCTACTGTAAAGGAAAATAGTTTTACCTGTTGGTGGCTCTGTGGGTGGTTCTGCAATAAAGAACATTTCACACATATTTAAACTTAGAACTTGTAGACTTTAGAAAAGCAGCTAATCAGCGAGAATTGCTTAATGCATATTTTGTCCATAAGATTTAAGATAAAAACTGAATTAATAAAGATTCTTAGTTAAAAAAAAAATCTCCTTAACCTTCTAAATAAAAACTGATATAAAATGGTTTTACCTGTTGGTGGCTCTGTGGGTGGTTCTGCAAAAACAGAACATTTTACTCGTATATAATCATAAAAGATGTACATTTGGAAATGCAATTAAGCAAGAAGCGTCAAAAAAAGCCGTTTTTCTTTCTAGAACTGAAGCTAGAAACTAGAAAAATTCATATACATTTTTTTTACAAAGATTTCTCCCACACATTGAAAATTAAAACTACTGTAAAGGAAAATGGTTTTACCTGTTGGTGGCTCTGTGGGTGGTTCTGCAAAAAATAACATTTACTCGTATTTAATCATAAAAGATGAGCAATTTGCAAAAACAATTTATTGAGGCGCTTTAGTAAATTAAGTTTTTGGTTCTAGAATTCTAGCTAAAATGTAGAAAAATTCATATACATTTTCCAACCAAAAAATTTCCTACACATTGCCAATTAAACCTACTGTAAAAGGAAAATTGTTTTACCAGTTGGTGGCGCTGTGGGTGGTTCTGCAAAAACAACATTTACTCGTATTTAATCATAAAAGATGTACAATTTGGAAAAGCAATTAAGCAAGACGCTTCAGTAAATGAAGTTTTTGTTCCTAGAATTCTGGCTAAAATCTAGAAAAATTCATATACATTTTTCCCAAAAATATCTCCTACACATTGCCAATTAAAACTACTGTAAAACGGAAAATTGTTTTACCTGTTGTTGGCTCTGTGGGTGGTTCTGCAATAAAGAACATTTTACACATATTTAAACATAGAACTTGTAGACTTTAAAAAAGCAGCTAATCAGCTAGATTTGCTAAATGCAGATTTTGTCCATAGGATTTAAAATAAAACTGAATTAACTAAGATACATGGTTTTAAAAAATAAATAAATAAAATAATTAAAAAAAAAATCTCCTTTACCCTCTAAATAAAAAACTGAATTTAAATGGTTTTACCTGTTGGTGGCTCTGTGGGAGGTTCTGCAAAAACAGAAAGTTTTACTCGTATATAATCATTAAAGTTGTACAATGGAAATGCAAATAAGGAAGGAGCATCATAAAAAGCAGTTTTTCTTTCTAGAACTGAAGCTAGAAACTAGAAAAATTCATATAGATTTTTTACAAAGATTTCTCCCTCACATTGAAAATTAAAACTACTGTAAAGGAAATTGGTTTTACCAGTTGGTGGCTCTGTGGGTGGTTCTGCAAAAAATAACATTTACTCGTATTTAATTATAAAAGATGTACAATTTGGAAAAGCAATTTAGCGAGACGCTTCAGTAAATAAAGTTTTTGTTCCTAGAATTCCAGCTTAAATCTAGAAAAAATTCATATACATTTTCCCGAAAATATCTGCGACACATTGCCAATTAAACCTACTATAAAGGAAAATGGTTTTACCTGTTGGTGGCTCTGTGGGTGGTTCTGCAATAAAGAACATTTTACACATATTTAAACATAGAACTTGTAGACTTTAGAAAAGCAGCTAATCAGCGAGATTAGCTAAATGCAGATTTTGTCCATAGGATTTAAGATAAAACTGAATTAAGTAAGATACAAGGTTTAAAATAAATAAATAAATAAATAAATAAATAAATAAATAAATAAATAAAATAATAAATAAAAAAATCTCCTTTACCCTCTAAATAAAAACTGAAATTAAATGGTTTTACCTGTTGGTGGCTCTGTGGGAGGTTCTGCAAAAAATAACATTTACTCGTATTTAATCATAAAACATGCGCAATTTTGAAAAGCAATTTATTGAGGCGCTTTAGTAAATGAAGTTTTTGGTTCTAGAATTCTAGCTAAAATGTAGAAAAATTCATACACATTTTCCCACCAAAAAATCTCCTACACATTGCCAATTAAACCTACTGTAAAGAAAAATTGTTTTACCTGTTGGTGGCTCTGTGGGTGGTTCTGCAATTAAAAAAACATTTTACACATATATATACATAGAACTTGTAGAGTTTGAAAAAGCAGCTAAGCAAGTAGCTTCAGTAAATTAAAATATTTACACATAGAACTTGTAGAGTTTGTAAAAGCAGCTAAGCAAGTAGCTTTAGTAAATTAAAATTATTTTCATATGATTAAAGATAGAAACTGGAATATTTGGATTGTATGGTTCCCAAAAATATCTAGTACACATTGGCAATTACAACTGAATTACTAGTATTTTACCTGTTGGTGGCTCTGTGGGTGGTTCTGCAAAAACAGAAACTTTTACTCGTATATAATCATCAAAGATGTACATTTGGAAATGAAATTAAGCAAGGAGCTTCATAAAGAAGCAGTTTTTCTTTCTTGAACTGAAGCTAGAAACTAAAAAAATTCATATACATTTTTCCTCAAAATTTCTCCCACACATTGCCAATCAAAACTACTGTGAAGGAAAATGGTTTTACCTGTTGGTGGCTCTGTGGGTGGTTCTGCGATAAAAGAACATGTTAATTGTGGTTACACATAGGTGATGTAGAACTTGGGAAAGCAACTTTGCAATGAGCTTCAGTAAATGCAGGATTTATCCAAATGACTTAATATAACAACTAGAATATTTCAAATACATTGTTCCGAAAATCTCCTACAAATTACCAAGTAACAGTGATTTAAAATTGTTTTACCAGTTGGTGGCTCTGTGGGTGGTTCTGCAAAAACAACATTTACTCGTATTTAATCATAAAAGATGTACAGTTTGGAAAAGCAATTTAGGGAGACACTTCAGTAAATGACGTTTTTGTTACCAGAATTCTGGCTAAAATCTAGAAAAATTCATATACATTTTTTCCGAAAATATCTGCTACACATTTCCAATTAAACCTACTGTAAAGGAAAATAGTTTTACCTGTTGGTGGCTCTGTGGGTGGTTCTGCAATAAAGAACATTTCACACATATTTAAACTTAGAACTTGTAGACTTTAGAAAAGCAGCTAATCAGCGAGAATTGCTTAATGCATATTTTGTCCATAAGATTTAAGATAAAAACTGAATTAATAAAGATTCTTAGTTAAAAAAAAAATCTCCTTAACCTTCTAAATAAAAACTGATATAAAATGGTTTTACCTGTTGGTGGCTCTGTGGGTGGTTCTGCAAAAACAGAACATTTTACTCGTATATAATCATAAAAGATGTACATTTGGAAATGCAATTAAGCAAGAAGCGTCAAAAAAAGCCATTTTTCTTTCTAGAACTGAAGCTAGAAACTAGAAAAATTCATATACATTTTTTTTACAAAGATTTCTCCCACACATTGAAAATTAAAACTACTGTAAAGGAAAATGGTTTTACCTGTTGGTGGCTCTGTGGGTGGTTCTGCAAAAAATAACATTTACTCGTATTTAATCATAAAAGATGAGCAATTTGGAAAAACAATTTATTGAGGCGCTTTAGTAAATTAAGTTTTTGGTTCTAGAATTCTAGCTAAAATGTAGAAAAATTCATATACATTTTCCAACCAAAAAATTTCCTACACATTGCCAATTAAACCTACTGTAAAGGAAAATTGTTTTACCAGTTGGTGGCGCTGTGGGTGGTTCTGCAAAAACAACATTTACTCGTATTTAATCATAAAAGATGTACATTTTGGAAAAGGATTTTAGGGAGACGCTTCAGTAAATGACATTTTTGTTCCTAGAATTCTGGCTAAAATCTAGAAAAATTCATATACATTTTTCCCAAAAATATCTCCTACACATTGCCAATTAAAACTACTGTAAAACGGAAAATTGTTTTACCTGTTGGTGGCTCTGTGGGTGGTTCTGCAATAAAGAACATTTTACACATATTTAAACATAGAACTTGTAGACTTTAAAAAAGCAGCTAATCAGCTAGATTTGCTAAATGCAGATTTTGTCCATAGGATTTAAAATAAAACTGAATTAACTAAGATACATGGTTTAAAAAAATAAATAAATAAAATAATAAAAAAAAAAATCTCCTTTACCCTCTAAATAAAAAACTGAATTTAAATGGTTTTACCTGTTGGTGGCTCTGTGGGAGGTTCTGCAAAAACAGAAAGTTTTACTCGTATATAATCATTAAAGTTGTACAATGGAAATGCAAATAAGGAAGGAGCATCATAAAAAGCAGTTTTTCTTTCTAGAACTGAAGCTAGAAACTAGAAAAATTCATATTGATTTTTTACAAAGATTTCTCCCTCACATTGAAAATTAAAACTATTGTAAAGGAAATTGGTTTTACCAGTTGGTGGCTCTGTGGGTGGTTCTGCAAAAAATAACATTTACTCGTATTTAATTATAAAAGATGTACAATTTGGAAAAGCAATTTAGCGAGACGCTTCAGTAAATAAAGTTTTTGTTCCTAGAATTCCAGCTTAAATCTAGAAAAATTCATATACATTTTCCCGAAAATATCTGCGACACATTGCCAATTAAACCTACTATAAAGGAAAATGGTTTTACCTGTTGGTGGCTCTGTGGGTGGTTCTGCAATAAAGAACATTTTACACATATTTAAACATAGAACTTGTAGACTTTAGAAAAGCAGCTAATCAGCGAGATTAGCTAAATGCAGATTTTGTCCATAGGATTTAAGATAAAACTGAATTAAATAAGATACAAGGTTTAAAATAAATAAATAAATAAATAAATAAATAAATAAATAAATAAATAAATAAATAAAATAATAAATAAAAAAATCTCCTTTACCCTCTAAATAAAAACTGAAATTAAATGGTTTTACCTGTTGGTGGCTCTGTGGGAGGTTCTGCAAAAAATAACATTTACTCGTATTTAATCATAAAACATGCGCAATTTTGAAAAGCAATTTATTGAGGCGCTTTAGTAAATGAAGTTTTTGGTTCTAGAATTCTAGCTAAAATGTAGAAAAATTCATACACATTTTCCCACCAAAAAATCTCCTACACATTGCCAATTAAACCTACTGTAAAGAAAAATTGTTTTACCTGTTGGTGGCTCTGTGGGTGGTTCTGCAATAAAAAAAACATTTTACACATATATATACATAGAACTTGTAGAGTTTGAAAAAGCAGCTAAGCAAGTAGCTTCAGTAAATTAAAATATTTACACATAGAACTTGTAGAGTTTGTAAAAGCAGCTAAGCAAGTAGCTTTAGTAAATTAAAATTATTTTCATATGATTAAAGATAGAAACTGGAATATTTGGATTGTATGGTTCCCAAAAATATCTAGTACACATTGGCAATTACAACTGAATTACTAGTATTTTACCTGTTGGTGGCTCTGTGGGTGGTTCTGCAAAAACAGAAACTTTTACTCGTATATAATCATCAAAGATGTACATTTGGAAATGAAATTAAGCAAGGAGCTTCATAAAGAAGCAGTTTTTCTTTCTTGAACTGAAGCTAGAAACTAGAAAAATTCATATACATTTTTCCTCAAAATTTCTCCCACACATTGCCAATCAAAACTACTGTGAAGGAAAATGGTTTTACCTGTTGGTGGCTCTGTGGGTGGTTCTGCGATAAAAGAACATGTTAATTGTGGTTACACATAGGTGATGTAGAACTTGGGAAAGCAACTTTGCAATGAGCTTCAGTAAATGCAGGATTTATCCAAATGACTTAATATAACAACTAGAATATTTCAAATACATTGTTCCGAAAATCTCCTACAAATTACCAAGTAACAGTGATTTAAAATTGTTTTACCAGTTGGTGGCTCTGTGGGTGGTTCTGCAAAAACAACATTTACTCGTATTTAATCATAAAAGATGTACAGTTTGGAAAAGCAATTTAGGGAGACACTTCAGTAAATGACGTTTTTGTTACCAGAATTCTGGCTAAAATCTAGAAAAATTCATATACATTTCCCCAAAAATATCTGCTACACATTGCCAATTAAACCTACTGTAAAGGAAAATAGTTTTACCTGTTGGTGGCTCTGTGGGTGGTTCTGCAATAAAGAACATTTCACACATATTTAAACTTAGAACTTGTAGACTTTAGAAAAGCAGCTAATCAGCGAGAATTGCTTAATGCATATTTTGTCCATAAGATTTAAGATAAAAACTGAATTAATAAAGATTCTTAGTTAAAAAAAAAATCTCCTTAACCTTCTAAATAAAAACTGATATAAAATGGTTTTACCTGTTGGTGGCTCTGTGGGTGGTTCTGCAAAAACAGAACATTTTACTCGTATATAATCATAAAAGATGTACATTTGGAAATGCAATTAAGCAAGAAGCGTCAAAAAAAGCCGTTTTTCTTTCTAGAACTGAAGCTAGAAACTAGAAAAATTCATATACATTTTTTTTACAAAGATTTCTCCCACACATTGAAAATTAAAACTACTGTAAAGGAAAATGGTTTTACCTGTTGGTGGCTCTGTGGGTGGTTCTGCAAAAAATAACATTTACTCGTATTTAATCATAAAAGATGAGCAATTTGGAAAAACAATTTATTGAGGCGCTTTAGTAAATTAAGTTTTTGGTTCTAGAATTCTAGCTAAAATGTAGAAAAAGTCATATACATTTTCCAACCAAAAATTTCCTACACATTGCCAATTAAACCTACTGTAAAGGAAAATTGTTTTACCAGTTGGTGGTGCTGTGGGTGGTTCTGCAAAAACAACATTTACTCGTATTTAATCATAAAAGATGTACATTTTGGAAAAGGATTTTAGGGAGACGCTTCAGTAAATGACATTTTTGTTCCTAGAATTCTGGCTAAAATCTAGAAAAATTCATATACATTTTTCCCAAAAATATCTCCTACACATTGCCAATTAAAACTACTGTAAAACGGAAAATTGTTTTACCTGTTGGTGGCTCTGTGGGTGGTTCTGCAATAAAGAACATTTTACACATATTTAAACATAGAACTTGTAGACTTTAAAAAAGCAGCTAATCAGCTAGATTTGCTAAATGCAGATTTTGTCCATAGGATTTAAAATAAAACTGAATTAACTAAGATACATGGTTTAAAAAAATTAATAAATAAAATAATAAAAAAAAAAATCTCCTTTACCCTCTAAATAAAAAACTGAATTTAAATGGTTTTACCTGTTGGTGGCTCTGTGGGAGGTTCTGCAAAAACAGAAAGTTTTACTCGTATATAATCATTAAAGTTGTACAATGGAAATGCAAATAAGGAAGGAGCATCATAAAAAGCAGTTTTTCTTTCTAGAACTGAAGCTAGAAACTAGAAAAATTCATATAGATTTTTTACAAAGATTTCTCCCTCACATTGAAAATTAAAACTATTGTAAAGGAAATTGGTTTTACCAGTTGGTGGCTCTGTGGGTGGTTCTGCAAAAAATAACATTTACTCGTATTTAATTATAAAAGATGTACAATTTGGAAAAGCAATTTAGCGAGACGCTTCAGTAAATAAAGTTTTTGTTCCTAGAATTCCAGCTTAAATCTAGAAAAATTCATATACATTTTCCCGAAAATATCTGCGACACATTGCCAATTAAACCTACTATAAAGGAAAATGGTTTTACCTGTTGGTGGCTCTGTGGGTGGTTCTGCAATAAAGAACATTTTACACATATTTAAACATAGAACTTGTAGACTTTAGAAAAGCAGCTAATCAGCGAGATTAGCTAAATGCAGATTTTGTCCATAGGATTTAAGATAAAACTGAATTAAGTAAGATACAAGGTTTAAAATAAATAAATAAATAAATAAATAAATAAATAAATAAATAAATAAAATAATAAATAAAAAAATCTCCTTTACCCTCTAAATAAAAACTGAAATTAAATGGTTTTACCTGTTGGTGGCTCTGTGGGAGGTTCTGCAAAAAATAACATTTACTCGTATTTAATCATAAAACATGCGCAATTTTGAAAAGCAATTTATTGAGGCGCTTTAGTAAATGAAGTTTTTGGTTCTAGAATTCTAGCTAAAATGTAGAAAAATTCATACACATTTTCCCACCAAAAAATCTCCTACACATTGCCAATTAAACCTACTGTAAAGAAAAATTGTTTTACCTGTTGGTGGCTCTGTGGGTGGTTCTGCAATAAAAAAAACATTTTACACATATATATACATAGAACTTGTAGAGTTTGAAAAAGCAGCTAAGCAAGTAGCTTCAGTAAATTAAAATATTTACACATAGAACTTGTAGAGTTTGTAAAAGCAGCTAAGCAAGTAGCTTTAGTAAATTAAAATTATTTTCATATGATTAAAGATAGAAACTGGAATATTTGGATTGTATGGTTCCCAAAAATATCTAGTACACATTGGCAATTACAACTGAATTACTAGTATTTTACCTGTTGGTGGCTCTGTGGGTGGTTCTGCAAAAACAGAAACTTTTACTCGTATATAATCATCAAAGATGTACATTTGGAAATGAAATTAAGCAAGGAGCTTCATAAAGAAGCAGTTTTTCTTTCTTGAACTGAAGCTAGAAACTAGAAAAATTCATATACATTTTTCCTCAAAATTTCTCCCACACATTGCCAATCAAAACTACTGTGAAGGAAAATGGTTTTACCTGTTGGTGGCTCTGTGGGTGGTTCTGCGATAAAAGAACATGTTAATTGTGGTTACACATAGGTGATGTAGAACTTGGGAAAGCAACTTTGCAATGAGCTTCAGTAAATGCAGGATTTATCCAAATGACTTAATATAACAACTAGAATATTTCAAATACATTGTTCCGAAAATCTCCTACAAATTACCAAGTAACAGTGATTTAAAATTGTTTTACCAGTTGGTGGCTCTGTGGGTGGTTCTGCAAAAACAACATTTACTCGTATTTAATCATAAAAGATGTACAGTTTGGAAAAGCAATTTAGGGAGACACTTCAGTAAATGACGTTTTTGTTACCAGAATTCTGGCTAAAATCTAGAAAAATTCATATACATTTTTTCCGAAAATATCTGCTACACATTTCCAATTAAACCTACTGTAAAGGAAAATAGTTTTACCTGTTGGTGGCTCTGTGGGTGGTTCTGCAATAAAGAACATTTCACACATATTTAAACTTAGAACTTGTAGACTTTAGAAAAGCAGCTAATCAGCGAGAATTGCTTAATGCATATTTTGTCCATAAGATTTAAGATAAAAACTGAATTAATAAAGATTCTTAGTTAAAAAAAAAATCTCCTTAACCTTCTAAATAAAAACTGATATAAAATGGTTTTACCTGTTGGTGGCTCTGTGGGTGGTTCTGCAAAAACAGAACATTTTACTCGTATATAATCATAAAAGATGTACATTTGGAAATGCAATTAAGCAAGAAGCGTCAAAAAAAGCCGTTTTTCTTTCTAGAACTGAAGCTAGAAACTAGAAAAATTCATATAAATTTTTTTTACAAAGATTTCTCCCACACATTGAAAATTAAAACTACTGTAAAGGAAAATGGTTTTACCTGTTGGTGGCTCTGTGGGTGGTTCTGCAAAAAATAACATTTACTCGTATTTAATCATAAAAGATGAGCAATTTGGAAAAACAATTTATTGAGGCGCTTTAGTAAATTAAGTTTTTGGTTCTAGAATTCTAGCTAAAATGTAGAAAAAGTCATATACATTTTCCAACCAAAAATTTCCTACACATTGCCAATTAAACCTACTGTAAAGGAAAATTGTTTTACCAGTTGGTGGTGCTGTGGGTGGTTCTGCAAAAACAACATTTACTCGTATTTAATCATAAAAGATGTACATTTTGGAAAAGGATTTTAGGGAGACGCTTCAGTAAATGACATTTTTGTTCCTAGAATTCTGGCTAAAATCTAGAAAAATTCATATACATTTTTCCCAAAAATATCTCCTACACATTGCCAATTAAAACTACTGTAAAACGGAAAATTGTTTTACCTGTTGGTGGCTCTGTGGGTGGTTCTGCAATAAAGAACATTTTACACATATTTAAACATAGAACTTGTAGACTTTAAAAAAGCAGCTAATCAGCTAGATTTGCTAAATGCAGATTTTGTCCATAGGATTTAAAATAAAACTGAATTAACTAAGATACATGGTTTAAAAAAATAAATAAATAAAATAATAAAAAAAAAAATCTCCTTTACCCTCTAAATAAAAAACTGAATTTAAATGGTTTTACCTGTTGGTGGCTCTGTGGGAGGTTCTGCAAAAACAGAAAGTTTTACTCGTATATAATCATTAAAGTTGTACAATGGAAATGCAAATAAGGAAGGAGCATCATAAAAAGCAGTTTTTCTTTCTAGAACTGAAGCTAGAAACTAGAAAAATTCATATAGATTTTTTACAAAGATTTCTCCCTCACATTGAAAATTAAAACTATTGTAAAGGAAATTGGTTTTACCAGTTGGTGGCTCTGTGGGTGGTTCTGCAAAAAATAACATTTACTCGTATTTAATTATAAAAGATGTACAATTTGGAAAAGCAATTTAGCGAGACGCTTCAGTAAATAAAGTTTTTGTTCCTAGAATTCCAGCTTAAATCTAGAAAAATTCATATACATTTTCCCGAAAATATCTGCGACACATTGCCAATTAAACCTACTATAAAGGAAAATGGTTTTACCTGTTGGTGGCTCTGTGGGTGGTTCTGCAATAAAGAACATTTTACACATATTTAAACATAGAACTTGTAGACTTTAGAAAAGCAGCTAATCAGCGAGATTAGCTAAATGCAGATTTTGTCCATAGGATTTAAGATAAAACTGAATTAAGTAAGATACAAGGTTTAAAATAAATAAATAAATAAATAAATAAATAAATAAATAAATAAATAAATAAATAAAATAATAAATAAAAAAATCTCCTTTACCCTCTAAATAAAAACTGAAATTAAATGGTTTTACCTGTTGGTGGCTCTGTGGGAGGTTCTGCAAAAAATAACATTTACTCGTATTTAATCATAAAACATGCGCAATTTTGAAAAGCAATTTATTGAGGCGCTTTAGTAAATGAAGTTTTTGGTTCTAGAATTCTAGCTAAAATGTAGAAAAATTCATACACATTTTCCCACCAAAAAATCTCCTACACATTGCCAATTAAACCTACTGTAAAGAAAAATTGTTTTACCTGTTGGTGGCTCTGTGGGTGGTTCTGCAATTAAAAAAACATTTTACACATATATATACATAGAACTTGTAGAGTTTGAAAAAGCAGCTAAGCAAGTAGCTTCAGTAAATTAAAATATTTACACATAGAACTTGTAGAGTTTGTAAAAGCAGCTAAGCAAGTAGCTTTAGTAAATTAAAATTATTTTCATATGATTAAAGATAGAAACTGGAATATTTGGATTGTATGGTTCCCAAAAATATCTAGTACACATTGGCAATTACAACTGAATTACTAGTATTTTACCTGTTGGTGGCTCTGTGGGTGGTTCTGCAAAAACAGAAACTTTTACTCGTATATAATCATCAAAGATGTACATTTGGAAATGAAATTAAGCAAGGAGCTTCATAAAGAAGCAGTTTTTCTTTCTTGAACTGAAGCTAGAAACTAGAAAAATTCATATACATTTTTCCTCAAAATTTCTCCCACACATTGCCAATCAAAACTACTGTGAAGGAAAATGGTTTTACCTGTTGGTGGCTCTGTGGGTGGTTCTGCGATAAAAGAACATGTTAATTGTGGTTACACATAGGTGATGTAGAACTTGGGAAAGCAACTTTGCAATGAGCTTCAGTAAATGCAGGATTTATCCAAATGACTTAATATAACAACTAGAATATTTCAAATACATTGTTCCGAAAATCTCCTACAAATTACCAAGTAACAGTGATTTAAAATTGTTTTACCAGTTGGTGGCTCTGTGGGTGGTTCTGCAAAAACAACATTTACTCGTATTTAATCATAAAAGATGTACAGTTTGGAAAAGCAATTTAGGGAGACACTTCAGTAAATGACGTTTTTGTTACCAGAATTCTGGCTAAAATCTAGAAAAATTCATATACATTTCCCCAAAAATATCTGCTACACATTGCCAATTAAACCTACTGTAAAGGAAAATAGTTTTACCTGTTGGTGGCTCTGTGGGTGGTTCTGCAATAAAGAACATTTCACACATATTTAAACTTAGAACTTGTAGACTTTAGAAAAGCAGCTAATCAGCGAGAATTGCTTAATGCATATTTTGTCCATAAGATTTAAGATAAAAACTGAATTAATAAAGATTCTTAGTTAAAAAAAAAAATCTCCTTAACCTTCTAAATAAAAACTGATATAAAATGGTTTTACCTGTTGGTGGCTCTGTGGGTGGTTCTGCAAAAACAGAACATTTTACTCGTATATAATCATAAAAGATGTACATTTGGAAATGCAATTAAGCAAGAAGCGTCAAAAAAAGCCGTTTTTCTTTCTAGAACTGAAGCTAGAAACTAGAAAAATTCCTATAAATTTTTTTTACAAAGATTTCTCCCACACATTGAAAATTAAAACTACTGTAAAGGAAAATGGTTTTACCTGTTGGTGGCTCTGTGGGTGGTTCTGCAAAAAATAACATTTACTCGTATTTAATCATAAAAGATGAGCAATTTGGAAAAACAATTTATTGAGGCGCTTTAGTAAATTAAGTTTTTGGTTCTAGAATTCTAGCTAAAATGTAGAAAAAGTCATATACATTTTCCAACCAAAAATTTCCTACACATTGCCAATTAAACCTACTGTAAAGGAAAATTGTTTTACCAGTTGGTGGCGCTGTGGGTGGTTCTGCAAAAACAACATTTACTCGTATTTAATCATAAAAGATGTACATTTTGGAAAAGGATTTTAGGGAGACGCTTCAGTAAATGACATTTTTGTTCCTAGAATTCTGGCTAAAATCTAGAAAAATTCATATACATTTTTCCCAAAAATATCTCCTACACATTGCCAATTAAAACTACTGTAAAACGGAAAATTGTTTTACCTGTTGGTGGCTCTGTGGGTGGTTCTGCAATAAAGAACATTTTACACATATTTAAACATAGAACTTGTAGACTTTAAAAAAGCAGCTAATCAGCTAGATTTGCTAAATGCAGATTTTGTCCATAGGATTTAAAATAAAACTGAATTAACTAAGATACATGGTTTAAAAAAATAAATAAATAAAATAATAAAAAAAAAAATCTCCTTTACCCTCTAAATAAAAAACTGAATTTAAATGGTTTTACCTGTTGGTGGCTCTGTGGGAGGTTCTGCAAAAACAGAAAGTTTTACTCGTATATAATCATTAAAGTTGTACAATGGAAATGCAAATAAGGAAGGAGCATCATAAAAAGCAGTTTTTCTTTCTAGAACTGAAGCTAGAAACTAGAAAAATTCATATAGATTTTTTACAAAGATTTCTCCCTCACATTGAAAATTAAAACTATTGTAAAGGAAATTGGTTTTACCAGTTGGTGGCTCTGTGGGTGGTTCTGCAAAAAATAACATTTACTCGTATTTAATTATAAAAGATGTACAATTTGGAAAAGCAATTTAGCGAGACGCTTCAGTAAATAAAGTTTTTGTTCCTAGAATTCCAGCTTAAATCTAGAAAAATTCATATACATTTTCCCGAAAATATCTGCGACACATTGCCAATTAAACCTACTATAAAGGAAAATGGTTTTACCTGTTGGTGGCTCTGTGGGTGGTTCTGCAATAAAGAACATTTTACACATATTTAAACATAGAACTTGTAGACTTTAGAAAAGCAGCTAATCAGCGAGATTAGCTAAATGCAGATTTTGTCCATAGGATTTAAGATAAAACTGAATTAAGTAAGATACAAGGTTTAAAATAAATAAATAAATAAATAAATAAATAAATAAATAAATAAATAAATAAATAAATAAAAAAATCTCCTTTACCCTCTAAATAAAAACTGAAATTAAATGGTTTTACCTGTTGGTGGCTCTGTGGGAGGTTCTGCAAAAAATAACATTTACTCGTATTTAATCATAAAACATGCGCAATTTTGAAAAGCAATTTATTGAGGCGCTTTAGTAAATGAAGTTTTTGGTTCTAGAATTCTAGCTAAAATGTAGAAAAATTCATACACATTTTCCCACCAAAAAATCTCCTACACATTGCCAATTAAACCTACTGTAAAGAAAAATTGTTTTACCTGTTGGTGGCTCTGTGGGTGGTTCTGCAATAAAAAAAACATTTTACACATATATATACATAGAACTTGTAGAGTTTGAAAAAGCAGCTAAGCAAGTAGCTTCAGTAAATTAAAATATTTACACATAGAACTTGTAGAGTTTGTAAAAGCAGCTAAGCAAGTAGCTTTAGTAAATTAAAATTATTTTCATATGATTAAAGATAGAAACTGGAATATTTGGATTGTATGGTTCCCAAAAATATCTAGTACACATTGGCAATTACAACTGAATTACTAGTATTTTACCTGTTGGTGGCTCTGTGGGTGGTTCTGCAAAAACAGAAACTTTTACTCGTATATAATCATCAAAGATGTACATTTGGAAATGAAATTAAGCAAGGAGCTTCATAAAGAAGCAGTTTTTCTTTCTTGAACTGAAGCTAGAAACTAGAAAAATTCATATACATTTTTCCTCAAAATTTCTCCCACACATTGCCAATCAAAGCTACTGTGAAGGAAAATGGTTTTACCTGTTGGTGGCTCTGTGGGTGGTTCTGCGATAAAAGAACATGTTAATTGTGGTTACACATAGGTGATGTAGAACTTGGGAAAGCAACTTTGCAATGAGCTTCAGTAAATGCAGGATTTATCCAAATGACTTAATATAACAACTAGAATATTTCAAATACATTGTTCCGAAAATCTCCTACAAATTACCAAGTAACAGTGATTTAAAATTGTTTTACCAGTTGGTGGCTCTGTGGGTGGTTCTGCAAAAACAACATTTACTCGTATTTAATCATAAAAGATGTACAGTTTGGAAAAGCAATTTAGGGAGACACTTCAGTAAATGACGTTTTTGTTACCAGAATTCTGGCTAAAATCTAGAAAAATTCATATACATTTCCCCAAAAATATCTGCTACACATTGCCAATTAAACCTACTGTAAAGGAAAATAGTTTTACCTGTTGGTGGCTCTGTGGGTGGTTCTGCAATAAAGAACATTTCACACATATTTAAACTTAGAACTTGTAGACTTTAGAAAAGCAGCTAATCAGCGAGAATTGCTTAATGCATATTTTGTCCATAAGATTTAAGATAAAAACTGAATTAATAAAGATTCTTAGTTAAAAAAAAAAATCTCCTTAACCTTCTAAATAAAAACTGATATAAAATGGTTTTACCTGTTGGTGGCTCTGTGGGTGGTTCTGCAAAAACAGAACATTTTACTCGTATATAATCATAAAAGATGTACATTTGGAAATGCAATTAAGCAAGAAGCGTCAAAAAAAGCCGTTTTTCTTTCTAGAACTGAAGCTAGAAACTAGAAAAATTCCTATACATTTTTTTTACAAAGATTTCTCCCACACATTGAAAATTAAAACTACTGTAAAGGAAAATGGTTTTACCTGTTGGTGGCTCTGTGGGTGGTTCTGCAAAAAATAACATTTACTCGTATTTAATCATAAAAGATGAGCAATTTGGAAAAACAATTTATTGAGGCGCTTTAGTAAATTAAGTTTTTGGTTCTAGAATTCTAGCTAAAATGTAGAAAAAGTCATATACATTTTCCAACCAAAAATTTCCTACACATTGCCAATTAAACCTACTGTAAAGGAAAATTGTTTTACCAGTTGGTGGCGCTGTGGGTGGTTCTGCAAAAACAACATTTACTCGTATTTAATCATAAAAGATGTACATTTTGGAAAAGGATTTTAGGGAGACGCTTCAGTAAATGACATTTTTGTTCCTAGAATTCTGGCTAAAATCTAGAAAAATTCATATACATTTTTCCCAAAAATATCTCCTACACATTGCCAATTAAAACTACTGTAAAACGGAAAATTGTTTTACCTGTTGGTGGCTCTGTGGGTGGTTCTGCAATAAAGAACATTTTACACATATTTAAACATAGAACTTGTAGACTTTAAAAAAGCAGCTAATCAGCTAGATTTGCTAAATGCAGATTTTGTCCATAGGATTTAAAATAAAACTGAATTAACTAAGATACATGGTTTAAAAAAATAAATAAATAAAATAATAAAAAAAAAAATCTCCTTTACCCTCTAAGTAAAAAACTGAATTTAAATGGTTTTACCTGTTGGTGGCTCTGTGGGAGGTTCTGCAAAAACAGAAAGTTTTACTCGTATATAATCATTAAAGTTGTACAATGGAAATGCAAATAAGGAAGGAGCATCATAAAAAGCAGTTTTTCTTTCTAGAACTGAAGCTAGAAACTAGAAAAATTCATATAGATTTTTTACAAAGATTTCTCCCTCACATTGAAAATTAAAACTATTGTAAAGGAAATTGGTTTTACCAGTTGGTGGCTCTGTGGGTGGTTCTGCAAAAAATAACATTTACTCGTATTTAATTATAAAAGATGTACAATTTGGAAAAGCAATTTAGCGAGACGCTTCAGTAAATAAAGTTTTTGTTCCTAGAATTCCAGCTTAAATCTAGAAAAATTCATATACATTTTCCCGAAAATATCTGCGACACATTGCCAATTAAACCTACTATAAAGGAAAATGGTTTTACCTGTTGGTGGCTCTGTGGGTGGTTCTGCAATAAAGAACATTTTACACATATTTAAACATAGAACTTGTAGACTTTAGAAAAGCAGCTAATCAGCGAGATTAGCTAAATGCAGATTTTGTCCATAGGATTTAAGATAAAACTGAATTAAGTAAGATACAAGGTTTAAAATAAATAAATAAATAAATAAATAAATAAATAAATAAATAAATAAATAAATAAATAAAATATTAAATAAAAAAATCTCCTTTACCCTCTAAATAAAAACTGAAATTAAATGGTTTTACCTGTTGGTGGCTCTGTGGGAGGTTCTGCAAAAAATAACATTTACTCGTATTTAATCATAAAACATGCGCAATTTTGAAAAGCAATTTATTGAGGCGCTTTAGTAAATGAAGTTTTTGGTTCTAGAATTCTAGCTAAAATGTAGAAAAATTCATACACATTTTCCCACCAAAAAATCTCCTACACATTGCCAATTAAACCTACTGTAAAGAAAAATTGTTTTACCTGTTGGTGGCTCTGTGGGTGGTTCTGCAATTAAAAAAACATTTTACACATATATATATACATAGAACTTGTAGAGTTTGAAAAAGCAGCTAAGCAAGTAGCTTCAGTAAATTAAAATATTTACACATAGAACTTGTAGAGTTTGTAAAAGCAGCTAAGCAAGTAGCTTTAGTAAATTAAAATTATTTTCATATGATTAAAGATAGAAACTGGAATATTTGGATTGTATGGTTCCCAAAAATATCTAGTACACATTGGCAATTACAACTGAATTACTAGTATTTTACCTGTTGGTGGCTCTGTGGGTGGTTCTGCAAAAACAGAAACTTTTACTCGTATATAATCATCAAAGATGTACATTTGGAAATGAAATTAAGCAAGGAGCTTCATAAAGAAGCAGTTTTTCTTTCTTGAACTGAAGCTAGAAACTAGAAAAATTCATATACATTTTTCCTCAAAATTTCTCCCACACATTGCCAATCAAAACTACTGTGAAGGAAAATGGTTTTACCTGTTGGTGGCTCTGTGGGTGGTTCTGCGATAAAAGAACATGTTAATTGTGGTTACACATAGGTGATGTAGAACTTGGGAAAGCAACTTTGCAATGAGCTTCAGTAAATGCAGGATTTATCCAAATGACTTAATATAACAACTAGAATATTTCAAATACATTGTTCCGAAAATCTCCTACAAATTACCAAGTAACAGTGATTTAAAATTGTTTTACCAGTTGGTGGCTCTGTGGGTGGTTCTGCAAAAACAACATTTACTCGTATTTAATCATAAAAGATGTACAGTTTGGAAAAGCAATTTAGGGAGACACTTCAGTAAATGACGTTTTTGTTACCAGAATTCTGGCTAAAATCTAGAAAAATTCATATACATTTCCCCAAAAATATCTGCTACACATTGCCAATTAAACCTACTGTAAAGGAAAATAGTTTTACCTGTTGGTGGCTCTGTGGGTGGTTCTGCAATAAAGAACATTTCACACATATTTAAACTTAGAACTTGTAGACTTTAGAAAAGCAGCTAATCAGCGAGAATTGCTTAATGCATATTTTGTCCATAAGATTTAAGATAAAAACTGAATTAATAAAGATTCTTAGTTAAAAAAAAAAATCTCCTTAACCTTCTAAATAAAAACTGATATAAAATGGTTTTACCTGTTGGTGGCTCTGTGGGTGGTTCTGCAAAAACAGAACATTTTACTCGTATATAATCATAAAAGATGTACATTTGGAAATGCAATTAAGCAAGAAGCGTCAAAAAAAGCCGTTTTTCTTTCTAGAACTGAAGCTAGAAACTAGAAAAATTCCTATACATTTTTTTTACAAAGATTTCTCCCACACATTGAAAATTAAAACTACTGTAAAGGAAAATGGTTTTACCTGTTGGTGGCCCTGTGGGTGGTTCTGCAAAAAATAACATTTACTCGTATTTAATCATAAAAGATGAGCAATTTGGAAAAACAATTTATTGAGGCGCTTTAGTAAATTAAGTTTTTGGTTCTAGAATTCTAGCTAAAATGTAGAAAAAGTCATATACATTTTCCAACCAAAAATTTCCTACACATTGCCAATTAAACCTACTGTAAAGGAAAATTGTTTTACCAGTTGGTGGCGCTGTGGGTGGTTCTGCAAAAACAACATTTACTCGTATTTAATCATAAAAGATGTACATTTTGGAAAAGGATTTTAGGGAGACGCTTCAGTAAATGACATTTTTGTTCCTAGAATTCTGGCTAAAATCTAGAAAAATTCATATACATTTTTCCCAAAAATATCTCCTACACATTGCCAATTAAAACTACTGTAAAACGGAAAATTGTTTTACCTGTTGGTGGCTCTGTGGGTGGTTCTGCAATAAAGAACATTTTACACATATTTAAACATAGAACTTGTAGACTTTAAAAAAGCAGCTAATCAGCTAGATTTGCTAAATGCAGATTTTGTCCATAGGATTTAAAATAAAACTGAATTAACTAAGATACATGGTTTAAAAAAATTAATAAATAAAATAATAAAAAAAAAAATCTCCTTTACCCTCTAATTAAAAAACTGAATTTAAATGGTTTTACCTGTTGGTGGCTCTGTGGGAGGTTCTGCAAAAACAGAAAGTTTTACTCGTATATAATCATTAAAGTTGTACAATGGAAATGCAAATAAGGAAGGAGCATCATAAAAAGCAGTTTTTCTTTCTAGAACTGAAGCTAGAAACTAGAAAAATTCATATAGATTTTTTACAAAGATTTCTCCCTCACATTGAAAATTAAAACTATTGTAAAGGAAATTGGTTTTACCAGTTGGTGGCTCTGTGGGTGGTTCTGCAAAAAATAACATTTACTCGTATTTAATTATAAAAGATGTACAATTTGGAAAAGCAATTTAGCGAGACGCTTCAGTAAATAAAGTTTTTGTTCCTAGAATTCCAGCTTAAATCTAGAAAAATTCATATACATTTTCCCGAAAATATCTGCGACACATTGCCAATTAAACCTACTATAAAGGAAAATGGTTTTACCTGTTGGTGGCTCTGTGGGTGGTTCTGCAATAAAGAACATTTTACACATATTTAAACATAGAACTTGTAGACTTTAGAAAAGCAGCTAATCAGCGAGATTAGCTAAATGCAGATTTTGTCCATAGGATTTAAGATAAAACTGAATTAAGTAAGATACAAGGTTTAAAATAAATAAATAAATAAATAAATAAATAAATAAATAAATAAATAAATAAATAAATAAAAAAATCTCCTTTACCCTCTAAATAAAAACTGAAATTAAATGGTTTTACCTGTTGGTGGCTCTGTGGGAGGTTCTGCAAAAAATAACATTTACTCGTATTTAATCATAAAACATGCGCAATTTTGAAAAGCAATTTATTGAGGCGCTTTAGTAAATGAAGTTTTTGGTTCTAGAATTCTAGCTAAAATGTAGAAAAATTCATACACATTTTCCCACCAAAAAATCTCCTACACATTGCCAATTAAACCTACTGTAAAGAAAAATTGTTTTACCTGTTGGTGGCTCTGTGGGTGGTTCTGCAATAAAAAAAACATTTTACACATATATATACATAGAACTTGTAGAGTTTGAAAAAGCAGCTAAGCAAGTAGCTTCAGTAAATTAAAATATTTACACATAGAACTTGTAGAGTTTGTAAAAGCAGCTAAGCAAGTAGCTTTAGTAAATTAAAATTATTTTCATATGATTAAAGATAGAAACTGGAATATTTGGATTGTATGGTTCCCAAAAATATCTAGTACACATTGGCAATTACAACTGAATTACTAGTATTTTACCTGTTGGTGGCTCTGTGGGTGGTTCTGCAAAAACAGAAACTTTTACTCGTATATAATCATCAAAGATGTACATTTGGAAATGAAATTAAGCAAGGAGCTTCATAAAGAAGCAGTTTTTCTTTCTTGAACTGAAGCTAGAAACTAGAAAAATTCATATACATTTTTCCTCAAAATTTCTCCCACACATTGCCAATCAAAGCTACTGTGAAGGAAAATGGTTTTACCTGTTGGTGGCTCTGTGGGTGGTTCTGCGATAAAAGAACATGTTAATTGTGGTTACACATAGGTGATGTAGAACTTGGGAAAGCAACTTTGCAATGAGCTTCAGTAAATGCAGGATTTATCCAAATGACTTAATATAACAACTAGAATATTTCAAATACATTGTTCCGAAAATCTCCTACAAATTACCAAGTAACAGTGATTTAAAATTGTTTTACCAGTTGGTGGCTCTGTGGGTGGTTCTGCAAAAACAACATTTACTCGTATTTAATCATAAAAGATGTACAGTTTGGAAAAGCAATTTAGGGAGACACTTCAGTAAATGACGTTTTTGTTACCAGAATTCTGGCTAAAATCTAGAAAAATTCATATACATTTCCCCAAAAATATCTGCTACACATTGCCAATTAAACCTACTGTAAAGGAAAATAGTTTTACCTGTTGGTGGCTCTGTGGGTGGTTCTGCAATAAAGAACATTTCACACATATTTAAACTTAGAACTTGTAGACTTTAGAAAAGCAGCTAATCAGCGAGAATTGCTTAATGCATATTTTGTCCATAAGATTTAAGATAAAAACTGAATTAATAAAGATTCTTAGTTAAAAAAAAAAATCTCCTTAACCTTCTAAATAAAAACTGATATAAAATGGTTTTACCTGTTGGTGGCTCTGTGGGTGGTTCTGCAAAAACAGAACATTTTACTCGTATATAATCATAAAAGATGTACATTTGGAAATGCAATTAAGCAAGAAGCGTCAAAAAAAGCCGTTTTTCTTTCTAGAACTGAAGCTAGAAACTAGAAAAATTCCTATACATTTTTTTTACAAAGATTTCTCCCACACATTGAAAATTAAAACTACTGTAAAGGAAAATGGTTTTACCTGTTGGTGGCTCTGTGGGTGGTTCTGCAAAAAATAACATTTACTCGTATTTAATCATAAAAGATGAGCAATTTGGAAAAACAATTTATTGAGGCGCTTTAGTAAATTAAGTTTTTGGTTCTAGAATTCTAGCTAAAATGTAGAAAAAGTCATATACATTTTCCAACCAAAAATTTCCTACACATTGCCAATTAAACCTACTGTAAAGGAAAATTGTTTTACCAGTTGGTGGCGCTGTGGGTGGTTCTGCAAAAACAACATTTACTCGTATTTAATCATAAAAGATGTACATTTTGGAAAAGGATTTTAGGGAGACGCTTCAGTAAATGACATTTTTGTTCCTAGAATTCTGGCTAAAATCTAGAAAAATTCATATACATTTTTCCCAAAAATATCTCCTACACATTGCCAATTAAAACTACTGTAAAACGGAAAATTGTTTTACCTGTTGGTGGCTCTGTGGGTGGTTCTGCAATAAAGAACATTTTACACATATTTAAACATAGAACTTGTAGACTTTAAAAAAGCAGCTAATCAGCTAGATTTGCTAAATGCAGATTTTGTCCATAGGATTTAAAATAAAACTGAATTAACTAAGATACATGGTTTAAAAAAATAAATAAATAAAATAATAAAAAAAAAAATCTCCTTTACCCTCTAAATAAAAAACTGAATTTAAATGGTTTTACCTGTTGGTGGCTCTGTGGGAGGTTCTGCAAAAACAGAAAGTTTTACTCGTATATAATCATTAAAGTTGTACAATGGAAATGCAAATAAGGAAGGAGCATCATAAAAAGCAGTTTTTCTTTCTAGAACTGAAGCTAGAAACTAGAAAAATTCATATAGATTTTTTACAAAGATTTCTCCCTCACATTGAAAATTAAAACTATTGTAAAGGAAATTGGTTTTACCAGTTGGTGGCTCTGTGGGTGGTTCTGCAAAAAATAACATTTACTCGTATTTAATTATAAAAGATGTACAATTTGGAAAAGCAATTTAGCGAGACGCTTCAGTAAATAAAGTTTTTGTTCCTAGAATTCCAGCTTAAATCTAGAAAAATTCATATACATTTTCCCGAAAATATCTGCGACACATTGCCAATTAAACCTACTATAAAGGAAAATGGTTTTACCTGTTGGTGGCTCTGTGGGTGGTTCTGCAATAAAGAACATTTTACACATATTTAAACATAGAACTTGTAGACTTTAGAAAAGCAGCTAATCAGCGAGATTAGCTAAATGCAGATTTTGTCCATAGGATTTAAGATAAAACTGAATTAAGTAAGATACAAGGTTTAAAATAAATAAATAAATAAATAAATAAATAAATAAATAAATAAATAAATAAATAAATAAAAAAATCTCCTTTACCCTCTAAATAAAAACTGAAATTAAATGGTTTTACCTGTTGGTGGCTCTGTGGGAGGTTCTGCAAAAAATAACATTTACTCGTATTTAATCATAAAACATGCGCAATTTTGAAAAGCAATTTATTGAGGCGCTTTAGTAAATGAAGTTTTTGGTTCTAGAATTCTAGCTAAAATGTAGAAAAATTCATACACATTTTCCCACCAAAAAATCTCCTACACATTGCCAATTAAACCTACTGTAAAGAAAAATTGTTTTACCTGTTGGTGGCTCTGTGGGTGGTTCTGCAATTAAAAAAACATTTTACACATATATATATACATAGAACTTGTAGAGTTTGAAAAAGCAGCTAAGCAAGTAGCTTCAGTAAATTAAAATATTTACACATAGAACTTGTAGAGTTTGTAAAAGCAGCTAAGCAAGTAGCTTTAGTAAATTAAAATTATTTTCATATGATTAAAGATAGAAACTGGAATATTTGGATTGTATGGTTCCCAAAAATATCTAGTACACATTGGCAATTACAACTGAATTACTAGTATTTTACCTGTTGGTGGCTCTGTGGGTGGTTCTGCAAAAACAGAAACTTTTACTCGTATATAATCATCAAAGATGTACATTTGGAAATGAAATTAAGCAAGGAGCTTCATAAAGAAGCAGTTTTTCTTTCTTGAACTGAAGCTAGAAACTAGAAAAATTCATATACATTTTTCCTCAAAATTTCTCCCACACATTGCCAATCAAAACTACTGTGAAGGAAAATGGTTTTACCTGTTGGTGGCTCTGTGGGTGGTTCTGCGATAAAAGAACATGTTAATTGTGGTTACACATAGGTGATGTAGAACTTGGGAAAGCAACTTTGCAATGAGCTTCAGTAAATGCAGGATTTATCCAAATGACTTAATATAACAACTAGAATATTTCAAATACATTGTTCCGAAAATCTCCTACAAATTACCAAGTAACAGTGATTTAAAATTGTTTTACCAGTTGGTGGCTCTGTGGGTGGTTCTGCAAAAACAACATTTACTCGTATTTAATCATAAAAGATGTACAGTTTGGAAAAGCAATTTAGGGAGACACTTCAGTAAATGACGTTTTTGTTACCAGAATTCTGGCTAAAATCTAGAAAAATTCATATACATTTCCCCAAAAATATCTGCTACACATTGCCAATTAAACCTACTGTAAAGGAAAATAGTTTTACCTGTTGGTGGCTCTGTGGGTGGTTCTGCAATAAAGAACATTTCACACATATTTAAACTTAGAACTTGTAGACTTTAGAAAAGCAGCTAATCAGCGAGAATTGCTTAATGCATATTTTGTCCATAAGATTTAAGATAAAAACTGAATTAATAAAGATTCTTAGTTAAAAAAAAAAATCTCCTTAACCTTCTAAATAAAAACTGATATAAAATGGTTTTACCTGTTGGTGGCTCTGTGGGTGGTTCTGCAAAAACAGAACATTTTACTCGTATATAATCATAAAAGATGTACATTTGGAAATGCAATTAAGCAAGAAGCGTCAAAAAAAGCCGTTTTTCTTTCTAGAACTGAAGCTAGAAACTAGAAAAATTCCTATACATTTTTTTTACAAAGATTTCTCCCACACATTGAAAATTAAAACTACTGTAAAGGAAAATGGTTTTACCTGTTGGTGGCCCTGTGGGTGGTTCTGCAAAAAATAACATTTACTCGTATTTAATCATAAAAGATGAGCAATTTGGAAAAACAATTTATTGAGGCGCTTTAGTAAATTAAGTTTTTGGTTCTAGAATTCTAGCTAAAATGTAGAAAAAGTCATATACATTTTCCAACCAAAAATTTCCTACACATTGCCAATTAAACCTACTGTAAAGGAAAATTGTTTTACCAGTTGGTGGCGCTGTGGGTGGTTCTGCAAAAACAACATTTACTCGTATTTAATCATAAAAGATGTACATTTTGGAAAAGGATTTTAGGGAGACGCTTCAGTAAATGACATTTTTGTTCCTAGAATTCTGGCTAAAATCTAGAAAAATTCATATACATTTTTCCCAAAAATATCTCCTACACATTGCCAATTAAAACTACTGTAAAACGGAAAATTGTTTTACCTGTTGGTGGCTCTGTGGGTGGTTCTGCAATAAAGAACATTTTACACATATTTAAACATAGAACTTGTAGACTTTAAAAAAGCAGCTAATCAGCTAGATTTGCTAAATGCAGATTTTGTCCATAGGATTTAAAATAAAACTGAATTAACTAAGATACATGGTTTAAAAAAATTAATAAATAAAATAATAAAAAAAAAAATCTCCTTTACCCTCTAATTAAAAAACTGAATTTAAATGGTTTTACCTGTTGGTGGCTCTGTGGGAGGTTCTGCAAAAACAGAAAGTTTTACTCGTATATAATCATTAAAGTTGTACAATGGAAATGCAAATAAGGAAGGAGCATCATAAAAAGCAGTTTTTCTTTCTAGAACTGAAGCTAGAAACTAGAAAAATTCATATAGATTTTTTACAAAGATTTCTCCCTCACATTGAAAATTAAAACTATTGTAAAGGAAATTGGTTTTACCAGTTGGTGGCTCTGTGGGTGGTTCTGCAAAAAATAACATTTACTCGTATTTAATTATAAAAGATGTACAATTTGGAAAAGCAATTTAGCGAGACGCTTCAGTAAATAAAGTTTTTGTTCCTAGAATTCCAGCTTAAATCTAGAAAAATTCATATACATTTTCCCGAAAATATCTGCGACACATTGCCAATTAAACCTACTATAAAGGAAAATGGTTTTACCTGTTGGTGGCTCTGTGGGTGGTTCTGCAATAAAGAACATTTTACACATATTTAAACATAGAACTTGTAGACTTTAGAAAAGCAGCTAATCAGCGAGATTAGCTAAATGCAGATTTTGTCCATAGGATTTAAGATAAAACTGAATTAAGTAAGATACAAGGTTTAAAATAAATAAATAAATAAATAAATAAATAAATAAATAAATAAATAAATAAATAAATAAATAAATAAATAAAATAATAAATAAAAAAATCTCCTTTACCCTCTAAATAAAAACTGAAATTAAATGGTTTTACCTGTTGGTGGCTCTGTGGGAGGTTCTGCAAAAAATAACATTTACTCGTATTTAATCATAAAACATGCGCAATTTTGAAAAGCAATTTATTGAGGCGCTTTAGTAAATGAAGTTTTTGGTTCTAGAATTCTAGCTAAAATGTAGAAAAATTCATACACATTTTCCCACCAAAAAATCTCCTACACATTGCCAATTAAACCTACTGTAAAGAAAAATTGTTTTACCTGTTGGTGGCTCTGTGGGTGGTTCTGCAATAAAAAAAACATTTTACACATATATATACATAGAACTTGTAGAGTTTGAAAAAGCAGCTAAGCAAGTAGCTTCAGTAAATTAAAATATTTACACATAGAACTTGTAGAGTTTGTAAAAGCAGCTAAGCAAGTAGCTTTAGTAAATTAAAATTATTTTCATATGATTAAAGATAGAAACTGGAATATTTGGATTGTATGGTTCCCAAAAATATCTAGTACACATTGGCAATTACAACTGAATTACTAGTATTTTACCTGTTGGTGGCTCTGTGGGTGGTTCTGCAAAAACAGAAACTTTTACTCGTATATAATCATCAAAGATGTACATTTGGAAATGAAATTAAGCAAGGAGCTTCATAAAGAAGCAGTTTTTCTTTCTTGAACTGAAGCTAGAAACTAGAAAAATTCATATACATTTTTCCTCAAAATTTCTCCCACACATTGCCAATCAAAGCTACTGTGAAGGAAAATGGTTTTACCTGTTGGTGGCTCTGTGGGTGGTTCTGCGATAAAAGAACATGTTAATTGTGGTTACACATAGGTGATGTAGAACTTGGGAAAGCAACTTTGCAATGAGCTTCAGTAAATGCAGGATTTATCCAAATGACTTAATATAACAACTAGAATATTTCAAATACATTGTTCCGAAAATCTCCTACAAATTACCAAGTAACAGTGATTTAAAATTGTTTTACCAGTTGGTGGCTCTGTGGGTGGTTCTGCAAAAACAACATTTACTCGTATTTAATCATAAAAGATGTACAGTTTGGAAAAGCAATTTAGGGAGACACTTCAGTAAATGACGTTTTTGTTACCAGAATTCTGGCTAAAATCTAGAAAAATTCATATACATTTCCCCAAAAATATCTGCTACACATTGCCAATTAAACCTACTGTAAAGGAAAATAGTTTTACCTGTTGGTGGCTCTGTGGGTGGTTCTGCAATAAAGAACATTTCACACATATTTAAACTTAGAACTTGTAGACTTTAGAAAAGCAGCTAATCAGCGAGAATTGCTTAATGCATATTTTGTCCATAAGATTTAAGATAAAAACTGAATTAATAAAGATTCTTAGTTAAAAAAAAAAATCTCCTTAACCTTCTAAATAAAAACTGATATAAAATGGTTTTACCTGTTGGTGGCTCTGTGGGTGGTTCTGCAAAAACAGAACATTTTACTCGTATATAATCATAAAAGATGTACATTTGGAAATGCAATTAAGCAAGAAGCGTCAAAAAAAGCCGTTTTTCTTTCTAGAACTGAAGCTAGAAACTAGAAAAATTCCTATACATTTTTTTTACAAAGATTTCTCCCACACATTGAAAATTAAAACTACTGTAAAGGAAAATGGTTTTACCTGTTGGTGGCTCTGTGGGTGGTTCTGCAAAAAATAACATTTACTCGTATTTAATCATAAAAGATGAGCAATTTGGAAAAACAATTTATTGAGGCGCTTTAGTAAATTAAGTTTTTGGTTCTAGAATTCTAGCTAAAATGTAGAAAAAGTCATATACATTTTCCAACCAAAAATTTCCTACACATTGCCAATTAAACCTACTGTAAAGGAAAATTGTTTTACCAGTTGGTGGCGCTGTGGGTGGTTCTGCAAAAACAACATTTACTCGTATTTAATCATAAAAGATGTACATTTTGGAAAAGGATTTTAGGGAGACGCTTCAGTAAATGACATTTTTGTTCCTAGAATTCTGGCTAAAATCTAGAAAAATTCATATACATTTTTCCCAAAAATATCTCCTACACATTGCCAATTAAAACTACTGTAAAACGGAAAATTGTTTTACCTGTTGGTGGCTCTGTGGGTGGTTCTGCAATAAAGAACATTTTACACATATTTAAACATAGAACTTGTAGACTTTAAAAAAGCAGCTAATCAGCTAGATTTGCTAAATGCAGATTTTGTCCATAGGATTTAAAATAAAACTGAATTAACTAAGATACATGGTTTAAAAAAATTAATAAATAAAATAATAAAAAAAAAAATCTCCTTTACCCTCTAAATAAAAAACTGAATTTAAATGGTTTTACCTGTTGGTGGCTCTGTGGGAGGTTCTGCAAAAACAGAAAGTTTTACTCGTATATAATCATTAAAGTTGTACAATGGAAATGCAAATAAGGAAGGAGCATCATAAAAAGCAGTTTTTCTTTCTAGAACTGAAGCTAGAAACTAGAAAAATTCATATAGATTTTTTACAAAGATTTCTCCCTCACATTGAAAATTAAAACTATTGTAAAGGAAATTGGTTTTACCAGTTGGTGGCTCTGTGGGTGGTTCTGCAAAAAATAACATTTACTCGTATTTAATTATAAAAGATGTACAATTTGGAAAAGCAATTTAGCGAGACGCTTCAGTAAATAAAGTTTTTGTTCCTAGAATTCCAGCTTAAATCTAGAAAAATTCATATACATTTTCCCGAAAATATCTGCGACACATTGCCAATTAAACCTACTATAAAGGAAAATGGTTTTACCTGTTGGTGGCTCTGTGGGTGGTTCTGCAATAAAGAACATTTTACACATATTTAAACATAGAACTTGTAGACTTTAGAAAAGCAGCTAATCAGCGAGATTAGCTAAATGCAGATTTTGTCCATAGGATTTAAGATAAAACTGAATTAAGTAAGATACAAGGTTTAAAATAAATAAATAAATAAATAAATAAATAAATAAATAAATAAATAAATAAATAAATAAATAAAATATTAAATAAAAAAATCTCCTTTACCCTCTAAATAAAAACTGAAATTAAATGGTTTTACCTGTTGGTGGCTCTGTGGGAGGTTCTGCAAAAAATAACATTTACTCGTATTTAATCATAAAACATGCGAAATTTTGAAAAGCAATTTATTGAGGCGCTTTAGTAAATGAAGTTTTTGGTTCTAGAATTCTAGCTAAAATGTAGAAAAATTCATACACATTTTCCCACCAAAAAATCTCCTACACATTGCCAATTAAACCTACTGTAAAGAAAAATTGTTTTACCTGTTGGTGGCTCTGTGGGTGGTTCTGCAATTAAAAAAACATTTTACACATATATATACATAGAACTTGTAGAGTTTGAAAAAGCAGCTAAGCAAGTAGCTTCAGTAAATTAAAATATTTACACATAGAACTTGTAGAGTTTGTAAAAGCAGCTAAGCAAGTAGCTTTAGTAAATTAAAATTATTTTCATATGATTAAAGATAGAAACTGGAATATTTGGATTGTATGGTTCCCAAAAATATCTAGTACACATTGGCAATTACAACTGAATTACTAGTATTTTACCTGTTGGTGGCTCTGTGGGTGGTTCTGCAAAAACAGAAACTTTTACTCGTATATAATCATCAAAGATGTACATTTGGAAATGAAATTAAGCAAGGAGCTTCATAAAGAAGCAGTTTTTCTTTCTTGAACTGAAGCTAGAAACTAGAAAAATTCATATACATTTTTCCTCAAAATTTCTCCCACACATTGCCAATCAAAACTACTGTGAAGGAAAATGGTTTTACCTGTTGGTGGCTCTGTGGGTGGTTCTGCGATAAAAGAACATGTTAATTGTGGTTACACATAGGTGATGTAGAACTTGGGAAAGCAACTTTGCAATGAGCTTCAGTAAATGCAGGATTTATCCAAATGACTTAATATAACAACTAGAATATTTCAAATACATTGTTCCGAAAATCTCCTACAAATTACCAAGTAACAGTGATTTAAAATTGTTTTACCAGTTGGTGGCTCTGTGGGTGGTTCTGCAAAAACAACATTTACTCGTATTTAATCATAAAAGATGTACAGTTTGGAAAAGCAATTTAGGGAGACACTTCAGTAAATGACGTTTTTGTTACCAGAATTCTGGCTAAAATCTAGAAAAATTCATATACATTTTTTCCGAAAATATCTGCTACACATTTCCAATTAAACCTACTGTAAAGGAAAATAGTTTTACCTGTTGGTGGCTCTGTGGGTGGTTCTGCAATAAAGAACATTTCACACATATTTAAACTTAGAACTTGTAGACTTTAGAAAAGCAGCTAATCAGCGAGAATTGCTTAATGCATATTTTGTCCATAAGATTTAAGATAAAAACTGAATTAATAAAGATTCTTAGTTAAAAAAAAAATCTCCTTAACCTTCTAAATAAAAACTGATATAAAATGGTTTTACCTGTTGGTGGCTCTGTGGGTGGTTCTGCAAAAACAGAACATTTTACTCGTATATAATCATAAAAGATGTACATTTGGAAATGCAATTAAGCAAGAAGCGTCAAAAAAAGCCATTTTTCTTTCTAGAACTGAAGCTAGAAACTAGAAAAATTCCTATACATTTTTTTTACAAAGATTTCTCCCACACATTGAAAATTAAAACTACTGTAAAGGAAAATGGTTTTACCTGTTGGTGGCTCTGTGGGTGGTTCTGCAAAAAATAACATTTACTCGTATTTAATCATAAAAGATGAGCAATTTGGAAAAACAATTTATTGAGGCGCTTTAGTAAATTAAGTTTTTGGTTCTAGAATTCTAGCTAAAATGTAGAAAAATTCATATACATTTTCCAACCAAAAAATTTCCTACACATTGCCAATTAAACCTACTGTAAAGGAAAATTGTTTTACCAGTTAGTGGCGCTGTGGGTGGTTCTGCAAAAACAACATTTACTCGTATTTAATCATAAAAGATGTACATTTTGGAAAAGGATTTTAGGGAGACGCTTCAGTAAATGACATTTTTGTTCCTAGAATTCTGGCTAAAATCTAGAAAAATTCATATACATTTTTCCCAAAAATATCTCCTACACATTGCCAATTAAAACTACTGTAAAACGGAAAATTGTTTTACCTGTTGGTGGCTCTGTGGGTGGTTCTGCAATAAAGAACATTTTACACATATTTAAACATAGAACTTGTAGACTTTAAAAAAGCAGCTAATCAGCTAGATTTGCTAAATGCAGATTTTGTCCATAGGATTTAAAATAAAACTGAATTAACTAAGATACATGGTTTAAAAAAATTAATAAATAAAATAATAAAAAAAAAAATCTCCTTTACCCTCTAATTAAAAAACTGAATTTAAATGGTTTTACCTGTTGGTGGCTCTGTGGGAGGTTCTGCAAAAACAGAAAGTTTTACTCGTATATAATCATTAAAGTTGTACAATGGAAATGCAAATAAGGAAGGAGCATCATAAAAAGCAGTTTTTCTTTCTAGAACTGAAGCTAGAAACTAGAAAAATTCATATAGATTTTTTACAAAGATTTCTCCCTCACATTGAAAATTAAAACTATTGTAAAGGAAATTGGTTTTACCAGTTGGTGGCTCTGTGGGTGGTTCTGCAAAAAATAACATTTACTCGTATTTAATTATAAAAGATGTACAATTTGGAAAAGCAATTTAGCGAGACGCTTCAGTAAATAAAGTTTTTGTTCCTAGAATTCCAGCTTAAATCTAGAAAAATTCATATACATTTTCCCGAAAATATCTGCGACACATTGCCAATTAAACCTACTATAAAGGAAAATGGTTTTACCTGTTGGTGGCTCTGTGGGTGGTTCTGCAATAAAGAACATTTTACACATATTTAAACATAGAACTTGTAGACTTTAGAAAAGCAGCTAATCAGCGAGATTAGCTAAATGCAGATTTTGTCCATAGGATTTAAGATAAAACTGAATTAAGTAAGATACAAGGTTTAAAATAAATAAATAAATAAATAAATAAATAAATAAATAAATAAATAAATAAATAAAATAATAAATAAAAAAATCTCCTTTACCCTCTAAATAAAAACTGAAATTAAATGGTTTTACCTGTTGGTGGCTCTGTGGGAGGTTCTGCAAAAAATAACATTTACTCGTATTTAATCATAAAACATGCGCAATTTTGAAAAGCAATTTATTGAGGCGCTTTAGTAAATGAAGTTTTTGGTTCTAGAATTCTAGCTAAAATGTAGAAAAATTCATACACATTTTCCCACCAAAAAATCTCCTACACATTGCCAATTAAACCTACTGTAAAGAAAAATTGTTTTACCTGTTGGTGGCTCTGTGGGTGGTTCTGCAATAAAAAAAACATTTTACACATATATATACATAGAACTTGTAGAGTTTGAAAAAGCAGCTAAGCAAGTAGCTTCAGTAAATTAAAATATTTACACATAGAACTTGTAGAGTTTGTAAAAGCAGCTAAGCAAGTAGCTTTAGTAAATTAAAATTATTTTCATATGATTAAAGATAGAAACTGGAATATTTGGATTGTATGGTTCCCAAAAATATCTAGTACACATTGGCAATTACAACTGAATTACTAGTATTTTACCTGTTGGTGGCTCTGTGGGTGGTTCTGCAAAAACAGAAACTTTTACTCGTATATAATCATCAAAGATGTACATTTGGAAATGAAATTAAGCAAGGAGCTTCATAAAGAAGCAGTTTTTCTTTCTTGAACTGAAGCTAGAAACTAGAAAAATTCATATACATTTTTCCTCAAAATTTCTCCCACACATTGCCAATCAAAACTACTGTGAAGGAAAATGGTTTTACCTGTTGGTGGCTCTGTGGGTGGTTCTGCGATAAAAGAACATGTTAATTGTGGTTACACATAGGTGATGTAGAACTTGGGAAAGCAACTTTGCAATGAGCTTCAGTAAATGCAGGATTTATCCAAATGACTTAATATAACAACTAGAATATTTCAAATACATTGTTCCGAAAAATTTCCTACAAATTACCAAGTAACAGTGATTTAAAATTGTTTTACCAGTTGGTGGCTCTGTGGGTGGTTCTGCAAAAACAACATTTACTCGTATTTAATCATAAAAGATGTACAGTTTGGAAAAGCAATTTAGGGAGACACTTCAGTAAATGACGTTTTTGTTACCAGAATTCTGGCTAAAATCTAGAAAAATTCATATACATTTTTTCCGAAAATATCTGCTACACATTTCCAATTAAACCTACTGTAAAGGAAAATAGTTTTACCTGATGGTGGCTCTGTGGGTGGTTCTGCAATAAAGAACATTTCACACATATTTAAACTTAGAACTTGTAGACTTTAGAAAAGCAGCTAATCAGCGAGAATTGCTTAATGCATATTTTGTCCATAAGATTTAAGATAAAAACTGAATTAATAAAGATTCTTAGTTAAAAAAAAAAATCTCCTTAACCTTCTAAATAAAAACTGATATAAAATGGTTTTACCTGTTGGTGGCTCTGTGGGTGGTTCTGCAAAAACAGAACATTTTACTCGTATATAATCATAAAAGATGTACATTTGGAAATGCAATTAAGCAAGAAGCGTCAAAAAAAGCCGTTTTTCTTTCTAGAACTGAAGCTAGAAACTAGAAAAATTCCTATACATTTTTTTTTACAAAGATTTCTCCCACACATTGAAAATTAAAACTACTGTAAAGGAAAATGGTTTTACCTGTTGGTGGCTCTGTGGGTGGTTCTGCAAAAAATAACATTTACTCGTATTTAATCATAAAAGATGAGCAATTTGGAAAAACAATTTATTGAGGCGCTTTAGTAAATTAAGTTTTTGGTTCTAGAATTCTAGCTAAAATGTAGAAAAAGTCATATACATTTTCCAACCAAAAATTTCCTACACATTGCCAATTAAACCTACTGTAAAGGAAAATTGTTTTACCAGTTGGTGGCGCTGTGGGTGGTTCTGCAAAAACAACATTTACTCGTATTTAATCATAAAAGATGTACATTTTGGAAAAGGATTTTAGGGAGACGCTTCAGTAAATGACATTTTTGTTCCTAGAATTCTGGCTAAAATCTAGAAAAATTCATATACATTTTTCCCAAAAATATCTCCTACACATTGCCAATTAAAACTACTGTAAAACGGAAAATTGTTTTACCTGTTGGTGGCTCTGTGGGTGGTTCTGCAATAAAGAACATTTTACACATATTTAAACATAGAACTTGTAGACTTTAAAAAAGCAGCTAATCAGCTAGATTTGCTAAATGCAGATTTTGTCCATAGGATTTAAAATAAAACTGAATTAACTAAGATACATGGTTTAAAAAAATTAATAAATAAAATAATAAAAAAAAAAATCTCCTTTACCCTCTAAATAAAAAACTGAATTTAAATGGTTTTACCTGTTGGTGGCTCTGTGGGAGGTTCTGCAAAAACAGAAAGTTTTACTCGTATATAATCATTAAAGTTGTACAATGGAAATGCAAATAAGGAAGGAGCATCATAAAAAGCAGTTTTTCTTTCTAGAACTGAAGCTAGAAACTAGAAAAATTCATATAGATTTTTTACAAAGATTTCTCCCTCACATTGAAAATTAAAACTATTGTAAAGGAAATTGGTTTTACCAGTTGGTGGCTCTGTGGGTGGTTCTGCAAAAAATAACATTTACTCGTATTTAATTATAAAAGATGTACAATTTGGAAAAGCAATTTAGCGAGACGCTTCAGTAAATAAAGTTTTTGTTCCTAGAATTCCAGCTTAAATCTAGAAAAATTCATATACATTTTCCCGAAAATATCTGCGACACATTGCCAATTAAACCTACTATAAAGGAAAATGGTTTTACCTGTTGGTGGCTCTGTGGGTGGTTCTGCAATAAAGAACATTTTACACATATTTAAACATAGAACTTGTAGACTTTAGAAAAGCAGCTAATCAGCGAGATTAGCTAAATGCAGATTTTGTCCATAGGATTTAAGATAAAACTGAATTAAGTAAGATACAAGGTTTAAAATAAATAAATAAATAAATAAATAAATAAATAAATAAATAAATAAATAAATAAATAAATAAATAAATAAATAAATCTCCTTTACCCTCTAAATAAAAACTGAAATTAAATGGTTTTACCTGTTGGTGGCTCTGTGGGAGGTTCTGCAAAAAATAACATTTACTCGTATTTAATCATAAAACATGCGCAATTTTGAAAAGCAATTTATTGAGGCGCTTTAGTAAATGAAGTTTTTGGTTCTAGAATTCTAGCTAAAATGTAGAAAAATTCATACACATTTTCCCACCAAAAAATCTCCTACACATTGCCAATTAAACCTACTGTAAAGAAAAATTGTTTTACCTGTTGGTGGCTCTGTGGGTGGTTCTGCAATAAAAAAAAACATTTTACACATATATATACATAGAACTTGTAGAGTTTGAAAAAGCAGCTAAGCAAGTAGCTTCAGTAAATTAAAATATTTACACATAGAACTTGTAGAGTTTGTAAAAGCAGCTAAGCAAGTAGCTTTAGTAAATTAAAATTATTTTCATATGATTAAAGATAGAAACTGGAATATTTGGATTGTATGGTTCCCAAAAATATCTAGTACACATTGGCAATTACAACTGAATTACTAGTATTTTACCTGTTGGTGGCTCTGTGGGTGGTTCTGCAAAAACAGAAACTTTTACTCGTATATAATCATCAAAGATGTACATTTGGAAATGAAATTAAGCAAGGAGCTTCATAAAGAAGCAGTTTTTCTTTCTTGAACTGAAGCTAGAAACTAGAAAAATTCATATACATTTTTCCTCAAAATTTCTCCCACACATTGCCAATCAAAACTACTGTGAAGGAAAATGGTTTTACCTGTTGGTGGCTCTGTGGGTGGTTCTGCGATAAAAGAACATGTTAATTGTGGTTACACATAGGTGATGTAGAACTTGGGAAAGCAACTTTGCAATGAGCTTCAGTAAATGCAGGATTTATCCAAATGACTTAATATAACAACTAGAATATTTCAAATACATTGTTCCGAAAATCTCCTACAAATTACCAAGTAACAGTGATTTAAAATTGTTTTACCAGTTGGTGGCTCTGTGGGTGGTTCTGCAAAAACAACATTTACTCGTATTTAATCATAAAAGATGTACAGTTTGGAAAAGCAATTTAGGGAGACACTTCAGTAAATGACGTTTTTGTTACCAGAATTCTGGCTAAAATCTAGAAAAATTCATATACATTTCCCCAAAAATATCTGCTACACATTGCCAATTAAACCTACTGTAAAGGAAAATAGTTTTACCTGTTGGTGGCTCTGTGGGTGGTTCTGCAATAAAGAACATTTCACACATATTTAAACTTAGAACTTGTAGACTTTAGAAAAGCAGCTAATCAGCGAGAATTGCTTAATGCATATTTTGTCCATAAGATTTAAGATAAAAACTGAATTAATAAAGATTCTTAGTTAAAAAAAAAAATCTCCTTAACCTTCTAAATAAAAACTGATATAAAATAGTTTTACCTGTTGGTGGCTCTGTGGGTGGTTCTGCAAAAACAGAACATTTTACTCGTATATAATCATAAAAGATGTACATTTGGAAATGCAATTAAGCAAGAAGCGTCAAAAAAAGCCGTTTTTCTTTCTAGAACTGAAGCTAGAAACTAGAAAAATTCCTATACATTTTTTTTACAAAGATTTCTCCCACACATTGAAAATTAAAACTACTGTAAAGGAAAATGGTTTTACCTGTTGGTGGCTCTGTGGGTGGTTCTGCAAAAAATAACATTTACTCGTATTTAATCATAAAAGATGAGCAATTTGGAAAAACAATTTATTGAGGCGCTTTAGTAAATTAAGTTTTTGGTTCTAGAATTCTAGCTAAAATGTAGAAAAAGTCATATACATTTTCCAACCAAAAATTTCCTACACATTGCCAATTAAACCTACTGTAAAGGAAAATTGTTTTACCAGTTGGTGGCGCTGTGGGTGGTTCTGCAAAAACAACATTTACTCGTATTTAATCATAAAAGATGTACATTTTGGAAAAGGATTTTAGGGAGACGCTTCAGTAAATGACATTTTTGTTCCTAGAATTCTGGCTAAAATCTAGAAAAATTCATATACATTTTTCCCAAAAATATCTCCTACACATTGCCAATTAAAACTACTGTAAAACGGAAAATTGTTTTACCTGTTGGTGGCTCTGTGGGTGGTTCTGCAATAAAGAACATTTTACACATATTTAAACATAGAACTTGTAGACTTTAAAAAAGCAGCTAATCAGCTAGATTTGCTAAATGCAGATTTTGTCCATAGGATTTAAAATAAAACTGAATTAACTAAGATACATGGTTTAAAAAAATTAATAAATAAAATAATAAAAAAAAAAATCTCCTTTACCCTCTAAATAAAAAACTGAATTTAAATGGTTTTACCTGTTGGTGGCTCTGTGGGAGGTTCTGCAAAAACAGAAAGTTTTACTCGTATATAATCATTAAAGTTGTACAATGGAAATGCAAATAAGGAAGGAGCATCATAAAAAGCAGTTTTTCTTTCTAGAACTGAAGCTAGAAACTAGAAAAATTCATATAGATTTTTTACAAAGATTTCTCCCTCACATTGAAAATTAAAACTATTGTAAAGGAAATTGGTTTTACCAGTTGGTGGCTCTGTGGGTGGTTCTGCAAAAAATAACATTTACTCGTATTTAATTATAAAAGATGTACAATTTGGAAAAGCAATTTAGCGAGACGCTTCAGTAAATAAAGTTTTTGTTCCTAGAATTCCAGCTTAAATCTAGAAAAATTCATATACATTTTCCCGAAAATATCTGCGACACATTGCCAATTAAACCTACTATAAAGGAAAATGGTTTTACCTGTTGGTGGCTCTGTGGGTGGTTCTGCAATAAAGAACATTTTACACATATTTAAACATAGAACTTGTAGACTTTAGAAAAGCAGCTAATCAGCGAGATTAGCTAAATGCAGATTTTGTCCATAGGATTTAAGATAAAACTGAATTAAGTAAGATACAAGGTTTAAAATAAATAAATAAATAAATAAATAAATAAATAAATAAATAAATAAATAAATAAATAAATCTCCTTTACCCTCTAAATAAAAACTGAAATTAAATGGTTTTACCTGTTGGTGGCTCTGTGGGAGGTTCTGCAAAAAATAACATTTACTCGTATTTAATCATAAAACATGCGCAATTTTGAAAAGCAATTTATTGAGGCGCTTTAGTAAATGAAGTTTTTGGTTCTAGAATTCTAGCTAAAATGTAGAAAAATTCATACACATTTTCCCACCAAAAAATCTCCTACACATTGCCAATTAAACCTACTGTAAAGAAAAATTGTTTTACCTGTTGGTGGCTCTGTGGGTGGTTCTGCAATAAAAAAAAACATTTTACACATATATATACATAGAACTTGTAGAGTTTGAAAAAGCAGCTAAGCAAGTAGCTTCAGTAAATTAAAATATTTACACATAGAACTTGTAGAGTTTGTAAAAGCAGCTAAGCAAGTAGCTTTAGTAAATTAAAATTATTTTCATATGATTAAAGATAGAAACTGGAATATTTGGATTGTATGGTTCCCAAAAATATCTAGTACACATTGGCAATTACAACTGAATTACTAGTATTTTACCTGTTGGTGGCTCTGTGGGTGGTTCTGCAAAAACAGAAACTTTTACTCGTATATAATCATCAAAGATGTACATTTGGAAATGAAATTAAGCAAGGAGCTTCATAAAGAAGCAGTTTTTCTTTCTTGAACTGAAGCTAGAAACTAGAAAAATTCATATACATTTTTCCTCAAAATTTCTCCCACACATTGCCAATCAAAACTACTGTGAAGGAAAATGGTTTTACCTGTTGGTGGCTCTGTGGGTGGTTCTGCGATAAAAGAACATGTTAATTGTGGTTACACATAGGTGATGTAGAACTTGGGAAAGCAACTTTGCAATGAGCTTCAGTAAATGCAGGATTTATCCAAATGACTTAATATAACAACTAGAATATTTCAAATACATTGTTCCGAAAATCTCCTACAAATTACCAAGTAACAGTGATTTAAAATTGTTTTACCAGTTGGTGGCTCTGTGGGTGGTTCTGCAAAAACAACATTTACTCGTATTTAATCATAAAAGATGTACAGTTTGGAAAAGCAATTTAGGGAGACACTTCAGTAAATTACGTTTTTGTTACCAGAATTCTGGCTAAAATCTAGAAAAATTCATATACATTTTTTCCGAAAATATCTGCTACACATTTCCAATTAAACCTACTGTAAAGGAAAATAGTTTTACCTGTTGGTGGCTCTGTGGGTGGTTCTGCAATAAAGAACATTTCACACATATTTAAACTTAGAACTTGTAGACTTTAGAAAAGCAGCTAATCAGCGAGAATTGCTTAATGCATATTTTGTCCATAAGATTTAAGATAAAAACTGAATTAATAAAGATTCTTAGTTAAAAAAAAAATCTCCTTAACCTTCTAAATAAAAACTGATATAAAATGGTTTTACCTGTTGGTGGCTCTGTGGGTGGTTCTGCAAAAACAGAACATTTTACTCGTATATAATCATAAAAGATGTACATTTGGAAATGCAATTAAGCAAGAAGCGTCAAAAAAAGCCATTTTTCTTTCTAGAACTGAAGCTAGAAACTAGAAAAATTCCTATACATTTTTTTTACAAAGATTTCTCCCACACATTGAAAATTAAAACTACTGTAAAGGAAAATGGTTTTACCTGTTGGTGGCTCTGTGGGTGGTTCTGCAAAAAATAACATTTACTCGTATTTAATCATAAAAGATGAGCAATTTGGAAAAACAATTTATTGAGGCGCTTTAGTAAATTAAGTTTTTGGTTCTAGAATTCTAGCTAAAATGTAGAAAAATTCATATACATTTTCCAACCAAAAAATTTCCTACACATTGCCAATTAAACCTACTGTAAAGGAAAATTGTTTTACCAGTTGGTGGCGCTGTGGGTGGTTCTGCAAAAACAACATTTACTCGTATTTAATCATAAAAGATGTACATTTTGGAAAAGGATTTTAGGGAGACGCTTCAGTAAATGACATTTTTGTTCCTAGAATTCTGGCTAAAATCTAGAAAAATTCATATACATTTTTCCCAAAAATATCTCCTACACATTGCCAATTAAAACTACTGTAAAACGGAAAATTGTTTTACCTGTTGGTGGCTCTGTGGGTGGTTCTGCAATAAAGAACATTTTACACATATTTAAACATAGAACTTGTAGACTTTAAAAAAGCAGCTAATCAGCTAGATTTGCTAAATGCAGATTTTGTCCATAGGATTTAAAATAAAACTGAATTAACTAAGATACATGGTTTAAAAAAATAAATAAATAAAATAATAAAAAAAAAAATCTCCTTTACCCTCTAAATAAAAAACTGAATTTAAATGGTTTTACCTGTTGGTGGCTCTGTGGGAGGTTCTGCAAAAACAGAAAGTTTTACTCGTATATAATCATTAAAGTTGTACAATGGAAATGCAAATAAGGAAGGAGCATCATAAAAAGCAGTTTTTCTTTCTAGAACTGAAGCTAGAAACTAGAAAAATTCATATAGATTTTTTACAAAGATTTCTCCCTCACATTGAAAATTAAAACTATTGTAAAGGAAATTGGTTTTACCAGTTGGTGGCTCTGTGGGTGGTTCTGCAAAAAATAACATTTACTCGTATTTAATTATAAAAGATGTACAATTTGGAAAAGCAATTTAGCGAGACGCTTCAGTAAATAAAGTTTTTGTTCCTAGAATTCCAGCTTAAATCTAGAAAAATTCATATACATTTTCCCGAAAATATCTGCGACACATTGCCAATTAAACCTACTATAAAGGAAAATGGTTTTACCTGTTGGTGGCTCTGTGGGTGGTTCTGCAATAAAGAACATTTTACACATATTTAAACATAGAACTTGTAGACTTTAGAAAAGCAGCTAATCAGCGAGATTAGCTAAATGCAGATTTTGTCCATAGGATTTAAGATAAAACTGAATTAAGTAAGATACAAGGTTTAAAATAAATAAATAAATAAATAAATAAATAAATAAATAAATAAATAAATAAATAAATAAAATAATAAATAAAAAAATCTCCTTTACCCTCTAAATAAAAACTGAAATTAAATGGTTTTACCTGTTGGTGGCTCTGTGGGAGGTTCTGCAAAAAATAACATTTACTCGTATTTAATCATAAAACATGCGCAATTTTGAAAAGCAATTTATTGAGGCGCTTTAGTAAATGAAGTTTTTGGTTCTAGAATTCTAGCTAAAATGTAGAAAAATTCATACACATTTTCCCACCAAAAAATCTCCTACACATTGCCAATTAAACCTACTGTAAAGAAAAATTGTTTTACCTGTTGGTGGCTCTGTGGGTGGTTCTGCAATAAAAAAAACATTTTACACATATATATACATAGAACTTGTAGAGTTTGAAAAAGCAGCTAAGCAAGTAGCTTCAGTAAATTAAAATATTTACACATAGAACTTGTAGAGTTTGTAAAAGCAGCTAAGCAAGTAGCTTTAGTAAATTAAAATTATTTTCATATGATTAAAGATAGAAACTGGAATATTTGGATTGTATGGTTCCCAAAAATATCTAGTACACATTGGCAATTACAACTGAATTACTAGTATTTTACCTGTTGGTGGCTCTGTGGGTGGTTCTGCAAAAACAGAAACTTTTACTCGTATATAATCATCAAAGATGTACATTTGGAAATGAAATTAAGCAAGGAGCTTCATAAAGAAGCAGTTTTTCTTTCTTGAACTGAAGCTAGAAACTAGAAAAATTCATATACATTTTTCCTCAAAATTTCTCCCACACATTGCCAATCAAAACTACTGTGAAGGAAAATGGTTTTACCTGTTGGTGGCTCTGTGGGTGGTTCTGCGATAAAAGAACATGTTAATTGTGGTTACACATAGGTGATGTAGAACTTGGGAAAGCAACTTTGCAATGAGCTTCAGTAAATGCAGGATTTATCCAAATGACTTAATATAACAACTAGAATATTTCAAATACATTGTTCCGAAAATCTCCTACAAATTACCAAGTAACAGTGATTTAAAATTGTTTTACCAGTTGGTGGCTCTGTGGGTGGTTCTGCAAAAACAACATTTACTCGTATTTAATCATAAAAGATGTACAGTTTGGAAAAGCAATTTAGGGAGACACTTCAGTAAATGACGTTTTTGTTACCAGAATTCTGGCTAAAATCTAGAAAAATTCATATACATTTTTTCCGAAAATATCTGCTACACATTTCCAATTAAACCTACTGTAAAGGAAAATAGTTTTACCTGTTGGTGGCTCTGTGGGTGGTTCTGCAATAAAGAACATTTCACACATATTTAAACTTAGAACTTGTAGACTTTAGAAAAGCAGCTAATCAGCGAGAATTGCTTAATGCATATTTTGTCCATAAGATTTAAGATAAAAACTGAATTAATAAAGATTCTTAGTTAAAAAAAAAATCTCCTTAACCTTCTAAATAAAAACTGATATAAAATGGTTTTACCTGTTGGTGGCTCTGTGGGTGGTTCTGCAAAAACAGAACATTTTACTCGTATATAATCATAAAAGATGTACATTTGGAAATGCAATTAAGCAAGAAGCGTCAAAAAAAGCCATTTTTCTTTCTAGAACTGAAGCTAGAAACTAGAAAAATTCATATACATTTTTTTTACAAAGATTTCTCCCACACATTGAAAATTAAAACTACTGTAAAGGAAAATGGTTTTACCTGTTGGTGGCTCTGTGGGTGGTTCTGCAAAAAATAACATTTACTCGTATTTAATCATAAAAGATGAGCAATTTGGAAAAACAATTTATTGAGGCGCTTTAGTAAATTAAGTTTTTGGTTCTAGAATTCTAGCTAAAATGTAGAAAAAGTCATATACATTTTCCAACCAAAAATTTCCTACACATTGCCAATTAAACCTACTGTAAAGGAAAATTGTTTTACCAGTTGGTGGCGCTGTGGGTGGTTCTGCAAAAACAACATTTACTCGTATTTAATCATAAAAGATGTACATTTTGGAAAAGGATTTTAGGGAGACGCTTCAGTAAATGACATTTTTGTTCCTAGAATTCTGGCTAAAATCTAGAAAAATTCATATACATTTTTCCCAAAAATATCTCCTACACATTGCCAATTAAAACTACTGTAAAACGGAAAATTGTTTTACCTGTTGGTGGCTCTGTGGGTGGTTCTGCAATAAAGAACATTTTACACATATTTAAACATAGAACTTGTAGACTTTAAAAAAGCAGCTAATCAGCTAGATTTGCTAAATGCAGATTTTGTCCATAGGATTTAAAATAAAACTGAATTAACTAAGATACATGGTTTAAAAAAATTAATAAATAAAATAATAAAAAAAAAAATCTCCTTTACCCTCTAAATAAAAAACTGAATTTAAATGGTTTTACCTGTTGGTGGCTCTGTGGGAGGTTCTGCAAAAACAGAAAGTTTTACTCGTATATAATCATTAAAGTTGTACAATGGAAATGCAAATAAGGAAGGAGCATCATAAAAAGCAGTTTTTCTTTCTAGAACTGAAGCTAGAAACTAGAAAAATTCATATAGATTTTTTACAAAGATTTCTCCCTCACATTGAAAATTAAAACTATTGTAAAGGAAATTGGTTTTACCAGTTGGTGGCTCTGTGGGTGGTTCTGCAAAAAATAACATTTACTCGTATTTAATTATAAAAGATGTACAATTTGGAAAAGCAATTTAGCGAGACGCTTCAGTAAATAAAGTTTTTGTTCCTAGAATTCCAGCTTAAATCTAGAAAAATTCATATACATTTTCCCGAAAATATCTGCGACACATTGCCAATTAAACCTACTATAAAGGAAAATGGTTTTACCTGTTGGTGGCTCTGTGGGTGGTTCTGCAATAAAGAACATTTTACACATATTTAAACATAGAACTTGTAGACTTTAGAAAAGCAGCTAATCAGCGAGATTAGCTAAATGCAGATTTTGTCCATAGGATTTAAGATAAAACTGAATTAAGTAAGATACAAGGTTTAAAATAAATAAATAAATAAATAAATAAATAAATAAATAAATAAATAAATAAATAAATAAATAAATAAATCTCCTTTACCCTCTAAATAAAAACTGAAATTAAATGGTTTTACCTGTTGGTGGCTCTGTGGGAGGTTCTGCAAAAAATAACATTTACTCGTATTTAATCATAAAACATGCGCAATTTTGAAAAGCAATTTATTGAGGCGCTTTAGTAAATGAAGTTTTTGGTTCTAGAATTCTAGCTAAAATGTAGAAAAATTCATACACATTTTCCCACCAAAAAATCTCCTACACATTGCCAATTAAACCTACTGTAAAGAAAAATTGTTTTACCTGTTGGTGGCTCTGTGGGTGGTTCTGCAATAAAAAAAAACATTTTACACATATATATACATAGAACTTGTAGAGTTTGAAAAAGCAGCTAAGCAAGTAGCTTCAGTAAATTAAAATATTTACACATAGAACTTGTAGAGTTTGTAAAAGCAGCTAAGCAAGTAGCTTTAGTAAATTAAAATTATTTTCATATGATTAAAGATAGAAACTGGAATATTTGGATTGTATGGTTCCCAAAAATATCTAGTACACATTGGCAATTACAACTGAATTACTAGTATTTTACCTGTTGGTGGCTCTGTGGGTGGTTCTGCAAAAACAGAAACTTTTACTCGTATATAATCATCAAAGATGTACATTTGGAAATGAAATTAAGCAAGGAGCTTCATAAAGAAGCAGTTTTTCTTTCTTGAACTGAAGCTAGAAACTAGAAAAATTCATATACATTTTTCCTCAAAATTTCTCCCACACATTGCCAATCAAAACTACTGTGAAGGAAAATGGTTTTACCTGTTGGTGGCTCTGTGGGTGGTTCTGCGATAAAAGAACATGTTAATTGTGGTTACACATAGGTGATGTAGAACTTGGGAAAGCAACTTTGCAATGAGCTTCAGTAAATGCAGGATTTATCCAAATGACTTAATATAACAACTAGAATATTTCAAATACATTGTTCCGAAAATCTCCTACAAATTACCAAGTAACAGTGATTTAAAATTGTTTTACCAGTTGGTGGCTCTGTGGGTGGTTCTGCAAAAACAACATTTACTCGTATTTAATCATAAAAGATGTACAGTTTGGAAAAGCAATTTAGGGAGACACTTCAGTAAATTACGTTTTTGTTACCAGAATTCTGGCTAAAATCTAGAAAAATTCATATACATTTTTTCCGAAAATATCTGCTACACATTTCCAATTAAACCTACTGTAAAGGAAAATAGTTTTACCTGTTGGTGGCTCTGTGGGTGGTTCTGCAATAAAGAACATTTCACACATATTTAAACTTAGAACTTGTAGACTTTAGAAAAGCAGCTAATCAGCGAGAATTGCTTAATGCATATTTTGTCCATAAGATTTAAGATAAAAACTGAATTAATAAAGATTCTTAGTTAAAAAAAAAATCTCCTTAACCTTCTAAATAAAAACTGATATAAAATGGTTTTACCTGTTGGTGGCTCTGTGGGTGGTTCTGCAAAAACAGAACATTTTACTCGTATATAATCATAAAAGATGTACATTTGGAAATGCAATTAAGCAAGAAGCGTCAAAAAAAGCCATTTTTCTTTCTAGAACTGAAGCTAGAAACTAGAAAAATTCCTATACATTTTTTTTACAAAGATTTCTCCCACACATTGAAAATTAAAACTACTGTAAAGGAAAATGGTTTTACCTGTTGGTGGCTCTGTGGGTGGTTCTGCAAAAAATAACATTTACTCGTATTTAATCATAAAAGATGAGCAATTTGGAAAAACAATTTATTGAGGCGCTTTAGTAAATTAAGTTTTTGGTTCTAGAATTCTAGCTAAAATGTAGAAAAATTCATATACATTTTCCAACCAAAAAATTTCCTACACATTGCCAATTAAACCTACTGTAAAGGAAAATTGTTTTACCAGTTGGTGGCGCTGTGGGTGGTTCTGCAAAAACAACATTTACTCGTATTTAATCATAAAAGATGTACATTTTGGAAAAGGATTTTAGGGAGACGCTTCAGTAAATGACATTTTTGTTCCTAGAATTCTGGCTAAAATCTAGAAAAATTCATATACATTTTTCCCAAAAATATCTCCTACACATTGCCAATTAAAACTACTGTAAAACGGAAAATTGTTTTACCTGTTGGTGGCTCTGTGGGTGGTTCTGCAATAAAGAACATTTTACACATATTTAAACATAGAACTTGTAGACTTTAAAAAAGCAGCTAATCAGCTAGATTTGCTAAATGCAGATTTTGTCCATAGGATTTAAAATAAAACTGAATTAACTAAGATACATGGTTTAAAAAAATAAATAAATAAAATAATAAAAAAAAAAATCTCCTTTACCCTCTAAATAAAAAACTGAATTTAAATGGTTTTACCTGTTGGTGGCTCTGTGGGAGGTTCTGCAAAAACAGAAAGTTTTACTCGTATATAATCATTAAAGTTGTACAATGGAAATGCAAATAAGGAAGGAGCATCATAAAAAGCAGTTTTTCTTTCTAGAACTGAAGCTAGAAACTAGAAAAATTCATATAGATTTTTTACAAAGATTTCTCCCTCACATTGAAAATTAAAACTATTGTAAAGGAAATTGGTTTTACCAGTTGGTGGCTCTGTGGGTGGTTCTGCAAAAAATAACATTTACTCGTATTTAATTATAAAAGATGTACAATTTGGAAAAGCAATTTAGCGAGACGCTTCAGTAAATAAAGTTTTTGTTCCTAGAATTCCAGCTTAAATCTAGAAAAATTCATATACATTTTCCCGAAAATATCTGCGACACATTGCCAATTAAACCTACTATAAAGGAAAATGGTTTTACCTGTTGGTGGCTCTGTGGGTGGTTCTGCAATAAAGAACATTTTACACATATTTAAACATAGAACTTGTAGACTTTAGAAAAGCAGCTAATCAGCGAGATTAGCTAAATGCAGATTTTGTCCATAGGATTTAAGATAAAACTGAATTAAGTAAGATACAAGGTTTAAAATAAATAAATAAATAAATAAATAAATAAATAAATAAATAAATAAATAAATAAATAAAATAATAAATAAAAAAATCTCCTTTACCCTCTAAATAAAAACTGAAATTAAATGGTTTTACCTGTTGGTGGCTCTGTGGGAGGTTCTGCAAAAAATAACATTTACTCGTATTTAATCATAAAACATGCGCAATTTTGAAAAGCAATTTATTGAGGCGCTTTAGTAAATGAAGTTTTTGGTTCTAGAATTCTAGCTAAAATGTAGAAAAATTCATACACATTTTCCCACCAAAAAATCTCCTACACATTGCCAATTAAACCTACTGTAAAGAAAAATTGTTTTACCTGTTGGTGGCTCTGTGGGTGGTTCTGCAATAAAAAAAACATTTTACACATATATATACATAGAACTTGTAGAGTTTGAAAAAGCAGCTAAGCAAGTAGCTTCAGTAAATTAAAATATTTACACATAGAACTTGTAGAGTTTGTAAAAGCAGCTAAGCAAGTAGCTTTAGTAAATTAAAATTATTTTCATATGATTAAAGATAGAAACTGGAATATTTGGATTGTATGGTTCCCAAAAATATCTAGTACACATTGGCAATTACAACTGAATTACTAGTATTTTACCTGTTGGTGGCTCTGTGGGTGGTTCTGCAAAAACAGAAACTTTTACTCGTATATAATCATCAAAGATGTACATTTGGAAATGAAATTAAGCAAGGAGCTTCATAAAGAAGCAGTTTTTCTTTCTTGAACTGAAGCTAGAAACTAGAAAAATTCATATACATTTTTCCTCAAAATTTCTCCCACACATTGCCAATCAAAACTACTGTGAAGGAAAATGGTTTTACCTGTTGGTGGCTCTGTGGGTGGTTCTGCGATAAAAGAACATGTTAATTGTGGTTACACATAGGTGATGTAGAACTTGGGAAAGCAACTTTGCAATGAGCTTCAGTAAATGCAGGATTTATCCAAATGACTTAATATAACAACTAGAATATTTCAAATACATTGTTCCGAAAATCTCCTACAAATTACCAAGTAACAGTGATTTAAAATTGTTTTACCAGTTGGTGGCTCTGTGGGTGGTTCTGCAAAAACAACATTTACTCGTATTTAATCATAAAAGATGTACAGTTTGGAAAAGCAATTTAGGGAGACACTTCAGTAAATGACGTTTTTGTTACCAGAATTCTGGCTAAAATCTAGAAAAATTCATATACATTTTTTCCGAAAATATCTGCTACACATTTCCAATTAAACCTACTGTAAAGGAAAATAGTTTTACCTGTTGGTGGCTCTGTGGGTGGTTCTGCAATAAAGAACATTTCACACATATTTAAACTTAGAACTTGTAGACTTTAGAAAAGCAGCTAATCAGCGAGAATTGCTTAATGCATATTTTGTCCATAAGATTTAAGATAAAAACTGAATTAATAAAGATTCTTAGTTAAAAAAAAAATCTCCTTAACCTTCTAAATAAAAACTGATATAAAATGGTTTTACCTGTTGGTGGCTCTGTGGGTGGTTCTGCAAAAACAGAACATTTTACTCGTATATAATCATAAAAGATGTACATTTGGAAATGCAATTAAGCAAGAAGCGTCAAAAAAAGCCATTTTTCTTTCTAGAACTGAAGCTAGAAACTAGAAAAATTCATATACATTTTTTTTACAAAGATTTCTCCCACACATTGAAAATTAAAACTACTGTAAAGGAAAATGGTTTTACCTGTTGGTGGCTCTGTGGGTGGTTCTGCAAAAAATAACATTTACTCGTATTTAATCATAAAAGATGAGCAATTTGGAAAAACAATTTATTGAGGCGCTTTAGTAAATTAAGTTTTTGGTTCTAGAATTCTAGCTAAAATGTAGAAAAATTCATATACATTTTCCAACCAAAAAATTTCCTACACATTGCCAATTAAACCTACTGTAAAGGAAAATTGTTTTACCAGTTGGTGGCGCTGTGGGTGGTTCTGCAAAAACAACATTTACTCGTATTTAATCATAAAAGATGTACATTTTGGAAAAGGATTTTAGGGAGACGCTTCAGTAAATGACATTTTTGTTCCTAGAATTCTGGCTAAAATCTAGAAAAATTCATATACATTTTTCCCAAAAATATCTCCTACACATTGCCAATTAAAACTACTGTAAAACGGAAAATTGTTTTACCTGTTGGTGGCTCTGTGGGTGGTTCTGCAATAAAGAACATTTTACACATATTTAAACATAGAACTTGTAGACTTTAAAAAAGCAGCTAATCAGCTAGATTTGCTAAATGCAGATTTTGTCCATAGGATTTAAAATAAAACTGAATTAACTAAGATACATGGTTTAAAAAAATTAATAAATAAAATAATAAAAAAAAAAATCTCCTTTACCCTCTAAATAAAAAACTGAATTTAAATGGTTTTACCTGTTGGTGGCTCTGTGGGAGGTTCTGCAAAAACAGAAAGTTTTACTCGTATATAATCATTAAAGTTGTACAATGGAAATGCAAATAAGGAAGGAGCATCATAAAAAGCAGTTTTTCTTTCTAGAACTGAAGCTAGAAACTAGAAAAATTCATATAGATTTTTTACAAAGATTTCTCCCTCACATTGAAAATTAAAACTATTGTAAAGGAAATTGGTTTTACCAGTTGGTGGCTCTGTGGGTGGTTCTGCAAAAAATAACATTTACTCGTATTTAATTATAAAAGATGTACAATTTGGAAAAGCAATTTAGCGAGACGCTTCAGTAAATAAAGTTTTTGTTCCTAGAATTCCAGCTTAAATCTAGAAAAATTCATATACATTTTCCCGAAAATATCTGCGACACATTGCCAATTAAACCTACTATAAAGGAAAATGGTTTTACCTGTTGGTGGCTCTGTGGGTGGTTCTGCAATAAAGAACATTTTACACATATTTAAACATAGAACTTGTAGACTTTAGAAAAGCAGCTAATCAGCGAGATTAGCTAAATGCAGATTTTGTCCATAGGATTTAAGATAAAACTGAATTAAGTAAGATACAAGGTTTAAAATAAATAAATAAATAAATAAATAAATAAATAAATAAATAAATAAATAAATAAATAAATAAATAAATAAAATAATAAATAAATAAAAAAATCTCCTTTACCCTCTAAATAAAAACTGAAATTAAATGGTTTTACCTGTTGGTGGCTCTGTGGGAGGTTCTGCAAAAAATAACATTTACTCGTATTTAATCATAAAACATGCGCAATTTTGAAAAGCAATTTATTGAGGCGCTTTAGTAAATGAAGTTTTTGGTTCTAGAATTCTAGCTAAAATGTAGAAAAATTCATACACATTTTCCCACCAAAAAATCTACTACACATTGCCAATTAAACCTACTGTAAAGAAAAATTGTTTTACCTGTTGGTGGCTCTGTGGGTGGTTCTGCAATAAAAAAAACATTTTACACATATATATACATAGAACTTGTAGAGTTTGAAAAAACAGCTAAGCAAGTAGCTTCAGTAAATTAAAATATTTACACATAGAACTTGTAGAGTTTGTAAAAGCAGCTAAGCAAGTAGCTTTAGTAAATTAAAATTATTTTCATATGATTAAAGATAGAAACTGGAATATTTGGATTGTATGGTTCCCAAAAATATCTAGTACACATTGGCAATTACAACTGAATTACTAGTATTTTACCTGTTGGTGGCTCTGTGGGTGGTTCTGCAAAAACAGAAACTTTTACTCGTATATAATCATCAAAGATGTACATTTGGAAATGAAATTAAGCAAGGAGCTTCATAAAGAAGCAGTTTTTCTTTCTTGAACTGAAGCTAGAAACTAGAAAAATTCATATACATTTTTCCTCAAAATTTCTCCCACACATTGCCAATCAAAACTACTGTGAAGGAAAATGGTTTTACCTGTTGGTGGCTCTGTGGGTGGTTCTGCGATAAAAGAACATGTTAATTGTGGTTACACATAGGTGATGTAGAACTTGGGAAAGCAACTTTGCAATGAGCTTCAGTAAATGCAGGATTTATCCAAATGACTTAATATAACAACTAGAATATTTCAAATACATTGTTCCGAAAATCTCCTACAAATTACCAAGTAACAGTGATTTAAAATTGTTTTACCAGTTGGTGGCTCTGTGGGTGGTTCTGCAAAAACAACATTTACTTGTATTTAATCATAAAAGATGTACAGTTTGGAAAAGCAATTTAGGGAGACACTTCAGTAAATGACGTTTTTGTTACCAGAATTCTGGCTAAAATCTAGAAAAATTCATATACATTTCCCCAAAAATATCTGCTACACATTGCCAATTAAACCTACTGTAAAGGAAAATAGTTTTACCTGTTGGTGGCTCTGTGGGTGGTTCTGCAATAAAGAACATTTCACACATATTTAAACTTAGAACTTGTAGACTTTAGAAAAGCAGCTAATCAGCGAGAATTGCTTAATGCATATTTTGTCCATAAGATTTAAGATAAAAACTGAATTAATAAAGATTCTTAGTTAAAAAAAAAAATCTCCTTATCCTTCTAAATAAAAACTGATATAAAATGGTTTTACCTGTTGGTGGCTCTGTGGGTGGTTCTGCAAAAATAGAACATTTTACTCGTATATAATCATAAAAGATGTACATTTGGAAATGCAATTAAGCAAGAAGCGTCAAAAAAAGCCGTTTTTCTTTCTAGAACTGAAGCTAGAAACTAGAAAAATTCATATACATTTTTTTTACAAAGATTTCTCCCACACATTGCCAATCAAAACTACTGTAAAGGAAAATGGTTTTACCTGTTGGTGGCTCTGTGGGTGGTTCTGCAAAAAATAACATTTACTCGTATTTAATCATAAAAGATGAGCAATTTGGAAAAACAATTTATTGAGGCGCTTTAGTAAATTAAGTTTTTGGTTCTAGAATTCTAGCTAAAATGTAGAAAAATTCATATACATTTTCCAACCAAAAATTTCCTACACATTGCCAATTAAACCTACTGTAAAGGAAAATTGTTTTACCAGTTGGTGGCGCTGTGGGTGGTTCTGCAAAAACAACATTTACTCGTATTTAATCATAAAAGATGTACATTTTGGAAAAGGATTTTAGGGAGACGCTTCAGTAAATGACATTTTTGTTCCTAGAATTCTGGCTAAAATCTAGAAAAATTCATATACATTTTCCCCAAAAATATCTCCTACACATTGCCAATTAAAACTACTGTAAAACGGAAAATTGTTTTACCTGTTGGTGGCTCTGTGGGTGGTTCTGCAATAAAGAACATTTTACACATATTTAAACATAGAACTTGTAGACTTTAAAAAAGCAGCTAATAAGCTAGATTTGCTAAATGCAGATTTTGTCCATAGGATTTAAAATAAAACTGAATTAACTAAGATACATGGTTTAAAAAAATTAATAAATAAAATAATAAAAAAAAAAATCTCCTTTACCCTCTAAATAAAAAACTGAATTTAAATGGTTTTACCTGTTGGTGGCTCTGTGGGAGGTTCTGCAAAAACAGAAAGTTTTACTCGTATATAATCATTAAAGTTGTACAATGGAAATGCAAATAAGGAAGGAGCATCATAAAAAGCAGTTTTTCTTTCTAGAACTGAAGCTAGAAACTAGAAAAATTCATATAGATTTTTTACAAAGATTTCTCCCTCACATTGAAAATTAAAACTATTGTAAAGGAAATTGGTTTTACCAGTTGGTGGCTCTGTGGGTGGTTCTGCAAAAAATACCATTTACTCGTATTTAATTATAAAAGATGTACAATTTGGAAAAGCAATTTAGCGAGACGCTTCAGTAAATAAAGTTTTTGTTCCTAGAATTCCAGCTTAAATCTAGAAAAATTCATATACATTTTCCCGAAAATATCTGCGACACATTGCCAATTAAACCTACTATAAAGGAAAATGGTTTTACCTGTTGGTGGCTCTGTGGGTGGTTCTGCAATAAAGAACATTTTACACATATTTAAACATAGAACTTGTAGACTTTAGAAAAGCAGCTAATCAGCGAGATTAGCTAAATGCAGATTTTGTCCATAGGATTTAAGATAAAACTGAATTAAGTAAGATACAAGGTTTAAAATAAATAAATAAATAAATAAATAAATAAATAAATAAATAAATAAATAAATAAATAAATAAATAAAATAAAATAATAAATAAAAAAATCTCCTTTACCCTCTAAATAAAAACTGAAATTAAATGGTTTTACCTGTTGGTGGCTCTGTGGGAGGTTCTGCAAAAAATAACATTTACTCGTATTTAATCATAAAACATGCGCAATTTTGAAAAGCAATTTATTGAGGCGCTTTAGTAAATGAAGTTTTTGGTTCTAGAATTCTAGCTAAAATGTAGAAAAATTCATACACATTTTCCCACCAAAAAATCTCCTACACATTGCCAATTAAACCCAATGTAAAGAAAAATTGTTTTACCTGTTGGTGGCTCTGTGGGTGGTTCTGCAATAAAAAAAACATTTTACACATATATATACATAGATCTTGTAGAGTTTGAAAAAGCAGCTAAGCAAGTAGCTTCAGTAAATTAAAATATTTACACATAGAACTTGTAGAGTTTGTAAAAGCAGCTAAGCAAGTAGCTTTAGTAAATTAAGATTATTTTCATATGATTAAAGATAGAAACTGGAATATTTGGATTGTATGGTTCCCAAAAATATCTAGTACACATTGGCAATTACAACTGAATTACTAGTATTTTACCTGTTGGTGGCTCTGTGGGTGGTTCTGCAAAAACAGAAACTTTTACTCGTATATAATCATCAAAGATGTACATTTGGAAATGAAATTAAGCAAGGAGCTTCATAAAGAAGCAGTTTTTCTTTCTTGAACTGAAGCTAGAAACTAGAAAAATTCATATACATTTTTCCTCAAAATTTCTCCCACACATTGCCAATCAAAACTACTGTGAAGGAAAATGGTTTTACCTGTTGGTGGCTCTGTGGGTGGTTCTGCGATAAAAGAACATGTTAATTGTGGTTACACATAGGTGATGTAGAACTTGGGAAAGCAACTTTGCAATGAGCTTCAGTAAATGCAGGATTTATCCAAATGACTTAATATAACAACTAGAATATTTCAAATACATTGTTCCGAAAATCTCCTACAAATTACCAAGTAACAGTGATTTAAAATTGTTTTACCAGTTGGTGGCTCTGTGGGTGGTTCTGCAAAAACAACATTTACTCGTATTTAATCATAAAAGATGTACAGTTTGGAAAAGCAATTTAGGGAGACACTTCAGTAAATGACGTTTTTGTTACCAGAATTCTGGCTAAAATCTAGAAAAATTCATATACATTTTCCCAAAAATATCTGCTACACATTGCCAATTAAACCTACTGTAAAGGAAAATAGTTTTACCTGTTGGTGGCTCTGTGGGTGGTTCTGCAATAAAGAACATTTCACACATATTTAAACTTAGAACTTGTAGACTTTAGAAAAGCAGCTAATCAGCGAGAATTGCTTAATGCATATTTTGTCCATAAGATTTAAAATAAAAACTGAATTAATAAAGATTCTTAGTTTAAAAAAAAATCTCCTTAACCTTCTAAATAAAAACTGATATAAAATGGTTTTACCTGTTGGTGGCTCTGTGGGTGGTTCTGCAAAAACAGAACGTTTTACTCGTATATAATCATAAAAGATGTACATTTGGAAATGCAATTAAGCAAGGAGCGTCAAAAAAAGCCGTTTTTCTTTCTAGAACTGAAGCTAGAAACTAGAAAAATTCATATAAATTTTTTCACAAAGATTTCTCCCACACATTGAAAATTAAAACTACTGTAAAGGAAAATGGTTTTACCTGTTGGTGGCTCTGTGGGTGGTTCTGCAAAAAATAACATTTACTCGTATTTAATCATAAAAGATGAGCAATTTGGAAAAGCAATTTATTGAGGTGCTTCAGTAAATGAAGTTTTTGTTCGTAGAATTCTATCTAAAATCTAAATAAATTCATATACATTTTCCCCAAAATTATCTCCTACACATTGCCAATTAAACCTACTGTAAAGGAAAATTGTTTTACCTGTTGGTGGCTCTGTGGGTGGTTCTGCAATAAAGAACATTTTACACTTTTTTAAACATGGAACTTGTAGATTTTAGAAAAGCAGCTATGTAGGGAGATTTGCTAAATGCAGATTTTGTCCATAAGATTTAAAATAAAAACTGAATTAATAAAGATTCTTAGTTTAAAAAAAAATCTCCTTAACCTTCTAAATAAAAACTGATATAAAATGGTTTTACCTGTTGGTGGCTCTGTGGGTGGTTCTGCAAAAACAGAACGTTTTACTCGTATATAATCATAAAAGATGTACATTTGGAAATGCAATTAAGCAAGGAGCGTCATAAAAAGCAGTTTTTCTTTCTAGAACTGAAGCTAGAAACTAGAAAAATTCATATAAATTTTTTCACAAAGATTTCTCCCACACATTGAAAATTAAAACTACTGTAAAGGAAAATGGTTTTACCTGTTGGTGGCTCTGTGGGTGGTTCTGCAAAAAATAACATTTACTCGTATTTAATCATAAAAGATGAGCAATTTGGAAAAGCAATTTATTGAGGTGCTTCAGTAAATGAAGTTTTTGTTCGTAGAATTCTATCTAAAATCTAAATAAATTCATATACATTTTCCCCAAAATTATCTCCTACACATTGCCAATTAAACCTACTGTAAAGGAAAATTGTTTTACCTGTTGGTGGCTCTGTGGGTGGTTCTGCAATAAAGAACATTTTACACTTTTTTAAACATGGAACTTGTAGATTTTAGAAAAGCAGCTATGTAGGGAGATTTGCTAAATGCAGATTTTGTCCATAGGATTTGAGATAAAAAATTTAATTAACTAAGATACATGGTTTATAAAAAAAAAAAAAAAAAAAAATCTCCTTTACCTTGTAAATTAAAACTGAATTAAAATGGTTTTACCTGTTGGTGGCTCTGTGGGTGGTTCTGCATTAAAAAACATTTTACACATTTTTAAACATAGAACTTGTAGAGTTTGAAAAAGCAACTAAGCAAGTAACTTCAGTAAATTAAAATATTTACACATAGAACTTGTAGAGTTTGTAAAAGCAGCTAAGCAAGTAGCTTTAGTAAATTAAGATTATGTTTATATGATTAAAGATAGAAACTGGAATATTTCGATTGTCTGGTTCCCAAAAATATCCAGTACACATTGGCAATTACAACTGAATTTCTAGTATTTTACCTGTTGGTGGCTCTGTGGGTGGTTCTGCAAAAACAGAAACTTTTACTTGTATATAATCATGAAAGATGTACATTTGGAAATGAAATTAAGCAAGGAGCTTCATAAAAAAAAGCAGTTTTACTTTCTAGAACTGAAGCTAGAAACTAGAAAAATTCATATAACTTTTTCCCAAAAATTTCTCCCACACATTGCCAATCAAAACTACTGTGAAGGAAAATGGTTTTACCTGTTGGTGGCTCTGTGGGTGGTTCTGCGATAAAAGAACATGTTAATTGTGGTTACACATAGGTGATGTAAAACTTGGAAAGCAACTTTGCAATGAGCTTCAGTAAATGCAGGATTTATCCAAATGACTTAATATAACAACTAGAATATTTCAAATACATTGTTCTGAAAATCTCCTACAAATTACAAAGTAACAGTGAATTAAAATGGTTTTACCAGTTGGTGGCTCTGTGGGTGGTTCTGCAAAAACAACATTTACTCGTATTTAATCATAAAAGATGTACAATTTGGAAAAGCAATTTAGGGAGACACTTCAGTAAATAAAGTTTTTGTTCCTAGAACTCTAGCTGAAATCTAGAAAAATTCATATACATTTTCCCAAAAAATATCTCCTACACATTGCCAATTAAACCTACTGTAAAGGAAAATTGTTTTACCTGTTGGTGGCTCTGTGGGTGGTTCTGCAATAAAGAACATTTTACACATATTTAAACATGGAACTTGTAGATTTTAAAAAAGCAGCTATGCAGGGAGATTTGCTTAATGCAGATTTTGTCCATAGGATTTAAGATAAACAAATGAATTAACTAAGATACGTGGTTTATAAAAAAAAAAAAAAAACTCCTTTACCTTGTAAATTAAAACTGAATTAAAATGGTTTTACCTGTTGGTGGCTCTGTGGGTGGTTCTGCAATAAAAAACATTTTACACATATATAAACATAGAACTTGTAGAGTTTGAAAAAGCAACTAAGCAATTAACTTCAGTAAATTAAAATATTTACACATAGAACTTGTAGAGTTTGTAAAAGCAGCTAAGCTTCATAAAAAAGCAGTTTTTCTTTCTAGAACTGAAGCAACTGAAGAAACTAGAAAAATTAATATAATTTTTTTCCAAAAATTTCTCCCACACATTGCCCATCAAAACTACTGTAAAAGAAAATGGTTTTACCTGTTGGTGGCACTGTGGGTGGTTCTGCGATAAAAGAACATGTTAATTGTGGTTACACATAGGTGATGTAGAACTTGGGAAAGCAACTTTGCAATGAGCTTCAGTAAATGCAGGATTTATCCAAATGACTTAATATAACAACTAGAATATTTCAAATACATTGTTCCGAAAATCTCCTACAAATTACCAAGTAACAGTGATTTAAAATTGTTTTACCAGTTGGTGGCTCTACATTTTATAACAAGGAGCTTTGGTGAATACATGTTTTTTACATGATTCAGGAAAAAAAAAAAAAAAAATATATATATATATATACACACACACCCTCTGCTCTAATTATTACACCCCTATATGTCACGATTTAATTTAATTTACAGCAAAACATTTATCCTAGATCCTATGTCAGTAGTGAGAAATCCATCACATTGGCTTAGATTGAAATGTATTTACCTGTTTTTGGTGTTGTTTGTGGTTTCCCTGCATTAAAGAACATTATTACTCAAAGGTGGCTACAATACTTCATCCACTTTTAATTGCAAATAATTCACAAGAAATTATAGCTGGAAATAATCAATATTTAAAAAAATAAAAGATTATTTACATCTTCTGCGTGGAGGCTTTCTTCCTGCAATAGAAAATATTTTTAATGGATTTATAATAGAGAGAGGTTTTAGCTGTCAGACTTTATTTCCCAGCATTTACTGAAGCATTCAGTAATCACTGTGCCAGAATTTAACTCCAAAAACACTCACAGATTTTCTCACTCTCTCACCCAGCTACTGATTAATCACACCTGTCTGAATTAAAGTGTATTTACCTCTCGGATGTCCTGCTGTTAGACCCACTGCAATGAAGAACAGTAATAACATCAATAAAATAAAAAAAATGTAACATTTAAAATAGTATCTTACAAATGATCTTCAAATTTTGTCCTTAAAGATCTATTTAAAATAAGAAAAAAACACTTTATTATCAAACTGTCTTCTCCATTAATTAAATTTTTTAAGAAACACCTTTAATAAAAGAAAAATGCATGAAAATCATAGCTTTATCATAGAACTCCCACAAGGCTGCGGTGGAACCTGTACACCACACACCACATTGTTGCCAAACCGGTTAACCAAAGTAACAAAGAGTACAAAGAAATAAGAATCGTGCAAAGGATTGTGTTTGTTGTAAAGAATTTATTAATAAAGTGTTATTTTTTCCCTATGAATGTAGACTATTTGAACAACTGGTAAATGGAAGCCATTCTGCAGTCAGAATCTTACCACAAATTATCAGCAGACACAGTAGAATCTGAGTCCTCATTTTGCAGGACTCTAAAAAAAAAAAAAAAAAAAAAAAAAACTCAGTTAAAAACTTTACACAACATTTCATTATTCATGAATTAAAAAAATATATATATAATTTTTTAGTTATTTTTGTAATTTAATTAGAAAATATATAAAAATAAAATTATAAAAAAAATTATAAAATATATAAAAATTTTATTTATAAAATAAAAATCTTTGATTTTATCTCTTTACCTGGAAAAGTACTGCAAAAAAACGAACTCACTTTAAAATCACTTAGTTCTTCTCTCTGTTTGAGTACTAGTTTCCTTTTTTACTAAACCAGTACCTCTGTAGCAATCTTTTAAACTGAGCTTTAAACACTATATATACTGGTCAATTTAAATTTAAGTGGGTGGATGATAATTTACTTACATAATCCTTTAAACAATTGCCTGAACTATCTCCGGGGCATTTCTAAATATTTTTCTTGTCCCTTTGCCAAAAAATGCTATTCATTGTATGCATATAAAAGTATGCAAATACAGTAGATAGAGATTATGCCCTCTCTAAACTGCAATTTTATTTTCTCAGTGGGATTAATTTGATTAACGTTAATAAGGTTTATATATAATAATTCTGTTAAATATTATATAATATAATATATTTTTGGCTTTTTGGCCTTTAACAGATTGAACCAGAGCACATTGAAATATTATATATATATATATATATATATATATATATATATATATATATATATATATATATATATATATTTATTCATACCGGATCGGTCGAGGCCCGGGTTAACAACGACCGCCACAGGTATCGTTAGCAAACAGAGTACCGGTGGAAATTGGGCTACTGTTGGCCGAAGGAGGAGAAGGAGAGGAGGAAGACGTCTACAAAGGCGACAGAGAAAGGAAAATTGTAGGAGTGTGGAGGTTCGGGTTGGTACTTTAAATGTTGGTACTATGACGGGTAAATGGAGAGAGTTAGCTGATATGATTGAGAGGAGAAAGGTAGATATGTTGTGTGTTCAGAAGACCAAGTGGAAAGGGAGTAAGGCCAGGAACATTGGAGGTGGGTTCAAACTGTTTTATCATGGTGTGGATGGAAAGAGAAATGGTGTAGGGGTGATTCTGAAGGAAGACTACAGTAAGAGTGTAGTGGAGGTGAAGAGAGTTTCTGATAGGGTCTTGATCGTGAAGGTGGAAGTTGAAGGGATGATGATAAATGTCATCAGTGCCTATGCTCCACAAGTCGGCTGTGAGATAGAGGAGAAGGAAAGATTCTGGAGTGAATTAGATGAAGTGGTAGATGGTGTACCTAGAAATGAATGATTGGTGATTGGGGCAGACTTTAATGGACATGTAGGTGAGGGGAACAGAGGTGATGAGGAGGTTATGGGTAGGTATGGCCTAAAGGAGAGAAATATGGAAGGGCAGATGGTGGTAGATTTTGCTAAAAGGATGGAAATGGCAGTGGTGAATACGTATTTTAAGAAGAAGGAGGATCAAAGGGTGACCTATAAGAGTGGAGGAAGGTGCACACAGGTGAGCTATGTAGGAAATGCATCCTGACAGAGATTGGAGACTGTAAGGTGTTGGCAGGGGACAGTGCAGCTAGACAGCATCGGATGGTGGTCTGTAGGATGGTTTTGGAGGCGAAGAAGAAGAGGAGGAGAGTGAGGACTGAAAGAAGAATAAGATGGTGGAAACTGAAGGAGGAAGACTGTATTGTGAGGTTCAGGGAAGAGGTCAGACAGAGGCTCGGTGGTGGTGAAGAGGTGTTGGATGATTGGGAAACTACTGCAGGAGTGATGAGGGAGGCAGCTAGAAAGGTACTTGGTGTGACATCTGGAAATAGAAAGGAAGAGAAAGAGACATAGTGGTGGAATGAGGAAGTGCAGGAGAGCATAAGGGGAAAGAGGTTAACAAAACAGAAGTGGGATCGACAGGGTGATGAGAAAAGTAGGCAGGAGTACAAGGAGATGCGGCAGCAGGTAAAGAGAGATGAGGCGAAACCCAAGGAAAAGGCATATGAGGAGCTGTATGAGAGGTTGAACACTAAGGAAGGAGAAAAGGATCTGTACCGATTGGCCAGGCAGAGAGATTGAGCTGGGAAGGATGTGTTGCAAGTAAAATCAATAAAGGATGGAGATGGAAATGTGTTGACTAGTGAGGAGAGTGTGTTGAGAAGATGGAGGGAGTATTTTGAGCAGCTGATGAACGAGGAAAATGAGAGAGAAAGAAGGTTGGATGATGTGGAGTTAGTAAAGCAGGAAGTGGATAGGATTAGTAAGGAGGAAGTGAGAGCAGCGATTAAGAGGATGAAGAGTGGAAAGTCGGTTGGACCAGATGTCATACCAGTCGAAGCATGGAGATGTTTAGGATAGATGGCAGTGGAGTTTTTAACCAGATTGTTTAACAAGATTTTGGGAGGTGAGAGGATGCCTGAGGAATGGAGAAGAAGTGTACTGGTACCGATCTTTAAGCATAAGGGAGATGTGCAGACCTGCAGTAACTACAGGGGAATTAAGTTGATCAGTCACACCATAAAGTTATAGGAAAGAGTAGTGGAAGCCAGGCTTAGAGAAGAGATGACCATCTGTGAGCAACAGTGTGGTTTCATGCCGAGGAAGAGCACCACAGATGCGGAGCTGGAGGTAGCAGAGCTGAAGATGTTAACGTTTTCATTGGGAGTGACAAGGATGGACAAGATTAGAAATTAGTTTTTTAGAGGGACATGAGTTATATTGGTAGGAGAATGCTGAGGATGGAGCCACCAGGAAGGAGGAAAAGAGGAAGACCAAGGAGTAGGTTCATGGATATGGTGAGAGACACCTGAGGACACTAAAGAAAAATCAGCTCTCCTCTGATATGCTGGTGAACTTCTACCGCTGAGCAATAGAAAGCATCCTGACCAGCTGTGTCACAGTCTGGTATGGGAGCTGCTCTGTTGCAGAGCGCAAGGGACTGCAGCGGGTGGTAAAAACTGCCCAGCGGATCACAGGGACTTCACTCCCAGCCATGGTGGACATCCAAAAGAGAGAAATCAGAGTCGGGCCCTGGGGGTCTATTAATATAAAATTAATGGCTAGACTTACTTTTGGAAACTGAATATTTTATTTTGGTGTAAAGAAGTTCAAATGTTTTGCATTTGTGTTTAGTCTTTTGTGTGACGCTTAGATTATTATTATCAACAGCTGTGACTCCTTTGCCATGTAGACAGGGCATATATATATATATATATATATATATATATTTCTTAAATTGAACCTTTAAAACACATATATAACATTTTACAATTTTTACAAGGATCCAGATATATATTTAACATTAATTTATTGCTAGTTTTTAATCTGTATTAATCCACATGTAGATCTGTCTAATTATATGGATTCATTGCTTTACTGCATCACTATGACATCATGTGCTGTCAATATGCGCACTCAGATCCTCATATATAGAAACATACCATTATAAGTACCCTTAATGGAGTGTGAGTAATATTTTAATTGCTAAGTGAACAGGGTTACAGGTTTGGTTGCATACCATTTGGTTGCATGGCTTTCAAAACAATTTCACAATGTATCTTTGAATTAGCTAAATGAAAGTGCAGAATCAAATGTTTACTTGTTGCTCTCCATTTCTATGCATTTATTTTTAGAGTTTTACTAATAATTAATATTTAACTTAAAGCAACCAGGTTTGATGACACGCATGAGCAGTTCTCATACATCTCATTCCTCTTAACTCTATTGTACTCTCTTGACTTTCACCTTTATACAGCAACATGACATGAGGTTTGACACTAATTGAGAATGTTTGTATTTTTTTTACTTACATTTTTTTTTCCTTTATCATAATCATGATATCAGATCAGATATGTGGATGTTTAATCCAGTTGGTTTCCAGAGATGGAACAGCAGATTATTCATATTTTTTTATATTTGCATCTCAGTAGTAAGCCATAATATTTGGAAGTGCTAAGTCTGCTTTTTGCTAATAGCATAGATTAATTTAGTTGGCAGAAAAAGGACTGATAGAAGAAAAATATGGTGACATAATTTTAATGCAGTTTATTCTCCTGTTAGAGTTCAGTGCAATGTAAAGTGCAAAGATCAGATTTAATTTTGTTTACAAGCGACTGTTTGTACAGTATATAACCCTAAAAAGGAAATATAAGCTCCAAAGTATTTAAAGTTAAATTCAGAGAAACAGTAACTTTTTTATTTAGAGAGTTTTAATTTATATCCTGAGAATCTGCCAAATGTATACGATTTAGAAATGTATAGTAACAGGTTACCCTTTGTTCTGTGCCCATTCTCTCAAAACACTGTATGGTTTGGTAAGATTTGAGCATAATAGAGCACTGTTCTATTGCTAGAGCTAAGAAAGCAGCCTCACACACACTCTGCTCTCATGCTGACTGCAAAGGGTGCTGAAGAAACAGTTTTTTTCCACAATCCATCAGACTCCTTAACATGTAGGAACTTTACTCACCCTCTCTCTCTCTCTTTCTCTCTGTCTCTCTCTCTCTCTCTCTCTCTCTCTCTCTCTCTCTCTCTCTCTCTCTCTCTCTCTCTGTCACACACACACACACACACACACACACACACACACACACACACACACACACACACACACACACACACACACACACAGATTTAAAACGTTTCTCAGTGATACAGAAATACAGAAGAACCAGGTATTTGAGGTTTTGAGGAAGACTTAGGAAGAATTCTAGCAGAGCTCCTGACCTCGAGAACCGTCGCATATCACCTGCCGGTTCGAACGACTCCTGCCGCAATCATGCCCTGTCTGTCACACACACAAAGAACACGTGTTTTGTCAGATGTTTTGTCATTAAATATTATTTTTATTAGATTAACTAATTAATTCATGTAATTACAATAAATGTTTTCATCAATTAAATAGTTGCAAAACACATCTGCTTCATGTCAGCATTTTTGTATAAGATCCACATCTCTTTATTATAACAAAGCACAGTACGATCCTGATCAGAAAGTTTATGTAGATTACTCTTATTAGTATAATTGTCTAGTCATATCATTTTTTTTAAAAGCAGTGGATGCAGCACTCACTCATATACGCTCTCTCCCATCATTCACACTAAGGAGTGATGTGTTGCTTGTGGAGCATCTGTATGGCTCTGATAAAAAAGCGTAATGGTGAAAATATCCTACAGCGTACACACTGTATTACAGTATCATTCAATTGGGCTGAGTTTTATATGTAGAGCATTTTACAACAACAAATTTATAAATGAACGAGTCAGAGGTGAAAGTAGTGATGAAAAGCTTGGTGAATAGTGATATATTAATAAACCTAAGAAAATTCATAAATCGAGTTGCTTGGTGAGTCTTCTGTATTTAAAATCACAACATTTCCAACCAAGTTTTTGTTTCATGACTCAACCGATTTGTGTATGACATGTATGTGGAACATAAATACTTTCCTGACCAAGCCGTCTCTTATCCCAGAGATCCCTCATGTCTGTGTTGCCTTCTGGTTCTCCCTTTTAGTTATGCTGCTATAGCGAGTCTTGCCGGAGTCCAAACTGCACAGTGACTTTAACTCTCATGCAACAATAGGTACACTTAATAATCCATATCCTTCTCTTCCTGTCACCCTCTTCTCTCTCTCTCTCTCTCTCTCTCTCTCTCTCTCTCTCTCTCTCTCTCTCTCTCTCTCTCTCGGTCGAGTTAAACATGCTCCTGAGGCTCCAGTGACCACTGTTCCTGCCCCTCTCCCCCCCGTGGATCTTCCCACTTCATCCAGGCCTGCCTGGATTGGATGTCAACAGTCTCCTACACTGATGTCAACAGTCTCCTACACTGACTCAGAAATACACTTCGCTTTTGATCATCATCACTGAACCCCGCAACATTGTATACCCGCCACAAATGGACATTTGGTGTAACCCAGATGAGGATGGGTTCCCTCTTGAGTCTGGTTCCTCTCAAGGTTTCTTCCTTATGCCATCTCGGGGAGTTTTTCCTTGCCACAGTCGCCAGTCGCCACCGGCTTGCTCATCAGGGACAAACTTACTCATAAAGAACATATTCATTTTTAATCACCGCATTATCTGTGTAAAGCTGCTTTGAGACAATGTTCATTGTTAAAAGCGCTATACAAATAAACATGAATTGAATTGAATTGAACAAGTGCTGGGGGTGCTGCGGTGAACATGCCTTTATTGTTATTCAGAATGATCATTTATCTTATCTGTTTTAATTCTGTTCTTATACTAATGCAGATACTGTGTTTGTTTCTTTAATCATTTCCAGTAAGATTTTACTTCTGTAAGACATTTACATTTGCCATGGCTTGCTCATCAGCGATAAATGCACATTGCTCACCTGAACTCCAAAATTCTGTAGAGCTGCTTTGAGACAAAAGCGCTATAGAAATACACTTGATTTGACTGACATGACTTGACATCTGAAAATCTTAACAAAACAATTTCCTTTCAGTTCCATTCTCTGCATTATTTATTGTATTGTACACTGTAAGAATCTCAGCCCTTCCTTGAAACCACTACCATTACAGGTTTGGGTGCATATTTATAATATAATGTGGAATAAGCTTTAAAATGCTTTCAAAATCTCTGTTGAAATCATCTGAAGAAGTAAATAAATAAAATCAATTGTCTCGCAGCCATCAAACTATATGTTCTTTAGTTTCTCTGCAAGAATCCAAATAAATGTTCTTTTGTATCTCTGCAGCGGTAAAGAGGGTTTCTTTTTATTTGTTATATATTTGGTTATTGAGCGATAAATAATTGTATTATTGAGAATCAATTTGCATCGGAATGACGTATTAAAAGGTGTAGATCTTCATTCCACACGCAGGAGCCACACCTGATTCTATTCAGAGTAAACATAATCTGATTTAAAGAGAAATTGGGAGTGGCTCCTGCTCAGTGGAACCTGCTCTCATATCGACCTTTTGTGGATAAAATTAAACATTCACATTATCGAATTAGGAATTGCAGCCACGTAGTATTGTTACAGGCTCCAAGGTAACTGAAAAAGCAAACAAAATTATATATTATTTTTTTAATTGAGTTTTTTTTTTGCATCTTAAATATGTAAACATGTAAGTAGGTTAGTAGATTCACTAATGTGATAAGTTATTAAAGTAAAAATAATCAATAAAATTATCATTTTAATGTCAGATTCCAAGATGCAAAATCGAGGTAATCTGTTTTGATTATTATTTTGGGTTTGGATTAGGGGGGCTGGAAAGTTATTTGGGAAACTCTACCTTTCAAAGATTTATATCCTGAAAATCTGTCAAATGTAAGTATACAGAAATATATAGTAACAGGTCAATTGTGTATTCTGTACCTATTCTCTCAAAACTCTGTATGGATTGCAAAGACAAACATAATTGATTGTTCTATTGATAGAGCTAAGAGAAAAGGGGCTTAAAGGACAGCCTTGTCTTATACCTCTGATACTGAAAAGAACTGTGACCATAGTTTGATTGTTTTAACACTAACTGAACCCAAAATATATTTTTTCACCACAATCAGCTTATCTAGCTTATCTAGGAACACCATCACCTCCGGGGGTGATGGTGTTTTATAAATCTTTTTTAAACTATTGCATACATACATACATACATACATACATACATACATACATACATACATACATACATACATACATACATACATCGATGCATGCATGCATCCATGCATCCATCCATCCATCCATCTATCCATACATACATACATCCATACATCCATACATCTATCCATACATACATACAGTGCCTTGTGAATGTATTCGGACCCCTTGAACTTTGCGACCTTTTGCCACATTTCAGGCTTCAAACATAAAGATATAAAATTGTAATTTTTTTGTGAAAAATTTACAACAAGTGGGACACAATCATAAGGTGGAACGAAATTTATTGGATATCTCAAACTTTTTAAACAAATAAAAAACTAAAAAATTGGACGTGCAAAATTATTCAGCCCCTTTACTTTCAGTGCAGCAAACTCTCTCCAGAAGTTCAGTGAGGATCTCTGAATGATCCAATGTTGACCTAAATGACTAATGATGATAAATAGAATCCACCTGTGTGTAATCAAGTCTCCGTATAAATGCACCTGATAGTCTCAGAGGTCCGTTTAAAGCGCAGAGAGCATCATGAAAAACAAGGAACACACCAGGCAGGTCCGAGATACTGTTGTGGAGAAGTTTAAAGCCGGATTTGGATACAAAAACATTTCCCAAGCTTTAAACATCCCAAGGAGCACTGTGCAAGCGATAATATTGAAATGGAAGGAGTATCAGACCACTGCAAATCTACCAAGACCTGGCCGTCCATCTAAACTTTCAGCTCATACAAGGAGAAGACTGATCAGAGATGCAGCCAAGAGCCCCATGATCACTCTGGATAAACTGCAGAGATCTACAGCTGAGGTGGGAGACTCTGTCCATAGGACAACAATCAGTCATATACTGCACAAATCTGGCCTTTATGGAAGAGTGGCAAGAAGAAAGCCATTACTTAAAGATATCCATAAAAAGTGTCGTTTAAAGTTTGCCACAAGCCACCTGGGAGACACACCAAACATGTGGAAGAAGGTGCTCTGGTCAGATGAAACCAAGATCGAACTTTTTGGCAACAATGCAAAACGTTATATTTGGCGTAAGAGCAACACAGCTCATCACCCTGAACACACCATCCCCACTGTCAAACATGGTGGTGGCAGCATCATGGTTTGGGCCTGCTTTTCTTCAGCAGGGACAGGGAAGATGGGTAAAATTGATGGGAAGATGGATGGAGCCAAATACAGGACCATTCTGGAAGAAAACCTGATGGAGTCTGCAAAAATACCTGAGACTGGGACGGAGATTTGTCTTCCAACAAGACAATGATCCAAAACATAAAGCAAAATCTACAATGGAATGGTTCACAAATAAACATATCCAGGTGTTAGAATGGCCAAGTCAAAGTCCAGACCTGAATCCAATCGAGAATCTGTGGAAAGAACTGAAAACTGCTGTTCACAAATGCTCTTCATCCAACCTCACAGAGCTCGAGCTGTTTTGCAAGGAGGAATGGGCAAAGATTTCAGTCTCTCGATGTGCAAAACTGATAGAGACATACCCCAAGCGACTTACAGCTGTAATCGCAGCAAAAGGTGGCGCTACAAAGTATTTACTTAAGGGGGCTGAATAAATTTTGCACGCCCAATTTTTCTGTTTTTTATTTGTTAAAAAAGTTTAAAATATCCAATAAATTTCGTTCCACTTCATGATTGTGTCCCACTTGTTGTTGATTCTTCACAAAAAATTACAGTTTTATATCTTTATGTTTGAAGCCTGAAATGTGGCAAAAGGTCGCAAAGTTAAAGAGGGCCGAATACTTTCACAAGGCACTGTATATACATACATACGTGGTGACCCAGAAAATCGTGAACCTGTTTACAGGATCTGCTTTTAATATGCAAATCTTTAAGTGCTTTGCTTCAAGTTAGGAATGAGTCACTTACGTGATACAGCACAATCAAAAAATACCTATATAATGGCAAGGTTTTGGCAGGCTAATAAGCTGGGTGTGTATGTGTATGTGTGGGTGGATGATTGATAGATATATATACATATATATACAGTGGGTACGGAAAGTATTCAGACCCCCTTAAATTTATTCACTCTTTGTTATATTGCAGCCATTTGCTAAAATCATTTAGGTTCATTCTTCTTCCTCATGAATGTACACACAGCTCCCCATACTGACAGAAAAACACAGAATTGTTGACATTGTTGCAGATTTATTAAAAAAGAAAAACTGAAATATCACATGGTCCTAAGTATTCAGACCCTTTGCTCAGTATTTAGTAGAAGCCCCCTTTTGATCTAATACAGCCAGGAGTCTTTTTGGGAAAGATGCAACAAGTCTTTCACACCTGGATTTGGGGATCCTCTGCCATTCCTCCTTGCAGATCCTCTCCAGTTCTGTCAGGTTGGATGGTAAACGTTGGTGGACAGCCATTTTTAGGTTTCTCCAGAGATGCTCAATTGGGTTTAAGTCAGGGCTCTGGCTGGGCCATTCAAGAACAGTCACGGAGTTGTTGTGAAGCCACTCCTTCGTTATTTTAGCTGTGTGCTTAGGGTCATTGTCTTGTTGGAAGGTAAACCTTCGGCCCAGGCTGAGGTCCAGAGCACTCTGGAGAAGGTTTTGTCCAGGATATCCCTGTACTTGGCCGCATTCATCTTTCCCTCGTTTTCAACCAGTCGTCCTGTCCCTGCAGCTGAAAAACACCCCCACAACATGATGCTGCCACCACCATGCTTCACTGTTGGGACTGTATTGGACAGGTGATGAGCAGTGCCTGGTTTTCTCCACACATACCGCTTAGAATTAAGGCCAAAAAGTTCTATTTTGGTCTCATCAGACCGGAGAATCTTATTTCTCACCATCTTGGAGTCCTTCAGGTGTTTTTTAGCAAACTCCATGCGGGCTTTCATGTGTCTTACACTGAGGAGAGGCTTCCGTCGGGCCACTCTGCCATAAAGCCCCGACTGGTGGAGGGCTGCAGTAATGGTTGACTTTCTACAACTTTCTCCCATCTCCTGACTGCATCTCTGGAGCTCAGCCACAGTGATCTTTGGGTTCTTCTTTACCTCGCTCACCAAGGCTCTTCTCCCCCGATAGCTCAGTTTGGCTGGACGGCCAGCTCTAGGAAGGGTTCTGGTCGTCCCAAACGTCTTCCATTTGAGGATTATGGAGGCCACTGTGCTCTTAGGAACCTAAAGTGCAGCAGAAATCTTTTTGTAACCTTGGCCAGATCTGTGCCTTGCCACAATTCTGTCTCTGAGCTCTTCAGGCAGTTCCTTTGACCTCATGATTCTCATTTGCTCTGACATGCATTGTGATCTGGAAGGTCTTATATAGACAGGTGTGTGGCTTTCCTAATCAAGTCCAATCAGTATAATCAAACACAGCTGGACTCAAATGAAGGTGTAGAACCATCTCAAGGATGATCAGAAGAAATGAAAAGCACCTGAGTTAAATATATGAGTGTCACAGCAAAGGGTCTGAATACTTAGGACCATGTGATATTTCAGTTTTTCTTTTTTAATAAATCTGCAACAATGTCAACAATTCTGTGTTTTTCTGTCAATATGGGGAGCTGTGTGTACATTCATGAGGAAGAAGAATGAACTTAAATGATTTTAGCAAATGGCTGCAATATAACAAAGAGTGAAAAATTAAAGGGGGTCTGAATACTTTCCGTACCCACTGTATATATATATATATATATATATATATATATATATATATATATATATATATATATATATATATATATATATATATATATATATATATTTATATTTATATATACACACACACTTATATATACATATTTATGCATTTATATATGTTTAATTCTTGATAATTTTTACGATAGGATTAGTTGCAGGATTGGTTCCATTATTTATGGTTATGAATAAAAAATTTTACTACTTGCCCTTTTATTGCTTATTAATTTTAGCACATGTGGATTGTTTGCACTGGCACCCGGCCAGCGATGATGCGAAAGTAGGCTGATGGGTGAAACCTGAACTACAGTAATTATGTGTTGACAGTAGCAATTTGGTAACAATACAGTAACAATTAACATTCTATTTACTTTTTCAGTTGATTGCAGGTTTCTGTAGTGACATTCATGGCATTTATGAGGGTGTTTTTTTCTTTTCATTTGCTTGGTCTGCCTACTGTTGTTTTAAGGTCACAAGTACAGGAACTATCTGAAACTATCTAACCAAACCTAAGAATTGAGGACCCTGTGACTTCTAAAAAATTATAAATAATTTTAACATATTTTTTTTATGAAATCTTATAATTTACTGGTCTCATTCATTTTAGAAATTTTTTCCCAACACCTCATGTAGTCATCATTAAGTAAACATAGAAGGATTCTAGTGTTCAACCACCCTATGTGATTACTGTTTACTGTACATAAGCATACCTTGTATCCATAAGCATACCTTGTATGATACACTTTTTCCTTATACACTTTTTTCTTTATATATATATATATATATATATATATATATATATATATATATATATATATATATATATATATATATATATAAGAAAAAAGTGTATGTGTATAAAATATATATATATATCTTTATTCTTTTAAATATTTTATATAATAAATACTCTTTATTTATCTGCCTTCATTTTGCTTTGATATATTTTTTTCCCCATTATATTCCCTCATGCCAGACAATCGTATAAAGCATTTCACTGCATGTCATACTTTGTATGTATGTGTATGTGACAAATAAACATTTATTTAATTTGATTTGATTTTGATTTGATTGCTGTGAGCTTTCCATCTCGAAAATCGCCTAGCCATCTAGCTAATCCCTCTGTGGAAACTTTTATCAAAATAATTTATATCTCAGACAGAGTTTGAACATAACTTTTGTTTTAGCTCAGTAAATGCCATTGTGTGTTTTTCGGTCTAATCTAAAATTCCACTAGGTTTCCTTTATATAAACCTTCATTGTTTAATTGCATTAACATTATCCTGAATAAAATTTTTTATGTATAGCGCTTTTAAAAATAGACATGGTCCAAAGCACCTTTACGATAAGATAAATAAATTACAGTAGATCAACAATGCTCAAACCAATTGTTGTCCTAAGCCATTATAGAAGCTTTGCGGCCAACTCTGTATCATCAGAACAACAATGGAAGCCAATACCATGTTTATGTATAATTTCCCCCAGAGGCAGCAGATATAAAGAGAAAAGCAGTGGGCCTAAAAAAGACCATTGCAGAACACCAAACTTTGGAGAACTCACCATTTATATCAACAAATAATCAGTCAATAAAGACCAATAGGAGTAAAATATTATAAATGCTGATCTGATATAATTATGTTGTTACCTATACATTTTTTATTCAGATGTTTGGATTGCAATAAATAATCAATAGACTAAACTAGAACTCTACAGAACTCGTTTAAACTGTAAACCTAATAATCTAGTAAAAATGTATAAACGACCAATATCCACCCAATTTCTGGTGTTTTTAATTGTCTTTTTCAGCACCTTACCAATCTAGCTTCATTTCACCCGAACTCAGGCTATAGTGACTGCTCTTTACCTTCATTTACATTTCTTTTATCTAGGCTGAGTACTATGTGAAGTTCTACATGTGCAATCGATTGTAGGTTTACAATGTGCAGGTGCAAAATCATGACATGAACATGCATTAACTTGTCATTAAATAATGATAGTATGTGAAGAAAAGTGATGAAAAATGTTTACATCAAATATTTACAGTACCTGTCACCATTTTAACTTAGTCAGCCAGACCTACTTACATTAACACAATCCAGTGAGGAATGTTACACCACGCATCACTAGTAGAGGAAGATGATGGACACATTTCTGATGCATCAACATTTTATTTTAATTTATTTCAGATACAATATTTATTCCTGCATTATGTCATACACTTATGTTAAAATCAATTGAAATAAACGTAATTTGAACATGTTTTTGATATAAATCAGTAAATGATTGTAACCTCTGAGTGCTGGCATGATTGAGCGAGATAAACTGCAGTGTGAGAGAAAAGTCTGCTCACTATCTCAATATCTCAAGTTTGTCTCAACAGTGTTCAGCGTTATTATTATTACCAGTAGTAGTGTCTTAGTAGTGTCTCTCTTTCTGACTATCCTGCCGCTCTTAGTGCTAACAAGCAGCAAAGCTACCAAACAACAACACTGCTGAGCAGCAAAGCTAACAACTTTACTTTCCTCCTCTTCATTCCTCAAGAAAAAGGCTTTAGGTTGCTGCTTTTAAACCTCAGGCTCCACCTTCTCTGGTCAGGTTCTTACTCTTGATTGGTCCCTTTTTTTTCAGCCACCATGTAATTACAGTTGATGTATATGACATCAGAGATCCAGAGACAGAGCAAACAGAAGACGTAAGGGGAAATAGAAAAAATAAAATAAAATCTGCACAGACGCTTCACAATGTCTTACTGTCTATCAGTCTCTCCTTTTCTCTCTCTCTCTCTCTCTCTCTCTCTCTCTCTCTCTCTCTCTCTCTCTCTGTTTCTCTCACTGCAGGTATGTGAAATAACTTTCAGGACCTTCAATTGTACTTAAACCTTTACCTTGGATGAATACACACTACCAGTCAAAAGTTTGAAAACACATTCTTATTACACATTCTTTGGTTTTCCTTTATTTTTATTGTTTTCAACACTGTACATCAACATTAAAGAAAATGAAATGATGACGGAACAAATACGGAATTATGTATTAAACAAAAATTTGGTAAATAACCCAGAATATGTTTTATATTTTTTTATTCTGTTCTATTTTTATATTCTTTAAAAGTTCTTAGTCAGCCTCACGAGGTCATCACCTGGAATGGTTTTCCAACAATCTTGAGAGGTTTTGAGTGCTTGTTGGCTGCTTTTCTTTCACTCTTCGATAACTTCTTAGAGAACAATAAAATGATCGACTGACTTTTGACCACAAGTCTGAACACTTTCCAGTCGCACTTCTGTACACTGCTTTGCAATCTGCCTTCGCCGTCGGGAATGTAACTATCGTTAGTGTATATAAGGTTAAGGATGTGGGCTGCACACCGGTGATGTGGAGAAAGAACATACCTTTCGCTGTCATCTCGTAAAACTTCGTGCAATTCCGTAAATATGACGTTGTCCTCGTCTACATCATTCTCTGCTTCAACATCAGCTTCAAACATTGAAATGTTTTCTTTAGTTCTTTCTCCATTTCCATATATGCCCCCCCCCCACACACACACACATCTGTAGTGCTGTGCTTTGCATGCAGATGTTTTTTTTTAAGTGTTATTTTTTGCAGTTGACAAGAGCTTTTCACCAACACATAATCTACACTTAACCATTATTCCCTTTTCCTTTTCCTCAACTATTTCAAAATAATGTGAATACTTCCATTGTAGTAATGTAATGCTCTGGCCTGCCATCTCCGCATCTGACCAGCTTCTGTTCCCGTGGCTCGCATGTCTGAGTGCGCGATTCTACGTGACTACATTCGTTTTAATCCAGTATTTTATCTTTTTTTAATGCAAACTAATTTAACTGAAAAGTAACATGCATTACCTTTTTTTTTAAAGTAACTCAGATATTAATTTGTATATTTATAAAGTAATGCGCTACTTTACTCGTTACTCCAGAAAAGTTATATTATTACGTTACTTGTAACACGTTACCCCCAACACTGGTGGTGATTTTGTCTGATTGGGTCATTGTTCTGTGTCGCTGCACAATGCTGTGTAGAAAAACACCTCCACACCATCATACCTCAGCCTCCATGCTTCACAGTGGGAACCACACATTCAGGAACCGTCTGCTCGTCCTCTATATGTCTAACAAAGACACAGCAGTTCGAACCAAAAATCTCAATTTGGATTCATCCAACCAAAGGACAGTTTTCCACTGATCTACTGTCCATTCCTTGTGTTTCTCAGCCCAAGCAATTATCTCCAGCTTGTTATTCTTTCAAAGTAATGGTTTCTTTGCTGCAATTCGACCATGAAGGCCTGACTCATGCAGTCTCCTCTGAACAGGGGATGTTGAAATATGTCTGCTGCTTTAGCTTCGAGAAGCATTTATGTTGGCTCGAATCTGAAGGAATGTAAATTTGCACTAATTCTAATAAACGTATCTACTACAGCAGAGGTAGCTCTTGGTCTTCTTTTTTGAGAAGGTCCTCATGAGAGTTTCATGAGAGTTTCATCATCATGATGTAGTTTTGCTAAGCGATCAAGTGTGTTTCTTGCCACAATATGGATTTGTACAGTAGTTGTAGTAGCTCTTACAGCATAGGTGGCAAAAGTAAACACATCCTTCATTTAAGTAGAAGTGCAGATACTCATGTTTTAAAAAACTCGGGTAAAAGTTGAAGTACTGACTACACTTTTTTACTCAAGGTAAAGTAAAAAAGTTTGAGCTCTGACATGTCCTTAAGTAAAAGGTAGCCGATACTACTACCAGTTTTAGCACAATGCTGGTAACTGGGCGTTACTTCAAATTAATATTAGGGCTGTCAATCAATTATAAATATTTTATCGCAATTAATGGCGATAAATTAAATCTAATCATAGATTTTCAACTGTTTTAAATTTACCTTAAATTAATACTTTTCAAGTATAAATATTGTAATCAATATGGGCATGACCCCCAGAGGGTAATTGTGTGCATCACAGATTTTGGTGCTGATTTCAGACTGGGCGCATCAGTAAAACAAATGTTTATTGATTAAAAATGTAATTATTGGTGGAATAAATGTTTTGATTACATCGCTGACTCCTTCTGTCTCATCCACGTTAACCCCAGACGTCTTGTTGTTTTTTGCCTGCTCATTGTAAGCTTCGTGAACTAGTCTACGTTTGTGGTGTGTGAGAGCCAGGAAAGGACAAGGTAACTACTTTACTTAAGTAAAGTATTTGTGCTTCAATGCTTCCTAATGAAGCGGGAGCTTCTCACCTCCCGCTTCATTGCTTCCCACCTCTGACTAACAGGAATATTGACTCTGCACTCACAGACAACTGATGCTAAAAAGCACATTAAGAAGGTAATAAATGTCATAAATTAACTGTTGATAGGACATACATGTGACCAGTAACCCATTCCAGGTGACACCTCGTGAATCTGATGAGAGAACGTCAGGAGTTTGTAAAGCTGCATCAAACGAAATTAATAATCTAAAATATAAAACATATTCTGGGTTAATACATTTTGATTTTTTAATATTAAGGTACAATTTTATTATAAATCTTTTATTCAAATAATAAAAATGAAAAAAAAACACTGAAGAAGAAGCTGTGTCCAAATTTTTGACTGGAAAATGTATATCCATCACTTGTTTTTGTATTTGTCTCTGTCTGCCTGGCTGTCTGTTGTCTCTGGGGAGCAAGTCAGTGATTCATATGTTCCTACCTTCTTAAAAACAGAAGTGAAACATTCTGTTATCTCTCTCTCTCTCTCGCTCTTTTTTCTATCTTTTTCTCTCACTCTCTCTCTCTCCATTCTTTTCACTTTCTGCTTTGGTTTGTGATGGGCAGATTGAACGTGAGCGACCAGCTTTCTTTTGGAGTGCCAGCCTTAGCATTAGCAGCATTTCATTGCATTTGTCAGTTTTTCTTTCTGAGGATGGCGGGACAGCAGTGTCCTCCAGGATTCATCTGGGACACACTGGTGAAGGACTGCATCTCCCAAGATGTTTTGTGGCAGACACAGAAACCTTTTGCCGGTGAGTACAGCCTGATCTTCATACAGCTGTCATGAAATTAAGTTTTATAATGTGCTGTTTATAGTAGGTGTATGATAAGGGTTCATATCAAGGGGATGAGTGGGGTTGGGTTTAGAACAGAGAAATATTTTCCAGACTTTTTCTCCACCTGCCTCATAGCAACCAGCAACTGGCAACATACATTTATTCAGATAGAAAGAGAGCAAAGTGCATCCAGCTTTTCTTCTTCTTCTTCTTCTTCTTCTTATTATTATTATTATTATTTTATTATTATTACTGTAGAGGCAGCGATGGTGATGAGTACAGTTCCCCCTGTTCAGTGCTGGTGGAACGTCGCAGTGTGGATCATTGTGTGTGCCGTAGTCGTTCTAAGCAGCTCAGCCCTGATCCTCTGGGTCATCGTCTACAGACAACACACTCACGGTAAAGGCAGGATGCGCCCACCCACACACACACACACACACACACACACATACACACACACACACACACACACACACACACACACACACACACACACACACACACACACACATACACACACACACACACACACACACACACACACACACACACACACACACACACACACATACATACATATACAGACATAAACATACAGCCAGGTCCTAATTCAGCATCTATTTATATTGATGTCATAAATTGCGGTTGGTTAAAAAAAGGTCCTGACCCCAAGCACACAAGCATTTAGATGAGTTTCTGTTCCTCTTTTTGGGAGGTCCTTAGGGATGCCCCATTTTATACTAATGTGTAGGTTTCACGCACGCAGACACACACACGCACATACACACGCACACATACATTAAAATACAAAAATAAATAAATAACAACAATAGGCTAAAATACTTAAAGGGCAAAATTTCATAGTAACATTAAAATGTACATGTGTGTTTGTGTGTGTGTGTGTGTGTGTGTGTGTTTGTGTGTGTGTGTTTTTGTTTTTGTTCTTTTATTAGTTTAATCATTTGTATGCAAACCACTTGAATACGTGTGTCAGGTCTGTGCCCATTCAGAACTCTTTCGTTAATTCCGTGTCTCTATTATCACCAAGCCATAAACTGTGTTTTTGTTTTTGTTTGTTTTTTCCTCTCAATCACTAACTTTGTTTTGTTCGTTCAACTTTGTTCTCAATCTTTTTTTTTTCAATTTCTTCATTTTCCCCATTGACCTAGAAATCCTGTTCAGAAAAATGGGTCATGTGACTATGCTCAAAATGAACCAGTCTCATTCAAACTCATGTCACTTTGTGCATGTGATACAAACCTCTTTGTTTCTTATATGCTTGGCTATACAGATGTAGACCAATTAGCTCCACCTTGTATAATGGACAAAATAAATCTATCATTGTTTATATAATCTAAAATAAAATCAGATTTTGAATCAATAGAATGATGATGCCTGATTCAAACCTGATACCCTTCATCTGGATAGAGCACTCTTTAATTGGAGACCACTCTCTGCAGGTGGGGATGGTTCCACATGAACACCTGGAAAATCTATCGAATTACTGAACAACTTGAGAACTATGAGGATGAATTCTAATTTATAAATGATCATCTAATTCATTTAATAAATTATCATCTTAATTAACATCTGAAATCCTAATAGATTCTGCAGCAACTCCTCCATGCCCAAACCTTTAAATATACAATGTTGGAGAAACAAGCATGTGTAGAATTCTTTTTTATATATTTTTGATTGAGAGGCTGTTTATCCTCAAAGTCCAATGTTTGAAATCTTCATTAAGTGGGATCCAACTGGAGCTGGTACATCTCTAGATAGGTTTGAATCCCCTCGGGATCAGCATCTTCTCTTTGAAGGTCTAAAATCTTCAAGAGGTGGGACACAACTGGAGCTGGCCCATTCTCTATGAGAAAGAAAAGCAGTATTGAGGAATTAGGATTTTGACTGTAATAAACAATAAACCACAGCGACCGCTGTGGTTTATTGTTTATTACAGTTTGGATGGGAAGTCATTGACCAACATTGACTTTCTCAGGTGTTCAAATACTTATTTGCAGTTGTATCATACAAATAAATAGTTTAAAAATCATACATTGTGATTTCTGGATTTTTTTTTTAGATTATGTCTCTCACAGTGGACATGCACCTACGATGACAATTTCAGACCCCAACATGATTTCTAAGTGGGAGAACTTGCAAAATAGCAGGCTGTTCAAATACTTATTTTCCTCACTATATAAATATATATATGGTTGAAATGACAATAAAAGCTTCTTGACTTGCCTTGTGTATACACCGCAAATAAATAGGCACTGGGTAAAGAAAAATGTGCAGGAGTTGTTGCACAAATACAGAATGAATACATGTGTATAAAGAGTTATAAGTGAAATGTGCATGATGTGTAAAAAAAAGAGGGGACCATACGTAAGATTAACTTGGTACTTACAGTGCCAAGTTAATCCACTGTTTATACAGAGTAATTTATAAATGTACAATTTTATAGCATTATAATTATAGAGTGATTATACAGTGATTACAATTACACAGTCATTAAATATTTACACGGTAATGATACAGTTATCATTGCTGTTATTATACAATTATAAAATTATACAGCAATTGCGTAGCGGCTCTTTCAACCATGATCTGAATGTGTTCCAACAGCTATATAAAGAGATGAAAAATGCAATCTGGAGAAGGCAATCTTTAAAACTGAGACAACTGGAGTAGTGTGTTCATGAAGAAGTTGGCTGAACTACATGTAGACGGGTTCAGAAGTCTCACTGAGAGCTACAGAATTAGTTAGTTTGCAGTGATTGCTTCTAAAGGCGGTACAACAGCAGATTAAGGGTTTTTTATGCCCTTTTATGATTTAAAAAATCTTCTTTAAACTAAATTCAGATTTTTGTTAAATGTAAAAATTAAAAAAAAATTAAATAAATAAATAAATAAATAAATAAATAAATAAATAAATAAATAAATATGGATGCCAATGACTTTTGTCCATTTCAAGTTATATCAGAGAAAATTTTCCATGTTGGGGTACCAACAAATATGTCCTAATTTTTATGGTAGGGCAGCTTGACAGGATTCCCATTCTCTTTAACAATAAAAGCATCCATGTATCACATCAAACCATGTAGCACAATGTGCTTCACGTCTGGTTTGATGAGATCAACACTAAGGTTACCTCTTCACTAATCTGGATACATTTAAAAACAATCCACAGTGTTTTCAATCGTTTCCCAAAAGTTGCTCATCCACACTGAAACGGCTGAAAAAACGCTTACGTATTAGTGTGCATACCTGTGTAGTAACGGATGTCTTAGCATGTATGAATGTCTATAATGATGCAAATAAATCAGTTCAGGGATGTAAAATTTAACCTCACTTTTTATTTGTTTTATTTCTTCTGCAGGAAAGAGAAACTCAAAGTGTCCAGCATCTCATCGTCGCAGCAATAAGACAAACTCATATGACAAGGATAATGATGTCGGTTCACACGTGAACAGCAAACAGGAAGTGTTTGACTGTGAAATGGGCTGGGGGAGGGGTTCCTGTAAGGCTAGGGGGGAGCCTGTAGTTCCATTACCAGCTACAGAGCTGGGAGACTCCGCCCTCGTCACTACAAAAACTGTACAGCTGGTCGATTATTCACATTGCGATGCTCCATAAAAAACGAACAGAAAAATGACAGAAAATGTGCTATAGATTCTGGTTCAGTGGACTAGGATTATGTGTTAGCATATAGCAGGTTGGGTACTGTAGATACCCAGATTTTAACAAAGCAAGTGATTGTTCAGTGGAGACTTCCGGTTTTACGGAAAAAGACAAAAAAAACTGTTTTTGCATAATCTGTTTTGAAATTAAAATCATTTTTACACAGTTCCTCCATTTTCAGAGGCTCAAAAGTAATTACATAAAGTCTGGAACACATGCTGCAGCTTCCTTCACCTACTATTGGTTTGTGTATCATTGTTCCTTCAGTTTTGTCTTTAGTTCAATAGGGTTCAGATCAGGGGTCTGACTTGGCCTTTTATTTGTGTTAATCAATCACTTAATACTAAAGTTAAATGAGTAGAATGTATACTCATGGGCCATTTTATTAGGATCAACTTTACACCTATGCAATTATCTGGTTAGTCATGCAAAACGCATAAACCATGCAGATATGGCCAACAGCTTTGGTTACTGTTCACATCAAACAGCAGAATGGGATAAAAATCTGTGAATTTAAATGTTGCATGTTGTTGCCATATGGGTTGGTTTGATTATTTCTAGAACGGCTAGGAAATTTTTTTGTGATCAACTTTTTATTACGGTTACAGGATGTTCCTGTGTAAGAAGAACATTGATACCAACAAATACAACTAAAGTACAAAAAACTTAATTTTATTAAATTTTTTTAAATGCAACACCACCCACCCACAGTAACTCTCCCTCTGCAGTCAGGTACAGAAGTCTCATTGAGAGCTACAGAATTAGTGTGTTTGCAGTAATTGACTCTAAAAGCTGTAAAATCACATATTGTGTTAAGGCTGCCATAATTTTTCTTCATGCTCTTTTCAGTAATTCTATTATTGAAACTGAACTTCCCTATCCTGGGTCTATGCAGCATAAATTTAACCATTCACAAAAAAACGAGTAAAAGTAACATCATTCATGTCTTTAGAGTTAATGCTGGTATTCCAAACTCATGCCTTTATTTGTACTTCATAAGCAAACAGTACGTGAAATAGTATATATATATATATATATATATATATATATATATATATATATATATATATATATATATATATATATATATATATATATATATATATATATATATATCAGTATTTGGGATCTGTCTTGTAGGGTTTTGGCCACCAGATGTCCCCATTATTCCCCTGTCCTCTTGTCTTGTCACCACCACTACTGTGGACTCACTGAAATCATGACTGACTCCTTCCGCATCAGTGAGGTCTTAGTTCAGCACTAAAAGAGATTACTTACTCAGAAAGTCCTAAAACTATTAGGATCAGTGAAATACAACTGTCGGGATTTGAGGGGTTCTGGCTAGATCTCGGACTTTTTTTCTTATCTAGTGGGACAATTTCCCACTAGATGTCGCCAGAGTGTTCCAGAGTCCCTCGTTAGCTCCTTTCGTGTTTTGTAGTTCAATTTCCACAGCTGGTTTTTGGAGTCTTTTGTCTTTTCCTGAGTTTCCTCTGTAATTCTGTGTTTTTGAGTATGTTTTCTTTGCCTTGCTATATCTTCTCAAATGACTTTGTGTTTTTGCCCTTTTAAAAAAACATTTCAACATTTTGTTTAATTTAATTAAATTACTTTTGTTCCTTTTTGGACATTCAATTAATAAACATTTGTAATTATTGAGTGTGTCTCTGCATTCGGGGTTCACACACATCATCCTGTGGCAGACTGCTAAAGCTCCTGCCTCTCAAGCAGTTAACCCTGGTTCGTACCCTAACACTGACAACACCACCATCACATCATCCACCGAAAATAATGTCTGTTCAATTTTTGTCTTTTTTCATATTAAGGAAAGAATTACTGAACTAATAAACATTTTAAATATTCAGTATTTCACAAAAATGAGCACTCTTAAGAGACAATATTATAGAAATGAAACTTAAATATTTTAAAGTATCAATGTGCAGTTTGTATATCAGTACAGATTTCTGATCTCAACATGCAGCCATTGTTGTCTAAAGAACTGCAACAAATGTGAGTACACCCTCAGTGATAACAGCTGTACGTTGTGTAAACATGCAAATCCTTATGTCCTATTCATCATGTTCCCGTTTTTGTTTCCTGGACAGAACCAATAAATGTTGGTTGAGACAATGTTCATTGTTAAAAGCGCTATACAAATAAAAATGAATTGAATTGAATTTAGATGTGTGTATCTTGTATTAGAGCAGTTATATTTTGGTGCTTTTAGTCAATTCTCTCATACTGACCACTGGATGTTCAACATGGACCTCATGGTAAAAGATTTTAGAATTAATCTATTGTCCTTTAAGTAGATATACTAAAATGGTTGCTAAAATATGAGGGGTGTACTCAATTTTGTGAGCTGATGTATGGCTGCTATGTACCGGACCTGCTTGCAATGGTATCTTATATACAAGTCTGTATTGCAAAATAATCCAGATAGAAGGATGGGATGAAATCTCAAGAACAGGATGTGGTTTGGAGAGACTCTTTAGGCTCTCAGTGCATTGTGCTTATATTTGATGATTGTTTGGTACTGACACCTGAAGAATAATTTGAAGAGTCTGTAATGTCAATTTTGATTCATTAAAAGCATTTGTGCAAAACAAGCTGCCACGATCCAGAAATGCATATGCTTGTACTATCTTATTTACATTGTTTGCTTTCACCTTCAATGTCCCAATATGACCACAAGTGCATGTTTGGCATCAGAAAGCTGTTCTCCATTTATCATTCGTTTGTCTATTGTTGTGGGTTGTGTCAGATTGCATATTTTCCAGGTTTTGTTAGTAATAAGTCAGAGGGTGGACGCACCACTAATGGGTGCAACTGCAAATCTCCAAGAACATTGTATTGTCAGCACCAAGGACAGCAACCAAAAATAAATGCACGCACACATGACCCAAGCAGGACCAGATGGAATTCTTCTCAGGTAAACACTTCATGTCATGACCTTTCCTGTTACGTAACCTGCCTACAGATGTGTTTGTTGGAAAGGAATTTCATCTTCCAGTCAATTCAATGTTACATAACAAAACTTTGTATAAGCATGATGTTTGTACTAAAGTTGTAAGTGTTCAGCAAATGTGAAACTTAACCAAGGCTTTTCTCCTTCTTTAGTCTCATTTGAACTTTTTTATGCAGTTTTTAAACACCTGGACCTGTTTAAGGTGCAGCCCATGAACACATTTTGTTTACTGTAGCACTCTGTCAGGTCTAAATGATGTCAGCCGTCTCTGTGGATGTAATATAAACACTATAGTGGTGAAAAATCTGCATGGACTATAAATCTCATAATGAGTCCCTTAAACCCTCATAATGAATACCTGTTTTTTTTTTTTAATACAGATTTTCCTTAGAAAAATAATCCCATAGTTTCAGGAAATTCCACAGAACATGGCCAGGGGTGAGCTGGAGATAGACTGAGAGCCACTAACATGTCAGGAGATTGTGTTGTAATAAAGAAAGACACATGGATGGATTTTAATGGAATTATATTTCAAAATAAGTTTGAAACCAACTGCAGTAATAGGGTAGTTCTTTACTTCAACATTAAGTGGCGCCAATAGCATTATTTTAGACCTGACCAAATATTACTGTTTGTGCGTTCACGACCGATTGTTAAACATGATGATGATGATGATGATGATGATGATGATGATGATGATGATTTGTCATCATCATTATTATTATTATTATTATTATTATTATTATTAACAATAGCAATGGCCTGATTAAAAGGGCTTAGAATAAGAGGCTGTGTGTGTGTGTGTGTGTGTGTGTGTGTGTGTGTGTGTGTGTGTGTGTGTGTGTGTGTGGTGTTGTATGGTGTGTAAATACATCTGTGTGTGTGTGTGTGTCTGTGTGTGTGTGTGTGTGTGTGTGTGTGTGTGTGTATATATATATATATATATATATATATATATATATATATATATATATATATATATATATATTGTCAGGCTGCAGACGCGGAAGCCGATATAGTCCGATCATTGTCCTTTTATTTCAACAACCGTACAACACAAAAACACTCATAAGCCGTTGAAAACAACAAACAAAGACATCCGCTCGATACGCGTTGTCCGCTATGAGTTTGAATGTCCCAAGCATAATCCATAAAGCCTTCCGCAATAAGTAATCCAAGTCGGAAGTGAAATTCGCATATACAGCCGCCGGTCGAGCAGCCACGCGATTGTCCAGCTTGACAATATAACGACCGACAGCCTGTGACTCAAGAACGTGAGTTTATGTAGTCTGACGGGGTCAGACGGGGGCGTGGCAGGGTGAATCCCTGACAGCTACAGAGGGGGGCGTGGCAGGGTGAATCCCTGACATATATATATATATATATATATATATATATATATATATATATATATATATACACACACACACAGATGTATTGTTCCAAGACAAATGACTTCTGAGGCAATAAATTCTAATCTAATCTAATCTAATCTGAAATATAAAGCCAAAATGATCTGAATATGTAATCTTGCACTCCTTGTAATCTTCCCACAACAGAATAATGCCTGCCTTTACTGATGTTTTAATTGATGTCTAAATAAAAATGTAATTCAAATGATTTTGTTTAAGTAAACTGACCCAAAGGACGCAAGCTTTAACGGCGCTTGTTTTCCACAGCGTATTTCGAGTTCATCTTTATTTAACACACAGGGAGCAAAACACTGGGGTCGAAACCATTGACCCCTCAGGTCAAAAACCCACACCGTTGCTGTGGGCCAACAGGACATTAGTCACACCAAGTTCACCCCAGTCCTGCAGGCCACAATGCTCCATCAACACTTACACATACAGCAAGCATCGACTTTCCCTCAGCATCATCGGCCTCATCGTTACACACACAGGGATTTCAACAATTAGTCAGAAGAAACTTTGGAGAAAAACAAGCATGAATCTGGAGTGAGTAATAGATATGTGGCTGTATTAAAAGAGAAACATCATTTCGATTGTAATATATAAATTATTTATATGACAATACTAATAAATGATTCTTTGAATTAGTTATAAATCGTTTATCTTTTATAAAGGGAAAGGAAGTGAACGGGTGGTGAATGGATGTAGAAGTTTGAAAAGAAGCAGAAGTTTAAAAGGATGTAGGATTTTGAAAAGAAATGGACTCCACAACATTGCATTCGCTTCTATTTTTGTGCGCAAAACAAAACTTTCCTTTGTCTTGACAAATGATTTTAGATATCAAGGTATTTCGCCATGTGTTTTTTTCTTCGTTTTCGTGGTTGTCGTAGTTCTTTCGCTGGCCCGAATATTATATGCTGTATTACGACTACAAATGAGACGAACATGAAGCAGACAATTAGGTTTCTGTTATTGGCGCGAATCTCTCGGATCGTACCACGGACGTAAAACAGATTTTATTTTTCAGCCATGGGGAAGTTGCAAGTTTAGTGATACTTGGCTTGAAAAAAGAAAACAAAATTAGACTTTGGTTGCTAACAACGTATGATATTGGTCTTACATTTTATTCAATGGGTTTTTGAAAGTTCTTAAATTTGACGGTGAAACCTGCAGAAACCCTGAAAAACCTTTGGATTTTATTTTTTATGATACACGATCAGAATTTTATCTAACGCTCTTATTGCTCTGTGATTTATTGCATATTTGTGTGGAATGTACAGTTAGAGATAGCAGAGAGCGCAGTGGTGGAAAGAGATGGTGGGTCCACAGGCCCGAGCGACAGTGCCAGGCAAATGCATCAAATTTGGACAGGTTATCTTCAAAGGCCCATCCTGTGGTGTGGTGCGCAGTCTGTCCCCAGCTCTTGCTGAGTAGCAGACACGCCGCATTCTTCAGACAGTTCCACAAAGTACAATAACTTCCTGGAATTCTTTGAAGCCTGGCTGCCAGAGCCAGGGCACTTCCTGTTGTCCCTGCAGCACTTCCTGCACACGGCCGGCACAATCGGGTTTTCTGCAGGGTCGCCATGGTGATGAGGCAAACACCTTATCGTGGTAGTGTGAGATGCTCTCTAGGGATTAATGCTGAAATACAGGTTTAGATTGTGTTAAAAAATAAATGATATAAAGTATTAACCTTTCAGGTGATTTGTTGTAAACTTGATATTTTATTAACACAAAAAAAACATGAGCATTTTGTACATATGTATTAAATAGTTGTATTCCTTTTCAAGCATTATTCAGGGGGCAAAAGTGTGCAAACATATTTTGAGAAACACGTTCTTTTTTTTTTATGCAACATACACAGTCATTTATTGTTATAACTATTTCCTTTGTAGCATGAATTGCACCGTGTTAAAGTATGGAATGGAAGCCATGTTGGTTTAGGATTCCTTTCACTTTCTGGAATAAGTCTCCTGCTCCAAAACAACCCCAAACCATTAAGCTTCCACCTCCATGTATGACTGTGGAGGTGATGGAGTCTGATCACATCTTTTCTATTGTGTTCTGTTTTTCTTATAGATCTAGAAATGTCAAATTTGAACTTATCTGTCTGCAGAACTGATATGGAGGTTTTTGGGGAACACATGCATGTTCCGTATAAAGGCAGTATGGTACATGCATGTTATCTCAGAAACCGTCATAGACTCTTTTCCCCCAGCTTTTGACAGGCTCTGTGCATTTGACCTAAAAGAAATCATACATCTTAACGTCTCATTTATTAATTCTTTGTACTGTTTAAGCACGCTGGCATTGGGAGTTTGTATCAAACTCATCATACCTGTGGAACCAAAGCAACATAATATTACCTTTCGAAATCTGTAATATTTAATTTTCAACATAGAAACCATACTGCGAATGGAATGTTCATCATCATCACCATCACTTTAATTTGCTCGCGCATTATCCGAAATGACACGATGAGTGAATAACTGAACGAACGAATGCAGGTTTCAGCTGGGTAAAATACCAACCCTTGTACCGTGAAGGATTTCACACTAGTGTCTGTGTACCTGGTTCATCAGCGGTGTCAAAGTTGTGATCAGTGTTTTGCAATATCTGGCCCAGCAAATTAGTCCTAATAATGTACAGAAGGTTCTTTTTGATTTACGCAGGTTACCTGGAAATCCGAAATAATCTTTTAATTCGGCTAGTAATTACGGCTGATTGATGTTCAGATGTTGCTTTTAATAAAATATTCTTCTTCTTTTTCTTTCGGCTGCTCCCATTAGGGGTCGCCACAGCAGATCATCCGTCTCCATACCACCTGTCCTCTACATCTGCCTCTTTTACACCAACTACCTGCATGTCTTCGCTCACCACATCCATGAACCTCCTTCTTGGTCTTCCTCTTTTCCTCCTTCCTGGTGGCTCCACCCTTTTATTCAATGCCACTGTCTCTAAACCATACAACATCGCAGGTCTCACCACAGTCCTATAAACTTTTCCTTTCATTCTTGCAGATACTCTACTATCACAAATCACTCCTGTCACTCTTATCCACCCTGCCTGCACTCTTTTCTTTACTTCCCTAACACACTATTCATTACTTTGCACTGTTGACCCCAGGTACCTGAACTCCTCCACCTTCTCCACCTCTTCTCCCTGCAACCGCACCACTCCACTGCCCTCCCCCTCATTCACACACATGTATTCTGTCTTACTCCTACTGACTTTCATTCCCCTTCTCTCCAGCACGTACCTCCACCTTTCCAGGCTCTTCCCAACCTGCTCACTACTCTCACCACAAATCACAATATCATCCGCAAACATCATAGTCCAGGGAGACTTCTGTCTGACCTCGTCCGTCAACCTGTCCATCACCACTGCAAACAGGAAAGGGCTCAGGGCCGATCCTTGATGCAGTCCAACCTTCACCTCGCTGCTCTCACTTCCTCCTTACTAATTCTATCCACTTCCTGCTTTACCAACTCCACATCATCCAACCTTCTCTCCCTCTCATTTTCCTCGTTCATAAGCTGCTCAAAATACTCCCTATATCTTCTCAACACACTCTCCTCACTAGTCGACACATTTCCATCTCCATCCTTTATTGGTCTAACTTGCAACACATCCTTCCCAGCTCGATCTCTCTGCCTGGCCAATCGGTACAAATCCTTTTCTCCTTCCTTAGTGTTCAACCTCTCATACAGCTCCTCATATGCCTTTTCCTTGGCTTTCACCACATCCCTCTTTACCTGCTGCCGCATCTCCTTGTACTCCTGCCTACTTTTCTCATCACCCTGTCGATCCCACTTCTGTTTTGTTAACCTCTTTCCCCTTATGCTCTCCTGCACTTCCACATTCCACCTCCACCATGTTTCTTTCTCTTCCTTTCTATTTCCAGATGTCATACCAAGTATCTTTCTAGCTGCCTCCCTCATCACTCCTGCAGTAGTTTCCCAATCATCCAGCACCTTTTCACCCCCACAAAGCCCCTGTCTGACCTCTTCCCTGAACCTCACACTACAGTCTTCTTCCTTCAGTTTCCACCATCTTATTCTTCTTTCAGTCCTTACTCTCCTCCTCTTCTTCTTCGCCTCCAAAACCATCCTACAGACCACCATCCGATGCTGTCTAGCTACACTGTCCCCTGCTAACACCTTACAGTCTCCAATCTCCTGAAGGTTGAATCTCCTACATAGAACATAGTCCACCTGTGTGCACCTTCCTCCACTCTTATAGGTCACCCTATGATCCTCTTTCTTCTTAAAATACGTATTCACCACTGCCATTTCCATCCTTTTAGCAAAATCTACCACCATCTGCCCTTCCACATTTCTCTCCTTTAGGCCATACCTACCCATCACCTCCTCATCACCTCTGTTCCCTTCACCTACATGTCCATTAAAGTCTGCCCCAATCACCAATCATTCATTTCTAGGTACACCATCTACCACTTCATCTAATTCACTCCAGAATCTTTCCTTCTCCTCCATCTCACAGCCGACTTGTGGAGCATAGGCACTTATGACATTTATCATCATGCCTTCAACTTCCACCTTCACGATCAACACCCTATCAGAAACTCTCTTAACCTCCACTACACTCTTACTGTACTCTTCCTTCAGAATCACCCCTACACCATTTCTCTTTCCATCCACACCATAATAGAACAGTTTAAACCCACCTCCAATGTTTCTGGCCTTACTCCCTTTCCACTTGGTCTCCTGAACACACAACATATCTACCTTTCTCCTCTCCATCATATCAGCTAACTCTCTCCCTTTACCAGTCATAGTACCAACATTTAAAGTACCAACCCGAACCTCCACTCTCCTACACTTCTCCTTTCCCTGCCGTCTCTGTAGACGTCTTCCTCCTCTCCTTCTCCTCTTTAATATTAAGAAATGTATATAAAAATAAACCTGGCACAATAAATGCAAATGTTTTGATTTAAAAAAAAAAGAATTCGCAGCTGGATGGAGAGATAGACGTTGTGTCACTGTAACGGTAATTGAGACCGAAGGTTTGTAGTAAACTGTAACATTATGTATTGATGTTTCCCTCATTTTAAACGAATCCTTTTTTGGCCAGATAAATAGTATCAACCCGAACTCTCCACTTTATGATTTCAGGGAAATCAACCAGTGTGAGTCAGATGGTGGGGTTATATAGCAGCAGAATCATGGACACCAACAGGTAGTGTGTGATGATTCTCACCTGTGTGTGATTATGAAGAGATTTTTTTTATGGGCTTAATTGTTCTATTTTAGGTTTGGACATGTGCAGAGGAGGGACATGGGATATATCAGTAGGAGAATGCTGAGGATGGAGCCTCCAGGAAGGAGGAAAAGAGGAAGACCAAGGACTAGGTTTATGGATGTGGTGAGGGAAGACATGCAGGTAGTTGGGGTGAGACGGATGATCCGCTGTGGAGACCCCTAATGGGAGAAGCTGAAAGACGAAGAAGAAGAATTGTTCGCTTTCAGAATTAAAAAGAAAATAGTGTGTAGCAGAGAGGGGGAGCATACACACACACACACACACACACACACACACACACACACACACACACACACACACACTCATACATTGAGGTGTGAGTTTGGAAAGTGCTGAGGGGCTTGAGTGAGCCCCAAAATAATACCACTGATTATTGCCAGTACATATCGCAAAAGTCCTCCTTCATACAGTACACACCACGTTCTCAATGCCCTGAGACAGGAAGTCACTCCTGTCAGTACTTCTGGCTGAGTAAGTGATCAGCATACCAGAAGTGTTTTACAGTCAGTATTGTCTCCACACGCTTTCAATTCACACAAGAATCTGCAACAGTATTGGGCAATGCTGCCTTTTGCATTTGATACTTTAGCATGCTGGAGATTCATGGGGGGGGGTTATTAGATTTTTTTTATAGCACTGCATGTCAGACAATATTGACCTTATTCAAATCTTTTGCTTTAACACATATTTTCACAGTTAACAAAATGGCCTCAAATGCACTGAATGTAAAATAGTGATGTGCTCAGGATCGTAGAAAAACATAATAGAAAACTAATCACAATGTTATCCGGTGTTAGTCATCAACTGCATTTCTTTTCCCATCTCTAATCCCTGGCTCTAAATCCACAAATACACAATGCAGCTCCTTCTGTCCTTTTCTATACTTCTCCATCAACGTTCTTAAAGCAAATAAGGCATCTGTTGTGCTCTTCCTCGGCATAAAACCATACTGTTGCTCACAGATGGTCACCACTTCTCTCAGCCTGGCTTCCACTACTCTTTCCCATAACTTCATGGTGTGACTGATCAACTTAATTCCACTGTAGTTACTGCAGCTCTGCACGTCTCCCTTATGCTTAAAGATCAGTACCAGCACACTCCTTCTCCATTCCTCAGGCATCCTCTCACCTTCCAAAATCTTGTTAAACAATCTGGTTAAAAACTCTGCCATCTCTCCTAAACATCTCCATGCTTCTACCGGTATGTCATCTGGTCCAACCGACTTTCCACTCTTCATCCTCTTAATCGCTGCTCTCACTTCCTCCTTACTAATTCTATCCACTTCCTGCTTTACTAACTCCACATCATCCAACCTTCTCTCTCTCTCATTTTCCTCGTTCATCAGCTGCTCAAAATATTCAACCTCTCATACAGCTCCTCATATGCCTTTTCCGTGGCTTTTGCCACATCCCTCTTTACCTGCTGCTGCATCTCCTTGTACTCCTGCCTACTTTCCTCATCACCCTGTTGATCCCACTGCTGTTTTGTTAATCTCTTTCCCCTTATGCTCTCCTGCACTTCCTCATTCCTCCACCATGTCTCTTTCTCTTCCTTTCTATTTCCAGATGTCACACCAAGTACCTTTCTAGCTGCCTCCCTCATCACTCCTGCAGTAGTTTCCCAATCATCCAGCACCTCTTCACCACCACCGAGCCTCTGTCTGACCTCTTCCCTGAACCTCACACTACAGTCTTCCTCCTTCAGTTTCCACCATCTTATTCGCCTTTTAGTCCTTACTCTCCTCCTCTTCTTCTTTGCCTCCAAAACCATCCTACAGACCACCATCCGATGCTGTCTAGCTACACTCTCCCCTGCCAACACCTTACAGTCTCCAATCTCCTGAAGGTTGCATCTCCTACATAGAACATAGAAAACCTCAACCCAATAAAGTTATGAAAATAATAAACAAAAAAAAAAAAGAATAAAAATAATGCAAAAATAAATGATTAAATCACAACACAAAGAATCAGGTAATGACTACCCTGTCACATGCCACTTCTAAATCAGTTACTCACACTACCGTTGGAAATAAACACCATGCCCCCGGTCCAACTGATCTTGCAGGTATTTAAATGCTGCAACGAGAAACTGTTAACATACGGGAGCAGCAAAATGTTAATCAGCTGGTGCCAAATGGAAGTAACACGGCGCTCCAGAGAACAGAAACGTAGATTAAAAATGCCCAGTTAAACCCAGCGAAGCAGACAACCCAGAGCGAAGCAGGCAAAGCAGAGCACGGATGATGTAGCGTGAAGCCGCTGCAGTCGGATAAAGAGACAGTCAAGCCAACATCAAAGCGGTGTAAACGATGCACATAGCGCAGGAAAGTCACACAGGAAGCGAAAAGCCCACTACAGCAGCCCACTACAGCAGCCCACTGTAACGTCCCTTGCACATTGACCCGCACCTTAAATAGGGAAAACATACTTTAAATCAGCCGATTGTTAAAGCCTATATAATGTTACTAATGAAGTCGGCGTCAACACATACCTGTACGGCGACTCAAGAGGCATGGATGCAGACGTTTAATAGACATGTCTTCCTTAAAAACAATTAGCGGCTTCCCCACAAAGCTCCTCACCCTTAAATGAAATAATTTCATAAGAACCCAGTGTGATAGACCATAACCATTACAAAACATTCACTGGCAACAGCTCCTACCTTGCCACTATCCACACGTAAACCCGGAAGTACAGCGGCTCGCTCGCGGACAAAGAGCAAATGCACACACAACACGAACCGAAACAATTTTAAAGGGAGGTAAATGAGTATAATCAGCCTCAGCTGACCAGATGACATCAGACCATACTGCTACATTCTACCCCCCCATTCATCATCGTCTTCCCAACGGTGGAGTATTTAAACACTAATTCCAGGGCCTGAAAAATGCCATGACTGCATTAGCCCCAAAAGCTGAAGGATCTGGAGCACTTACATTTCCAGCTCCTACCGTTTGTGGTAAATGGTGCACATTAGAATGACCTGCCCCTACTCATCCTGTCCGACGTGGAACCACCCCTAATGGATTAGGAGGGTTCAGGGAGGGAGACCTTACCACGGGTACCAACTCAACATTGGATGTGTCTAAAAATGCCGAAGGATCATCAGCAAGCACTATCCCTGATGGGTCTTGCCTTGCAATGCTAATGAGCTAATGGTGGAACCTCAGAAACCACATATGCCAGGTCCCCATCTTCTAATTCTATCTCGGGCACGGGTGATTCATCTGGACCCTCAGAGAGGTCATCTGATACCACCTCCCCTTGCGCTCGAGGTTTCAATGCAGACCGATGAACGTGCCGAACTCGACTCAGTTCACTTACTGGAGCTACTATATACACTAAACCACCAGACAGAGGGGCTTTAACCACCTGATATACAGTGGAGCTCCATAGATCATGTATCTTATGTCGACCCTAGACCCCATAGTCTCTCAAATAAACCAACTGGCCCTCCCACAACGGCAGCTCTTTACCCGTTGATCATGTCCTGCTTTACGCCGGCTTGCCGCAGCCTGCAGCTGCTCTCGGGCACCATCAACCGCCACCTGCAGCTGTGCCGGATGCTCCTTCATCCACTTGTGGACTCGACCTGCCACAGGCTCTCGTATCTGACATTGCAGGAAATCTTTGGGCAACTTTGGCTCTTGCCCAAACATTAAAAAGAAGGGCGACTCACCAGTAGCTTGGTTAGGAGTGGTTTTGTAACAGAACACCACCTGGGCTGGGCAAGACGCCCAATCTCTCTTCCGGTCGGTAGGCAGGATCCGCAACAAATTGAGTAAGGTCCGATTAAACCTCTCACACTGGCAGTCCCAATTTCCCAGGCAGCACAACTGTTGAATAAGTCTAGACTCAAAGTTGCGGCCCTGGTCGGATCCATTCCGACCAGGAACCCCAAATTTGAAGAACCACTCCTCTACCAAGACCCTGGCCACAGTACTAGCCTGCTGATCCCAAGTAGGAATTGCCACCATGAACTTACTGAAAATGTCAGTCATCACAAGCATGTTTTCTTGCCCAGCCTGAGATAGTAACACAGTAAAATCAACGGCTACAATCTCATTTGGGCGAGATGCCAACAAGTGGCCCATCTAGCTTCGAGGAGTTGGTGCCACATCTTTAGCTTGTTGACACCGCTCGCACTCCTGAACCCACTGAGCCACATCTGCGGACATACCTGGCCAGTAGCAGCGTTGCCGTACCAGCTTCAAGGTCCGTTCAACACCTTGGTGTCCATGCTGCTGATGTAAAGAAGTTAATACCACTGGCTGTAAAGAAACTGGCACGACAACCTGAAGCACTGTCTCCCCTCCATCAGGCCGGAAAGACCTACGATATAATAGGCCATCTTGCTTTACTAACCGGTCCCACTGATGGAGGAGTGTAATCACTGGCTTAGAAAGTGTCCGTCACTCCTGCGGGCCTGGGTGCTGCCCTTGCCGCCAAAACCTCAAGGTTTCCCCTACCACTGGGTGCGCCTGCTGTAAAGTGCTAATATCAGGGGCCGAGCGACTGGGCCAAGCCTGCATCGCATGCAAAGCGATAACCTCCGCTGGCCCTACGATCACTGCTCGCTGCAAAAGATCAGGCACCACAGCCCCACTACCACCGGCCTCCGATTGCACAGTTGTTATTCGCGACAGCGCATCGGCATTTTGGTTGGTTCTGCCCGCCCGGTACTGAATCACAAAATCAACGGTAGCCAACTCAGCAGCCCACCTTTGCTCGGTAGCGCCTAACTTGGCTGTAGCCAAATGACTTAGTGGGTTGTTATCCGTGCGTACGACACACTTATGTCCTAACAGATATTCACGAAATTTCTCAGCCATAGCCCACTTAAGGGCCAAGAATTCGAGCCTCAAACAACTATAAGTGGTCGTATTCCGTTCTGCAGGCCGAAGACCGCGGCTAGTGTATGCAACGGGTCTAACCTTCCCTTCAACTGCCTGCGACAACACAGCTCCGATCCCTGCATAACTGGATTCGACCTCCAATATAAAGGGCTGCATAAAGTCTGCATATGCCAACACTGGCGCAGTGGTAAGCTTTCGCTTCAAAGTTTGAAATGAGTCCTCACATTGTGGAGACCACACAGCTGCCAACTCTAGACTGCGCTTACCTACCTTACCCCGTGTTAGCTCTGCCACTATTTAATGTAACGGGGCTGCCAACTTGGCGAACCCCTCAACAAAATGCCTATAGTAACTGGCAAACCCCAGGAAGGTCCGCAGCTTGGCCACTGTCCCAGGACAAGGCCACTGAGCCATGGCCTTAACCTTACCCTGTTCTGTTGCTACTCCCGAGGCAGAGATTACATGCCCCAAATATGTAACCTTTTCCTGAAAGAACGCACATTTTTCCAGCTTTACCTTGAGGCCTTCGGCCCTTAAGCGACTCAGCACCATCCTTAAACTCTCTAAATGCTGTTGCACTGACGATGAAAACACAACGATATCATCCAAGTACAACAAAACAGACTGGTCACGCTGGTCACCAAAGAGCCGCTCCATCAGGCACTGGAACGTACTTGGCGCATTGCACAAACCAAACGGCATCCGATTCCATTCGAATAACCCGAATGGCATGCAAAAGGCAGTCTTGGGACGGTCGGATTCCGAGACGGGAACTTGGTTATACCCACTGACCAAATCTAAAGTGAAAAACCAGTGGGCACCCGTCAATGAATCCAACGTCTCCTCAATCCGAGGTAATGGAAACGCATCCTTGCGCGTTTTGTAATTAAGCTGACGGTAGTCTATGCACATGCGTAAACTACCGTCCTCCTTCTTGACTAACACGATGGGGGAGGCGTATGGGCTGCAACTCTCCCGGATGATTTGTGAGTCTAACAACTGACTGATGTGGGTCTTAACCACTTCATACTCGGATGGTGGAATACGTCGGTACCGCTGCCGGACTGGAATGTCATCGGTTAGGGGGATCTCGTGGGAGAGTAAGTTGGTACAACCCAGATCTCCTTCGTGTATCGAGAACACACTTTGATACTCACTAAGGAGAGCCCTAACCTGCTCCTGTTCCTCGACCGACAGTCCTTCTAAGTCAACCCGACTCTATCTGCGCTAACATACCCAACGTGTCACAAGAAGCCACCCGCGCGATCAAGGTTGAGACCTCGGCCAATCCATTTGGTAGCCCCACTAAATATACCTCTCTTAACATTCCAATAACCGTAGTGGGATACAATACTACGTTGACGGTACCGACATTTATAACAGGGACCGAAACAGTCCCCCCTCTCACCTGTACTAAAGAGGGCGAATAGTCCCGCAGGCAAACCGGTCTCGGTGTGCTCAAACAACACAGCCTTACCAGCGAGCAAGGAGGAACAGGTGGCCGTCAGAAATGCGGCATACCCTATGCCCCCTTACCTTTTTGTTGTTCCCACGGTCAGCAGCGCGAACAACTTGTTGGCAATTTTGAAATACTTGGGTCATATTTTCATTCTCGACCACACTTGGCAACTCGAATAAAGTGGAGCCGTGCCGACCGAACAGCTCCCGATAACAACGGCTAAGCACATTCATGCCCAAGTTACCAGGCGTGTCTGTGCCACTGCCCAGAGGATCGCGGACCACCAACACTCCACAATTAGGGATTTTACTACCACACAATTCGATATCCAATTTGAGATAGCCAATATACGGAATTTCCAGTGCATTCACTGCGCGAAACTGCAGCCAGTAACATGACTACAAACGATCCGGGCCCCAGGGTTCAAACCCCAACCGGAAACAAGATTCTGTGATGGTAGACACCATGGAACCAGTATCTACCAGACAGGGCACTGAAACCCCCCCAATATTTACAACAAGGTGTGGACATGAGGACACTAAATGGCGGAGCAATCTTATTAACAATACGAGAGTCAAGCGCGCTCCCTACCGAACTGTGGCTCAACAGCTCGGTAGGAGCTAGTTTTCCGAACGGTTAAGGCCAGGCAAGGACCTTGGTCCACCGGTCGAAGGAGCAACAACTGGGCATGGCAGAGGGCGAGGGGGGTGACGCTCCCCATCGCAGTCCCTTGCAAAGTGACCCGGTTGTTGACACCGTCGACAGATCAATTGAGCTGGACGAGGTACACGACCCTGGGAAAAGGTAGTCTGACTCCGCTCGATAGTTTGGGTAAGCAAATCTAACTGCTGCTGCTGCCGATGCAGCATTTCTCGTAGCTTATTTAACCCAGATGTACAACTCCCCTGAGCCCAACCTATCTCTGGACTTCCCCGGACCTCATACTGGGAACTGGAGAACTCCAATAAGGTTTCTCCTTCGCGCTGCCGCCGAGAGAAAAATGTTTCTTGCAGCGCAATAAACGACTCTGCACAACCATACACTTCACGCAACGCTGCAATAATTTTGTCTGGATCGCTCCTATAAGCACTAGACATTTATTTAATCTCGTTTCGGGCCTCTCCTTCAAGGTGATCGTACAGGAAAAAGGCTTGCTCCATGGGGGTCATATTACGAACCCGCATACACGCTTGGGCCTCCTCAAGCCACTCGTCGATCCCAATACCAGACCTGCCATTGAAATTTGGGCAGCGTCGATCCCTCGGAATAAATACAAATCGTTCAACTGTACCGGCACTCACCTCAGCTGATCGCGGTGTAGATGGGTGTGCTGCACTAACAGAAGGTGTGCCAGGATCGGGCAGCTCAACCGCCGCACACTCCGTCACAACCTCTCATTATCCATCAGTAATTGGGCTACTAAATCCTGCATCTCCTGCAATTCATTATCCATGGCGTGCTACAAAGGTATTCACCCAACCACTGTTCTGTCACCAGCGTGCTATAAAAGAAACGCACAAAGAAAAGAAAAGAAAAAAAAAACTCTCCTCAAAGTCTGAATCTGATAACCAGTCGAAAATTCCTGCCGACTACGCCAAATGTGGCGGTGCCAACTTGTAATTTGTACCGGCTACGCCAACTGTGACGTTACCAACTAATAATTTGTACCGACTACGCCACCCGGAGGCTATTTCCGGGACTGCCCTCAACCTTAAGGCACACAGGTTCGTCACGACTGGGTCAGGTATTAGACCAGAGTTGAGTGAATAACAAAACTTTATTTAAAATGAATTCAGATTTAAACAGAAAAAGACAAACAACACTTCAGGGTGGGAGAAGGCCTGATGTCCTAAGCGGAGAGTACACAGGGTCCTAAGCAGAGAGAACACTCACACGTGCACACGCACCACAGCACACCACACCTCACTGTGAACACTGCACTGCAATCAGGTAAGGAACCCACCACCACAAGATGCTAATCTGCTGCCACTGGCCACCCCCCTCCTGAAGGCAAAAGAAAAGACAGAAAAGTAATTTAAAACACATAACTTGATCGCATACAACAGCCTGGCTCTCGACACAGTCAACTGCCCAAAACTGCTTGTTACTTAGAAAACCAGTAAAAATCCTTACAGAGGCGCATGAAAAGAGGAGAGACACTTCACAGATAACAAAAGAAATTAGAAACACAACTACACCTAATTTATAAGAAAACAAAAAGACATTATACTACAAATTCAAACCAATAAAGAAATAAAAACCAAAAAAATGGATTCCCATTAAAGTAGGAAAACCTCAACCCAATAAGGTTATGGAAAAAAAATAAAAAAATAAAAAAAATAAATAAATAAAATTAATGCAAAAATAAATGATTAAATCACAACACAAAGAATCAGGTAATGAATACCCTGTCACACGCCACTTCTAAATCAGTTGGACTCACACTACCGTTGGAAATAAACACCATGGTCCCCGGTCAAGCTAATCTTGCAGGTATTTAAATGCTGCAACGAGAAACTGTTAGCATACGGGAGCAGCAAAATGTTAATTAGCTGGTGCCAACTGGAAGTAACACGGAGCTCCAGAGAACAGAAACGTAGATTAAAAATGCCCAGCTAAACCCAGCGAAGCAAAAAAAGCAGAGCGAAGCAGGCAAAGCAGAGCACGGATGATGTAGCGTGAAGCCGCTGCAGTCGGATAAAGCAGACAGTCAAGCCAACATAAAAGCGGTGTAAATGATGCACATAGCGCAGAAAAGTCACACAGCAAGCGAAAAGCCCACTACAGCAGCCCACTGTAACGTCCCTTGCACATTGACCCGCACTTTAAATCAGCCGATTGTTAAAGCCTATATAACGTTAATAATGAAGTCAGCGTCAACACATACCTGTAAGGCGTCTCACGAGGCACGGATGCAGACGTTTAATAGACACGTCTTCCTGAACAACAATTAGCGGCTTCCCCACAAAACTCCTCAGTCCACCCTTAAATGAAATAATTTCATAAGAACCCAGTGTGATAGACCATAACCATTACAAAACATTCACTGCCAACAGCTCCTACCTTGCCACTATCCGCACATAAACCCGGAAGTACGGCGGCTCGCTCGCGGACAAAGAGCAAACGCACACACAACACGAACCGAAACAATTTTATAGGGAGGTAAATGAGTATAATCAGCCTCAGCTGACCAGATGACATCAGACCATACTGCTACACTGTTCTGCTGAGGTCTTAAATTATTTGATTAGCTTTACCCGTGTAAATGCTAGTGGTATCTACAGTGCTTGTAGTCATTCTCTGGAAGTCTGCAACGTTTAGTGATGAAAGCACTGTCCTAGTATCTATGTACGAGGTGATAAAGAGTTTAGGGACTGAGGGTGTGACTGGTGCTATTCTGACCACGTGCATTACCATGTCTGGGATTTCATTACCGAAAGTTGGAACAAAGAGCAAACTTGAAATTCTACGTGAAACGTCGCAAATCGGCGCTTCAAGAGAGGAAAAACATCACCGGAAGATGATGAGAATCAGGAGGTCCTTCAACGAGCTTCAACAAAATCAACCATTAAGCAACTCGTGCATGACAATCGTCAGAGGACTTGATCTCACTTCCGGACCCACCCTATCTGACAGTTTTTTTTTCTCCTTAGAACTTTGCCGCTTCCTGGAGATCAAGATCCAGCTCAAAGGCTGCCGTTTTGACATCCGCAGCGAATCGCAGCAGGTGCTTCGAAAAGAAGACATCCAGGACATGTTCCAAAAGAATGCTGGAAGCACTGTAATGTTGTGCAAAGGGACTATTCTGAATGTGAGGAAGTGTGAAAACGTAGATAAATAAAGTACTTTCTTGTAAACCGAGATCTTCTTTTATTACCACCATTCCAGCTAAAGGTTTAACTACTGTATATTATCGTTACGAGGCCTTTACAGTAAGAGTTTGCATTGACCGCATGGGTCTTATCTCGCAGTCTGCAGGGGCTGTTCTGCAGTTCCTGTTATTACAGTCTCATGTCACGGTGGCTGAGCCATGCGCCTGACCCGGCTCGCTTACCATCAGAGACCTTTTCTTTCCACTTCTTAACAATCAAGATGTAAAAATTACTATGGAGGAAAATACAAACGATGTGTATGTGGTTTAGCTTAGAGAACAGTGACTATAAGAAAGAACAAAAGAACCTGACTAAAACACCAACCATCCAAACATCTCTACCACACCTGTTTTTGTTGTTGTTTTTTTAATTCAACCTTCTCAGGTTTCTAGAAAGCTTGATTTGGTCGCTCAATACATTTTGCGTTGACTGAAGAGCCCCATGAGAGAGTCTTAGCAGAGTAGCAGTGAGAAACACAAAATGCAAGGACACAGGGCCATATTTAGAGATGACTTACCCCTACAGGATTAGTATTTCTGCTTTCATTCTTCTGATTGGAAACTACTGAGCTACAATTGGCATTTATGTGTTTGTTTGTTTATTAAATTATTTATTCATTAATTTATTCACCAATCAATTTTCAAACATTCATTCATTTTCTTTGTGAGCTACACTATATTTCCAAAAGTATTGGGTCACCTGATTTTTTCCTGCCCATATGTGGTTCTTTTCCAAACTGTTACCACAAAGCTGGAGGCACTCAATTGTCTTTAGATGCGCTATAATAACATTTTCGGATCATGGCAATGCTCCTGTGCACAAAGTAAACTCCATGAAGATCTGGTTTACATGCTTTGGAGAGGATCTGGAGTGGTCTGCTGTAGAGCTCTGATCTCATCCCTAATGAACACCTTCAGGATAAATGTAAACGCTGACTGCACCCCAGGTCTCCTCACCTACATCATCACTACCTGACTTTTGTAACACCCTTGTGGCTGATTGTTATGTCTTCATGTAGGAAAGCAAGCACAAAAGTATATTCCTCATAGGAACTTTAATAACTAATAACTGTAAGGAAAAAGTAGCATCACATGCGTTCACAAGAACAACATTTTCTCTTCTTCTCCTTCCCTCTTTCCTCTCATGTAAATCTCTATCAAGAAGCTTGAGTGCCATCTAGTGGTGCATTAAAGTAAGATTATCACATATTCCCCTCTTAGTTAAATGAATTCTTTCTACAACCAAAAATAGGCATGAAACAGAATTAAAGAACATACAATTATGTTCAAAATAATAGCAGTACAATGTGACTAACCAGAATAATCCAGGTTTTTAGTATATTTTTTATTGCTACGTGACAAACAAGTTACCAGTAGGTGCAGTAGATTCTCAGAAAACAAACAAGACCCATCATTCATGATATGCACGCTCGTACGTCTGTGCAATTGGGCAATTAGTTGAAAGGGGTGTGTTAAAAAAAATAGCAGTGTGGCATTCAATCACTGAGGTAATCAATTTTGTGAAAAAACAGGTGTGAATCAGGTGGCCCCTATTTAAGGATGACGCCAGCACTAACAGGCATTTGAAAGCCTGAGGAAAATAGGTCGTTCAAGACATTGTTCAGAAGAACAGCGTACTTTGATTAAAAAGTTGATTAAGAGGGGAAAACCTATAAAGAGGTGCAAAAAATTATAGGCTGTATAGCTAAAATGATCTCCAATGCCTTAAAATGGAGAGCAAAACCAGAGCGACGTGGAAGAAAACGGAAGACAACCATCAAAATGGATTGAAGAATCACCAGAATGGCAAAGGCTCAGCCAATGATCAGCTCCAGGATGATCAAAGACAGTCTGGAGGTACCTGTAAGTACTGTGACAGTTAGAAGACGTCTGTGTGAAGCTAATCTATTTTCAAGAATCCCCCGCAAAGTCCCTCTGTTAAAAAAAAGGCATGTGCAGAAGAGGTTACAATTTGCCAAAGAACACATCAACAGGCCTAAAGAGAAATGGAGGAACATTTTGTGGACTGATGAGAGTAAAACTGTTCTTTTTGGGTCCAAGGGCCACAGACAGTTTGTGAGACGACCCCCAAACTCTGAATTCAAGCCACACTACACAGTGAAGACAGTGAAGCATGGTGGTGCAAGCATCATGATATGGGCATGTTTCTCCTACTATGGTGTTGGGACTATTTATCGCATACCAGGGATCATGGATCAGTTTGCATATGTCAAAATACTTGAAGAGGTCATGTTGCCTTATGCTGAAGAGGACAAGCCCTTGAAATGGTTGTTTCAACAAGACAATGACCCCAAACACACTAGTAAACGAGCAAAGTCTTGGTTCCAAACCAACAAAATTAATGTTATGGAGTGGCCAGCCCAATCCCTGGACCTTAATCCAATCGAGAATTTGTGGGGTGATATAAAAAATGCTGTTTCTGAAGCAAAATGAATGTAATGAATCATGGAGTGGAATAACAGCTGAGAGGTGCCACAAGTTGGTTGAATCCATGCCACACAGATGTGAAGCAGTTTTAAAAAACTGTGGTCATACAACTAAATATTAGTTTAGTGATTCACAGGATTGCTCAATCCTAGAAATAAAAATGTACAAAATAGTTTTGAGTTTGTACAGTCAACGGCATACACTGCTATTTTTTTGAACACACCCCTTTCAACTAATTGCCCAATTGCACAGCCTTACGAGCGTGCATATCATGAATGATGGGTCTTGTTTGTTTTCTGAGAATCTACTGCACCTACTGGTAACTTGTTTGTCACGTAGCAATAAAAAATATACTAAAAACCTGGATTAATCTGGTTAGTCACATTGTACTGCTATTATTTTGAACATAACTGTATAATCTGTAATGTATCAAAAATTTCAAGTATATATGAAGTATATACTAAACTGACATGAAATGGATGCAAAGCAGCAATTAGAATAATAAACCATATGAACAAATCTATGCAGTACTTAAATGTTCATATGAGTGTGTGTTAAAAAGGTCCATGTCAATTTCCGTGACTTATAGACATAGTCCTTTAGCCAACCTGGCTCACATCTTTGACGTTTCTCCCGTGAGCAAGCATCAGAAGATACTGACAATGGAACATGAGAAGGACTTAAGTTTTCAGCAATGGTGGTCAGTCCATTATTCTGTGCATTAGCCGGTACAGGTGCAAGACACGATGCATGCCATTTCTTTCCGTCATCCAAAAGGTAGGCCAACTTTTTTTCTGACCTTAACTGGAGGAGTGAATTTTGGATGAGCTTTTGGCACATTTACTGGCTTTTTAATGCGCACTTTATCCCATCGTTGAAAAGAAAAATGACGTACTCGATGCTTGTGGGCAAAGCGACCTTTCATGACATCCTGACGTGCCGCAACACGTTTTTGCAACTGTTCAGGCTCATGAGCATAGGGTGCAGGAATCAGGACACTGAGGCTGGTACGCATTTTCCTGCCATGAAGCAATTCGAAGGGGGAACTCCTGTCACAGCATGGACAGATAAATCTGCAGGAAATCAGTCACTGTTGATTTCCATGGTGCCGATTGGAGGATTGCCGACTGAATTGTACTTTTAAGAGCTCTGTGGAAGCGTTCAATAGCTCCATTTGCAGAAGGGTGATACATTGATGTGTGAATGGGCTTAATGCCTCTCTCTTTCAGGAAAGCAGCGAACTCTGGTGGAGTAAACTGAGACCCATTATCACTTACCAAAGTGGCCGGATTGCCATGTCTACTGAAGACAGAAGTAAGAAATGCAGTCACCTGTTTTGTTGGAACAGATGCGGTGAAAGCTACCTCGGGCCATTTGCTATAATAATCAGTGAGTGTCAGAGGGTATCGGCAGTCCCACACAGCAGTCTCAAAATGGCCCACAATGTCTATTGCCAGTTTTTCCCAGGGTGCAGAGAGTAAAGGAACAGGCTGGAACAGCAGAGGCTTTTGCGGTTTTATCCAGAGAAAGGCATAACTGACATGTAGATATCTTGTCTTCCACAAGTGTGTCCATTTTGGGCTACCAATACATTTCACGCAGGCGTTGTTTTGTTCTCACAATTCCCTGATGGCCCTCATGTGCAATGCACACTCATGTCTTAGTTTGTGACATGGGCGTAGAACAGGATCCAAAGTAGCAGATGATGGAGGCCAACCACGCACCATTTGTGTGCACAGAGCAGCTAGTTCAGGGCAACGAGCAGATGCAGCGGCAAATTCCTCCTGAGATATGGCAGTCGGGCCAGCGGCTAGTAAAGCAACAAACTCGGGCTCTGTATCTGACTCAGCATCCGAAGTAAAAGGCAGGGGCAATCAATCTGCTGTATGATTTTCAGATCCAGCACGGTACTCAACTGAGTAGTTAAAACAAAGCAACCGAGCAGCCCACCGGGCTATGCGCATACCAGCTCTATCAGTCCCTTTTGTGGTCAACAGCGTCGTTAAGGCTTGATGGTCAGTTTGCCGAGTAAATTTGCGACACCACAAGTAGGTCCTCCACTTCTCCACTGCCCAAACACATGCAAGAGACTCCTTTTCAACAGGGAAGTATTTCTGTTCAGCTGGGGTAAGTGTTCTGGATGCGAAAGCATTTCGTGTTCTGAACGCATTGTGTTCTGAATGCGTTCTTGACCATCAGTGCATACTTGTGAGAGGTGGTAGCTCAGTGGTTAAGGCATTGGGCTTTGGATCAGAAGATCACAGGTTCAAATCCCACCACCACCAAGCTGCCACTGCTGGGCCCTTGAGCAAAAGCCCTAAAAAACCCTCCCCTGCTCAGTTGTAAGTCGCTCTGGATAAGGGCGTCTGCCAAATGCCGCAAATGTAAAATGTAATGTAAATGTATTTGCTTTGGCCTTCGGATGCTGTAGTTCATATGCAGGAGTGGTATTTATGGCGTGTACTGGAGCAGAGGTGCTTGTAGACGTTGATTTTGCCTGAGCATCAGCAGCCTCTAGTTGTGTTGCTAATGTAATAGCAGTCTCCAGTGTCAATTTAGACTCCACTAATAATCTTTCATGAATGCGAGGGCTAGCAACGTTTTTAACTAACTGGTCACGCAGCATGTCATCCAGATTTATCAGCAAATTCACAAGTTGTAGCCAAATCTCTTAATGCAGCTATGTATTGCACCACAGTTTCATCAGTCCTCTGTACACGTTTCCTGAAGGCATGTCTTTCCACAACCACATTTCTTTTTTGAATGAAGTGCTCTTCCAAAGCTTTAATAGCCTCTGCCAGATTGACACCAGTATTAGGCAGTGTATAAAACAGTTCCAAGACAATGAACAAGCAAAGCACGTTTTCTAGCTTCCGGCCAGGAATCTCCAGTTGCATTAATTACTAACATATAGTTTTGAAACATCTTCAGCCATGTCACGAGTGGTATTGCAGGCTCACCAGGGCAAGGCAAAAAAGGAAAGTAAGAACATCACACTGATGAACACAAATATCCATAAACACACTCCAGAAATCTAGGAAAACATTTTCCCAGAAGAGTGGAGGCAATTAGAAGAGCAAATTGGGACTAAATGTGGAATGCAATGCTCAGAAAATCACACACCTTATCTATGACCAGGTGTCTCAATACTTTTGGAAATAGTGTATTTAGAAATAATCATATATAGTACTATAGTCCGTTTGTTGTATGGTGAAGTCAGTTTCAGTCCAGACGGAAGAATGGAATGGGAGCCATTTTGGCTCAGGATTCCTTTCATTTGCTGGAATCTTCCCTGCTTCAAAACAACCCCGAACCATTAAGCTTCCATCTCCATGTGTGACTGTGGGGTTGAGGGAGTCTCATCACAGATTCTCTCCTGTTCTGCGTCTTACACAACTTCTCCTGTTATTATGGTCTGATTTGATCCAATGCTCTCAGGGTCTAACCTTCAGTTCTCCTAAGATTCAAATGGTCCTTCACAAGTTCAAAATCTGCCACAAAGGAGATAAAATTCTCTTTTATATCCCAGTGCATTCTGCATACTGAGTTCTGTTTCAGTTTTGTCTTACCGGTGTGTTTGCTCTAAAGAGTTCTGACTTGTCTAAACATCACTGTGTTTGTGTTTTTTCAGCGAGACGAGATTAGCGCTTGAGGACTTTGAGAATGCAGATGATCGTGATGCTGTTCATCGCTCATTGTTGTCTAATGTTCCTGCTGCTTTTACCTCATCCTGCAACTGGTTTTAGGTAGCTGCTTCGAAGACTCTCTTAGCTTCTTCATCATTAGATTATTTTTTTTCAAAACTACAGTTGAATTATTTAGGAATCATCTTGAGTGTCTTTTATATTTTTTCCCTATAAGCATTGTTTTTTTATAAAACCACATCTTTTTTATATATATATTTTGTTAGTGTTAAAACTGTTTCACACACATTCCTTGTCCGTTCAGTGTCTATAGGATATTTACGATGTTAGTCTTTAAGGTAAACAGAGAGTCTTATCTGGGCTCACACATCTCCCCCTGGTATATTCAATTCAATTCAATTAATTTTTATTTGTATAGCGCTTTTAACAATGAACATTGTCTCAAAGCAGCTTTACACAGATAATGCGGTGATTAAAAATTAATATGTTCTTTATGAGTAAGTTTGTCCCTGATGAGCAAGCCGGTGGCGACTGGCGACTGTGGCAAGGAAAAACTCCCCGAGATGGCATAAGAAAGAAACCTTGAGAGGAACCAGACCCAAGAGGGAACCCATCCTCATCTGGGTTACACCGAATGTCCATTTGTGGCGGGTATACAATGTTGCGGGGTGCAGTGATGATGATCAAAAGCGAAGTGTATTTCTGAGTCAGTGTAGGAGACTGTTGACATCAACTACAGTCCAATCCAGGCAGGCCTGGATGAAGTGGGAAGATCCACGGGGGGGAGAGGGGCAGGAACAGTGCTCAGGAGCATGTTTAACTCGACCGAGAGAGAGAGAGAGAGAGAGAGAGAGAGAGAGAGAGAGAGAGAGAGAGAGAGAGAGAGAGAGAGAGAGAGAGAGAGAGAGAAGAGGGTGACAGGAAGAGAAAGATATGGATTATTAAGTGTACCTATTGTTGCATGAGAGTTAAAGTCACTGTGCAGTTTGGACTCCGGCAAGACTCGCTATGGCAGCATAACTAAAAGGGAGAACCAGAAGGCAACACAGACATGAGGGATCTCTGGGATAAGAGACGGCCCACCACACCACCATCAACAAACCTGAGTGAACACGTGAATGTGAGGGGACGACAGCGTACAAATATCCCAGTTCACCAAACACTCTATATCAATGTTCCCTCCAGATCTGAGCCTTTACCTAAGAAAAAATCTACTGATTAAAGGCTTGACTGAATAAATATGTTTAAACACTGAGACTGTGTCTGAGTCCCGAACACTGGTTGGAAGGCTGTTCCATAACTGCGGGGCTTTATAAGAGAAAGATCTGCCCCCTGCTGTAATCTTCATTATTGGAGGAACCAACAGATAGCCAGCACCTTTTGATCTAAGTAGGCGTGGAGGATCATACTGGTACAGAAGTTCACTCAGATACTGTGGCGCGAGACCGTTAAGTGCTTTATACGTCAGTAGTAGAATTTTATAATCAATGCGAGATTTGATTGGGATCCAGTGTAGACTGATTAATACAGGGGTGATGTGGTCATATTTCCTAGATCTAGTGAGGACTCTTGCTGCTGCATTCTGAACTAACTGAAGCTTATTTATGCACCTACTCGCACACCCAGACAGTAAAGCGTTACAGTAGTCTAATCTAGAAGTAACAAAAGCATGAACTAGTTTTTCTGCATCCTGTAACGACATCATATTTCTAATTTTAGCAATATTTCTAAGGTGAAAGAAGGCGATCCTGGTAATATTATTCACGTGAGCCTCAAAGGAAATATCCTCTTGTCTAAACAGGAAAACGACTTTAGGCCAGCTTTCTACCCAATGTGTGTGTGTGTGTGTGTGGACTGTATCATCCTGTGTGTATAAATACGTGTCTGCCACCTGCAATAAACAAAGAGAAACATTTTGCCACATTCTGTGTGCGGTGTGATTCTTCCCTGATCAGAAAAGACATTACGGGTCTCGCAGGTCGTTTGGAAAACTTCTCCAGTCATTTTGTTTTCAGCATGATAAAAATCTAACATATATATATATATATATATATTTGTGAAGTACAATAAGTGCAGAAGACATCAAATGTGTATGTCTGTGTATTTGACATTATACTCAGACTGATTAGACTGGAAAGGTGTGTGGATGTGTGGGGGAGTGAAGGAGATGATGGCTGAAGTGCTGGGGAAACAAAAGGAAGCCTCCTCTTCTTGTTTTGACTTATGAGGGACCAGCGGGCGAGTGGTTGACTGGGATGGACTGGGGTGGGGGTGGTTATTAAGCGGTGTTAAAAATTTGGAGCTTCTTAATCTTGTGTCTGCACTCGGGTAGAACTCTGCACCCAGGACCAAATATCTGACATTCCTTTTATAAGTAGACACACAAGTATTGGCAAAAACCACTGCCCTGCTCTCATCCAGCATTACCTTTCATGTCGTCCTGTGGCGGTGTCCGGCAGTCCACTAGCATGTCGCTAATTATAAATATTATGTTACCTTCTCACCCAAATATCCTCTCTGATTCCAGGCACTCACCAAATTCCTCATGGAGATAGCAACAAATACTCTGCCCCAATATGTGGGTAGTGTGTGTGTGTGTGTGTGTGTGTGTGTGTGTGTGTGTGTGTGTGTGTGTGTGTGTGTGTGTGTTGGGGGATTAATCAGTTCAACCAGTTAGCATGTTAACAACCTAGATTTAGCTAAATGAGCTAACGCAGTGTGTGTATGTGTGTGGGTGTGTGTGTGTGTGTGTGTGTGTGTGTGTGTGTGTGTGTTAAATCTCCTCCTTGATTCACCCCTATTAGTGTGCGATCGGATTCGATTCAACACATTGCAGTATGATTCAATGGAAAAAAATCTGATGCTCTGCAATTCAATATGGAACCGACAATACACTTGTATTCGTTTGGTTCAGACAGACAGCAAATCATCAATTTACTGAAGTGACTTCTGACACATGGCCCCTTTTTCACACACACACACACACCTTTGTAGTGCAAAAATAAAGAAAAATATATAAAACCAGACATTCTTTTCCTGTTCTGTCTCCAAGAAGATGCAGCTCTACCTCTACCATGTTAATCTATATTCTATTCTCAGGACCTACCTCTGTCTCCGTAGTGTTGTGATAAGTCGAAGTCACACACTCGAGAAATCAATCAACATAAAAAATATTGGTCACTTTCGAAATAATAAAAGTTTAACGCATCTACTAATGATTCTTAATACATTTTTTTTTACAGATGCCAATATGTTAAAAATGATGCATTGTGAGTCAAATGCCAACTTGTATCTGATATACACTTTTTTAAATCAATGTATCACATCGTTAACTTACAGTGCATCCGGAAAGAAATCACTTTTTCCACATTATGTTACAGCTTTATTTCAAAATGTATTCAATTCATCATTTCCCTAAAGAACATGTAAATAAATATTCACAGTTTTTGCTCAACACTTTATTGAAGCTCATTTGGCACCAGTCGCAGCCTCAAGTCTTTTCGAGTTTGATGCTACGAGCTCGGCACCTATTTTTGGGCAGTTTCTCCCATTGTTCTTTGCAGAACCTCTCGAGCTCCATCAGGTTGGATGGGGAGCGTCAGTGCACAGACATTTTCAGCCCCCTGAGATGTTCAATCAGGTTCAAGTTTGGACTCTGGCTGGGCCACTCGAGGACATTCACAGAGTCCTGTAGACACTCCTTTGTTATCTTGGCTGTGTGCTTCAGGTCGTTGTCCTGTTGGAAGATGAACCTCAGGGTCTACAGAAAATTCCTTGAGCTTCATGGTTTGGTTTGTGCTCTGACATGGACTGGTAACTGTGGGATCTTCTATAGACAGGTGTGGGCCTTTCCAGATCATCAACTGAATCTACCACAGGTGGACTCCAATCAAGTTGTAGAAACATCTCAAGGATGATCAGTAGAAACACGATGCACCTGAAATCAATTTTGAGTGTCATGTGATTACTTTAGTTTTTTTTTTTGTTATAAATTTGCACAGATCTCAAACAAACCTCTTTCATGTTGTCATTATGGGGTTTTATTTGTAGGATGTTAAGGAAAATAATTAATTGAATCTATTTTGGAATAAAGCTGTAACAACAAAATGTGGAGAAAGTGAAGCGCCACAGGAAACTGTATCTGTGGTTGCCAAACTTGTAAAAAAATATTTAAGTATTGTATGTTGTTTTGTTTAGCTGTGTAAAGGGACAGGTTGTGCAGCTATGCTAGTGTCGGAACTCAGAACCCGTCTCTGAGGCGACACATCGAGGGTGGATTCTTTGTTCAGAGGATTCCCAATAATGCTCAGCCAACTCTAGAAAAAACTTAAATATAATGGACACAAACTGCCAATGAAGGATCCTCAGTCTCGGATGAGTAAAAGCAAACTTCTTTATTCCATACACGTTCCAATGAGCTCAATAGAAGATGGGTACCTCACATCAAAATGAACAGCACATCAAAAAATGATAGAGCACGCCAAAGTGAGGAGGTACAAGTACTGTCTGTTTCATGCTTGTATTTATACCCTGTAGCAACCGTATCCTTCTATTTTTTTTCTAATTTCTTCACCTTGAGTAATTCCCCTTATTTTCCGATCTTGCCCTCTTTTTTTTCAATTCCCCTTATCTTTGACCTTGGTGCTCATTCCTCCAAACAACACCATATTTGGAGTTCCTGTTTTTTCCAATTCCCTTTATATTCAGCCTTTTTCTGATTTTATATAAAAAAAATGAGTGAGTATAAAGCCCTTATTTTCTCTGGATCCAACCATACATTGTTTCAGTCCTCCAAGTGTGAACACCATTTTTGCGGCCTATTTTGTCTTCCTGCACCTGCAATGGGTAAGTGTTATGCTTTACTCTTTTTATAATGCTGTTTGCTATTCTACTTTTATTGAATTGAGTTATCTCAGTGTATTAGATTGTCTGTATACATGTGCTTGATTATATTATTTTATTTGATAGCTGCAAGTGCCCAGGTTATATTTGAATTGTGCATTCTGAACTGATTGTTACATAGTATATAGAATCTTCTCTTGAATGTGTTATCCTTTGCCTGCGCCTAGCAGTCACCGTGATTTTACCCTGTCTAACATCTTATCTCTGTTGGTCTCTTTTGCTCAGCTCCGCCACGCAAACGTTCTGGAATATCTCCAATGGGTCTTCTTCGCAGACAATACCGCCAGTTCCAGCTCTCCTCACTTGCAGCTGAGCTTGCTCATTTTCTTGAACAACTCTCTGGCCTAACTGTTCCAGCGAATCCCTATCTGCCTCCTCGCATAGTGCAGAGCACTGCTACGCGCGACATGGGCACACAGACCGCTCCTGATCTCTCTGCTACCCGCTATCGAGCTTATGATGACAACTGCAGTGAAGGCTCCTGTCCCCCACCGTTTTCTCCCTATCC